>NW_024040817.1:31860839-32460839 GCF_014851395.1 Micropterus salmoides | reverse complement strand
CTTTGTTTCACCTTGCTTTTGTTGGATTCTGTTTCCTTGTGGATTAGTAAGTGTAATGTATGCATGTGCTGACCTCTTTACAATTCTTAAATGCTTTTAGGTAATGCTGGCTATCAGTAACATCTCACAGATATGCATGCGTTGGTTTCTGTGTGCTTTATTTCAGAAATAAGAGAATTATGCACCACTATGCTTTACTATTTCCATTCTGCGAGTAAAGAGCTTAAAGGTTCTATGTGTAACTGTCAGAAAATCCTTATTAATGACACCATGGCCGTTAACTGAAATGCATCCTGTTGCTTGTGCTTGTACTCTGCAGGCTTGAGCAATCATACAGGGCAAAACAGTAATGTGACAAACTGAACGAACACTGAATGCTGAAAAATTTTAAATAACATTACCATCTGTAATGTTCCTATATTATTGGTTTATTATTAGTTTGGACCATTGGCTCCATGGTACTGACAAGCTTGCCGTTTGCAAATTAACCCATCAGCTAACACTACGAGGCAACCAATGCCATACTCATGCCACACAGCCAAGCCACAGTCAGCTGGCCAACCCCAGTTTAGCGTAGCCTAACCTTTATCTGCAACTGTGCAGAAATACTGGCCTACAATAAGGCCTATTCATATGACTAGTGAATGACAAATTATGAGTGTTTTTGTGTGTGCTTTCCTACCATGTATTCAACCTGCAAACCCTATTTAATTCTGGATAATGTCAGTTTCTTTATCCTTCAAATGTAACTGTTAGTCAGTGCTGGCTGGTAGCTGCCATTACTGCTGGTGGTTTTATTAGATTTATGGATAAAGGTTAAATTGGTTAGCATATTTGGTTCCGTTGTTAAAGTTGACATGCTTTCTAGCTTATTTTTTTGCCGGCATAGGTTTATGGTTTGTGATTCCAGCCTGGCCAGTAGCAATGGCTTCACACGTGTGTTGAGCATTGTTGAGAGAGTTTGATAATAGGGGTGTGAGGAGATCTCGTGCCTCAAGATCTCACAAGATTAAAATATGACGAGATTTCTTGTCAGGCAATGACGTAATACACAGCAGAGTATAAGGCAAGTAGACTTAAAAAGTATTATGAATTCAGATTAAATGATGACGTTAGTTTTATGTTGATGTTGTTTTGTCAGAACAAAGAAATAAAAGAGAGACTGAATTATGACTCAGCAGGGATGATATTACATGAGAAAAGTTGATCTACAGGAGAAACCTATCTGAAAACAACACAGAATTACTGAGAGCTCTGCATTAGATTCTGTTACATTTTGTGTTGTCACCTACAACCTGAATTTTGGGTTTCCCTTCACATAAATTAAAACATTTCCACCATAAACTATCACAGAAACAAACTGTTAATATGCTTAAATTTTTTTATATAATTCAGCATGGAAGATTTCTTAAAATTAGTGTTAAAATTTCATGTCTTCTCATGAACCTAATATCATGTCTCAACTCACCTCATTATACCCCTATAGGATAATCATGAGTAGGAGCCCAACTGTATGTGAGTCAAACACAGGCTAAATACTGGCTAACGGTACTGCTTTACTTTGCTAGCATTGTCACTTCAAACACAAAAGAAGACTTTAAAAGAAACAAAATAAAATACTGTAATGGAATACTCCCAAAGTAGATCATTAAAACAATTCAATTCAACAATTCAATTTCAATTTCAATTTTATTTATATAGCGCCAAATCACAACAACAGTTATCTCACAGCGCTTTTCATAAAAGAGCAGGTCTAGACCGTACTCTGTGATGTTATTTACAGAAGCCCAACAGTTCCCACCAAGAGCAAGCACTAGGAGACAGAGGCAAGGAAAAACTTCCTTTTAAGAGGCAGAAACCTCGAGCAGAACCATGGCGCAGGGTGGGCGGCCATCTGCCTCCACCGGTTGGGGGTGAAGGAGAGAGAGAGAGGGAGAGGGAGAGAGAGAGAGGGCAAGAGAGGAACAGAGAGAAAAAGAGAGGGATGGAAGGAGAGAGAGGGGAGGGAGGCAGCACACACAATATACACACACAGATGTACAGACAGTAAAGGTGATGTTGCTTTGGACTAAATGAAAAATGGTATAGATATTTATTGTTTGTGTTAATGATGATAATCGTAATGTTAATTTTTATAATAACAATAATAACAATAGGACTAGTAACAATAGTTGTTGCAGCAGAGGGTAGTAAGGTACTATGAGCTCTTTAAGATAAGATGGTGCCTGACCATTAAGAGCTTTGTAGGTAAGAAGAATGATTTTAAATTCTATTCTGGATTTTACTGGAAGCCAATGCAGAGAAGCTAAGACAGGAGAAATGTGATCTCTTTTCCTGGTTCCTGTCAGAACACGTGCTGCAGCATTCTGGATCAGCTGAAGAGTCTTAATGGACTTTTTCGAGCAGCCTGATAATAAGGAATTGCAGTAATCCAGCCTAGAAGTAAAAAATGCATGGACTAGATTTTCTGCATCATTTTTAACCAGGATGTCCCTGATTTTCGCAATATTACGTAGGTGAAAAAAGGCGGTCCTTGAAATTTGCTTAATGTGAGACATAAACGTCTTGATCAAAGATAACTCCAAGATTCCTCACAGTGGTGCTGGAGGCCAGGGCGATGCCATCAAGGGAAACTATATCTTTAGATAATGCGTCACGGAGGTGCTTGGGCCCCAGAACAATAACTTCAGTTTTATCTGAGTTTAACATTAGAAAATTACAGGTCATCCAGGTTTTAACATCCTGAAGGCACACTTGAAGTTTAGCTAACTGATGAGTTTCATCTGGCTTGATTGATAGATATAACTGAGTATCATCTGCATAACAATGAAAGTTTATGGAACATTTCCTGATAATATTGCCTAAAGGAAGCATATATAAAGTGAAGAGGATTGGTCCGAGGACAGATCCTTGAGGATCTCCATGATTAACTTTGGCGTGCATGGAGGACTCATTGTTAACATGTACAAACTGAAATCGATCTGATAAATAGGACTTAAACCAGCTTAGAGCGGTTCCTTTAATGCCAATGAAATGTTCCAGTCTCTGCGATAGGATCTGATGGTCAATGGTATCAAATGCAGCACTAAGATCTAATAAAACCAGTACAGAGACAAGTCCTTGATCTGATGCAATAAGGAGGTCGTTCAAATAAACTATTGCTATGTAGGAAGTCACACAGCTGTTTAGCAACTGCTTTCTCCAGGACCTTAGAGAGAAATGGAAGGTTAGATATAGGTCTATAGTTTGATAAAACATCCAGATCAAGTTTGGGCTTTTTCAGAAGAGGTTTAATTACAGCTACTTTAAAGTACTGTGGTACATAGCCTGTTGATAGAGATAGATTGATCATATCTAGTATAGAAGTGTTGACTAAGGGTAAAACATCTTTAAGCAACCTAGTCGGGATGGGGTCTAAGAGGCAGGTTGATGGTTTAGATTAAATTATTGAAGTTAGTTGGTAAAGGTTGAGGGAAGCAAAACATTCTAAACATATATCTGGTTCTACCGCTGTTTCTAAGGTTCCTGAGTTTAGAGATAAGTTGGTGCCAGTTAAGGGCAGGTCTTGGTGAATTTTGTTTCTAATAGTTAGAATTTTATCATTAAAGAAGCTCATGAAGTCGTAACTACTGAGAGCTATGGGAATACTTGGCTCAATAGAGCTGTGACTCTCTGTCAGCCTGGCTACAGTGCTGAAAAGAAACCTGGGAAAACTAGGCAAGAAGTAAAACACAGAGAAGAACACATTAGTGTATGGCGCCATGTCAGTCTGTCATACCAACTAGATTATCGCTGAAAATGTCCTGGGAAATGATCTTGAGAAAAGAGTGGGAACTCTCATAATGTTGTTACTACTCACTGTTCAGAAGCAGATGTAGAGATTTTTGTTCACAGGGCATCCCTTATGTTATACCATTCATGATTAATCATTTCCACAACTTCAAAAGACTCACTGGAGCTCTCACATAACTACAACAATATGACAGAAGGCATAGGGCCGCCCCATCTCTGTGCCACAGAGGCATGCCTATCAGAAGGTGATAAAAGTTTGGGCAACTCAGTGTTGGAATGTTGCTCAGGCAACTTCAGCCCGGCATTGTGCACGTCCTTGTTACAGTCATACAGTATAGTGGCATCAACAGACAGTGGACTAGACGGCAGACAGTTTGGCCAGTGGGCTGAATGACGGCTTGGCATGTGGCATGTCCCTGGTGATTTCTCAGCGGTGGGCCAACCTTCAGACCAGCCACTGCGTAGAGTGCTACGCAAAGCTGGCTCTGTGAGTGAAAAGCCGTGTGCTTGGGTTAGCCTCCACAGTGGAGGGATCACTTTAGGTGTTGTCTTTTGTTAGTGTTTAATATAACTCCCCTAGTTAATTAGTACATCATTATTGCCTTACACATTTGTGCACTTTCCCCTTTTGAGAAAGTAGTTTTTGGTTGGTTGTTTCAGTTGTGAATTGTAATAAATATCCTTATTTTTGTTTGCACATGATTCTGGGTTCCTGTCTACTTTAGGTTGGTTATTTACTAATACTTAATCAAATGATCCATGTACAGATGTCTGAATATGCAATATCTGGCCACTGTATTGCATCGTTGATCCACTCGAATGAGGTAAGACTCATGGGGCGTAATGGCTGATTGTTCAACCTTCTTTTGTTTTTAGGGTATCTCGAATGTTCTGGTTCAGGAAAGTGTTTATAAAACACTGGATTGTTTAATATGAAGTGAATGCATACAAACTTCAAAATTTTAATCCAAACAGATGTCAAAGTGTATTGACATCTATAGGATCTTTGGTTGTCAGTCCCCCCAAGAAGGGGCCATGTGTGCTGATCTATGGTGGATCCTCCCGCAGTGACTTCTATGTTCACTTGGGAACTTTTGCCTTTTAGTCGTGTGTGTGTATGTGTGTGTGTGTGTGTGAGGCCTTTCTGCTGATCCCTGATGTGACTGCAGAACACTGTCAGTTCCAATGTTTACAACTTTTAAGGAGTGTAGTGGGACAGGAAAGCTGAGTGGACTGCTTATGTTCTGCTCCAAGAATGAACGAGCAGAGAAGTTGAACCTAGAGCAGACTGAGGAGGATTTCGCAATAACAAACACACTGTGATGGTGGTAACTCTCTCCAGAAGACAACGTCAACATTGCTAGGTAACGTATGCAGCTCTTTTTGCTGTGGTGTGTATGTGGCTGCGTCTGCAGTGGAGTTTTCATTGTTTATACGATTATAAAGTGGAAAAGGCTTATCACAGCAGTGAAAATGCTGTGCAGGAACACTGGATTTTCTTACTGTATATTACTCCAGTGATGAAAAACATCTGTCATAGCCGTATTAAGTGCTTAAATTAGTATTTTTCAACCTGGACCCTTTTTTTCCATGACTTGTGTCTACGTGATTAATTGGGATGACTTTTTTCAAAACTGGTCCGGTGCTGAGCGAGGGCGCTGCAGTCGTAGCAGCAAAACAGGGATACAACGTAATCCTTGTGGGTAATTGTCCTCTGTGTTATGATGTGTCCTTTGTGTTTTTAAATCTTTTTAAAAAGTCACAAATTCTATAAATCCACCTGTAGTGGTTTGGTGGTAAGCTAACAGCTAATTTTACAGACTGACTGAATTTGTATCCACTTTGTTTTATAAGATTTCTTCTTCTCCTGGCATTACATCCACTACATTACATCTACCTCACTTTTTTGTGTTATGTTCCCTGAATATAAAACTAATCAAAAATAGCCACCGTTTGAATTAGGGCTGAAACGATTCATCGATTAAATCGATTCATAAAATGCTTCGACACAAATTCTTTGCATCGATGCTTCGTTTAATCCATTAACTATACAGCACAGTGTTAAGCAGGGACATTTATTACTGTCGCACATCGTGTTGACACTGTGAACACGATGTGATTATGATGGTGCTGTTGGCAAAGTGGAGGAAAAGAAAGAAAACAGCGAGGGACAAAAAGAAAGTGGCCAAAGTATGGGAATATTTCAAGCTAAAGAAAACAACAACTCTGTAATGTTACCGTCTGTCCACTGTAAAACGAAACTTATGTCGCCTTGGCAACAGCACGATGGCAGCTGAACAAAAAGCATCTGGTGTTCTGCCAGCGGGCCACAGACAAGGTAACAGTAACAGCAACTTTAGCATTTAACTGAAATCATGACTGATTGTTGAGTTGAAGGCTAGACAAAGTAAGCCACAGACCTCAGCTGAAAATGTACATGTGTGTTCCCCTTTTTGGGCTGTGAGTTTTAACCTCACAGTCAGGAGTTAACTGGGTGTTGGGGAGCTGCACCTTTTAACTCACCCCCAGCTCTCTCTGTAGCTCAGACAATCCCTGCTACCTGCGTGTGCTAATCCATCCTTTCAACCATATTCTTTGTCATTATAATCGCCATCTTTAAAATAACAAACAACAGCTGTTTCGTGTTCAGGATCGCTCATTTCCCATTTCACATGTCACGTGTGTTTTTTTGATAAAAGTGGTTTGGAAACCAGCGTCAGGTGCCATAGCTGTTGTCAGCTCCTGTAGTGTGTGTGACCCCCTGTCACCGAATAGTCAAGTAGTGTGAACGCCACACCGACTTCAAGACTGCCGTTGTTCTGTCGATTTATGCTACCTTGCTGTTGGGAATGCCATCGAGAAAGTGGCTGATTGTCAGTAACATCAAAAAAAAAAGAAATCATTATTAGTTATTATATATTATTATCAGAATACGCTACCCCTGATATCTTAAATAAAGATGGCATAATATAGTATAGCTGCCGCCAAGCAAAAGTACTTCTTAAACGACGCATCGATGAATCGTTGAAATAATCTATAGAAGCTTCGAATACTAAAATCATCATTAGCTGCAGCCCTAGTTTGATTAACCAACACTGAGCCTTATGAAGTAAGATTCTCAAAGTCATCTCAGCTTTAGACTCTGAAGTGTGGCACTAAGATCCACAGCTGCATACAAACCAGCAGCCTCCGTAGCAACACATTTGTAGAGTATAAAATTAACATCAACTATTAACATCTCATTCAAACATGCCATGGCTCACAGATCTTACACTGCATCGCCTGTGGCTCCTTTGTCACTGCTAAAAACACTGCTAAGTAGGAAACACTCATACGCACATAGTTATATTCTCACACACGCTCTGTCATGCACAGTCCATGTTCTAAATGGAATGTCAATTTAATAGAAGCTGAATCTCATGATGTTCCTGCTCCAGTTTAGGGGAGTAGTAGAGGATTTGTGGTTTGTGCCAATAGTTTGAGTGTTTTCATAGCAAAATAGTTGTTATTGGTGAGATAATAATAAGGTTATGGTGAGATAATGCTTGTTGTAAAATTTGCCGTTGTGTCTAATGATGAATAAATAAACACTCTGTTGTCTAAACTGAATGTATTAAAGTGTTGTACCAGAAAACATGACAAGAGTCAGTGTATTTGAACTGCTCACCTTTATGACTAGACAGTCTAACCATTCTCTCAAAGGTTACAATTCCCCTTTTGACTTATTCAATGATTTAACAGTGATTCAGCAATTTTATATATTTCAGTAGTTTTCTACGACAGTACCCCTAAAACACTAACAATAGACAGTTGGACCCAAAAATGTAAAATAAATCAATGTAGCAGAATCCAAAATATGGTCGCTTTTATTTACACACATTCTTCTCCCTTGTCAAAACCAGAGATTTGAATGTGTTATTCTAGTTGTGGCAAATGTAGCCTGGAGCCTCTAGCCTCGAGCAGAGATGAGGAGCTGGTTAGAGAGGTCTGGGCCCCATTTCAGAAAGCGGGATTGATAAAAACTATGTATCATGTATGTAACCATGAATCTTCTCGGGAGGAGGTTCACTTCAACAGAGTTTCTCTCTGACTCCTCCCCTCCTGCGGCACCTGGCTGACACAGCGTTTAATTTCCTCATTCATACTGTTGATATCAAAGCACATATCATTTGCAGAAGTAAAAAAATCAAAATCATGGTTTTTATTATTATGTATTAGTTTGTTATCAAGACAGCGATCTCTGGACATTGCGATTCATCCTCAGAATAAAATCTATAGCCTACTGTACTTCTTTATAACACTGTGACTGCTGTCAGGTTGGCAACAGTTGCACTGAAACACTTTACATTACTACAGTAATCACTGTTTAAATCAAACTAATATGACTTACAGTTACTAATATAACTGATCAATGAACAGTCATCTGTCATATTGTGATTAATCGCATTGACTGGAACATTCCTATCATAGTTATCATGCTGGAAATAAAGTGATGATGACGGGTGCAGCTGAAACAAATAAATGTAGCCTATTTTAAAATTATGTTTTTGAATAGTAGCTGCTTATAGTCTTACTGTGTTTTGAAAGTATTTCATAAATAATGATAAGAGCAAGATTTTTTAAATGTAAAATAGATAATAATAATAGAAGTTAGTTTGGACCTATAGACACATTTTCCACTGCAAAAAAATATTGCTTACTTTGTTGGACTGTGAAGTTACAGTGTCCATGGGTGGCTTAAACTGTGTCTGATCTGTCAGATTAATATTTTTATCTTCATTTATTGCCACCTGCACTCTGTCACGTCAGGTTACAGCTGAATAAATATAGCCTTCCTATTTAATTTGATTGTAATGGACTATAGGAGAATTCCAGTCTGGTAAATGATGAATGAGCTACACTGTAGGCCTATAAAATGTAGGCTAATATTGTTAACGTATTGACTCCTTCCTCCACTCCTGTGTTTTAACATAAAAAACAAATCATGTTCCGCGTTGGCACGCATTCATATTTCTAGCACCACCCGATTAAAATGGATGCTCTGCTCTATATTTACCCGTTGCCATGGTGAATCGGAGCTCCATTGATGATGGATTTTTGGTCATCATAATCAGGCTTTGTTTCACTTTGCAATTATTCATTTAGCTGACGCTTTTATCCAAAGCGACTTATTTTGCCATAAATGTCAGAGGTCGCACGCCTCTGGGGGGGTTAAGTGTCTTGCTCAGGGACACATTGGTGTCTCACAGTAGATTCAAACCTGGGTCTCTCACACCAAAGTCATGTGTCTTATCCACTTTACCATCACCACGCACGTGTTTCCAACAGGTTCAACATACTTTTTAACAAGTTTACCATCTCAGGCTCCGTCAACTCAGAGCTCAGGGTTAAGCTAAACTCTGGTTTGTTAAACCTGCTTTCTGAAGCAGGGCTCTGGTGAGCCCAAACTTACGCTGACTCATGTGACATCACACAAGGCAATTTATCAGATTTCATTCGCCCGAGAGCCACAAAAGGCTTTATACTACCACATATGCAGTGATACTCCCCAAGACCTGTAACCAGAACTCCTCTTTAAGGGCAACACACAGTAGCCGCATACAGCACACATCAAACATCTGAGCCCATTGTATTCTATATATGCACCCAAATTCCTCACTTCCCAGGAAACTTAACAAATGTTAATTTTTGGCCTCAGGTGAAGATGCCAACAATGGTTCGTTCAGACTTGTCCTGAGGTGTCTCTAACGCCCATAATCACTGTCGTTACCACAGCCAGGAGCACTAACAACCAGAAGTATTGATGATCCTTGCAAACAGTTACACAGAGGTTAAATAGTTTCACCACCAGTCAGTCAGAACTGAAGAAGTCCCTTGGATGAGGGACAAAACCTCTTCTAGTATCTTCAACCAAGTCCAGTTGCCCTTGATTTTAACCTTCCTTGGATAACTATGACCCGGATGATGATACAGTATGTTAAAAACCTACTCAAAGACAATGAAAGCCAACAATGTTGACCCAATGCATTTGGTCTAAACTTGCAGCTGGTATCCTGTGCAATAGCCGGCCTCTACAGTGCAGCATTTGTTTTCATGGCAGTTTGAGTGTGTATGTAGGCCCACCTGAATGTATTTGTGCGCTCCAGTGCAAGTGACTGAGTTCTGAGCTCCAACACACTCTCTTTGTCATTAGCAAAGAACAGAGTATAAACATTCTGATTGCAACCTCTCATTTTTAGTCGGCACTAAACATTGCTTTGACAAACAGTGGCAGGGCTGGCCGCTGATTGATGGCAAAATTAAACTCATCTGTTGTTGGGTTAAAGTGCTCTCCACAAGTTGGTGTCTGTACTCAGCCAAAGCCACTCTGTAACACCACCGTACCACTGCTAATGTTTTTGTAGCTCCAATTTTAGCTTAGTAATATCACTAACAGATCACGGTCAGTTTCAGGAGTCGCCATTCTCCAATATAAAAATTTCATCCACCATATCAATAATTTAAACTGACTGATTCATAGTTTGAACCAGGGGTCAAGTGGCCTGTGAAAAAGGTGTGTCAGATGAATTAGTCAATGTGTCAGATATCTGCAGATACTCGCTGTTAAAGGACACAGATTGGAAAAACTTGACTGGGGTATCCCTATGTAAACTTAATTTGATATTGTACCATTACATACATTTAAAAATCATTTTGAAAGCAAGAGACAGGGTTAAAGATTTTCTGGTAAAATGAAGAGGCCAGTTTAGACCAACAATGAATAAGCTTATGCACCACTATGAGTTGCAAATAAGGAAAATCTTTACTGTTCCATGTGATGCTATTTTCTGATTTTGTTTAGCATTTTGCGCTGTAAATAATGAAGCTCTGAAGCTTTTCTTCTCTGACAAAAAGACATGTATTGGATTAGAATCGCATACCCCACCTTTGTACAATCTTATAGAATTTACTGGTCTATTTATATTTAGCATGTATTTAGACTGTATATACTGGCTGCTATTTTGTCTTAATTGCTTTGGCCAGGGTTGTATTTGTAAAACTGCGACATATGACTAATTGATTAAATGTATTTCTGTGTGCTCATGGGTGGGTTGTTTTTATTACATATGTTCAATGTCAGACATCATTGTTTTTATATTAAAAATGAAGCTAAAGCTAGGTAATATATTTCAGAGGCGATCTTGTTATTTGTTGAAATTCTCTTTACATCCTGACCAAAACCAATAAGTCAAATGCAACAACGAACATGTGTTTTAGGGAAATGGCTTTGGAGGGAGTGGGTGGGACTTTTTCAGTTCACTTTCAAAAATCTAGCTGTATCTTGAGTTTTCCCACCATAACCTACTCTAGCTTTAAGCCTGAGAATTCGTTTAGGCAGACAACTCCAGTCCACAGCTACTCTCACATGGCATAGTGTACATCCAGAGTCTCTTATTTGGTATGTCCTCACTCCTCGCTTGAACCAGAAGTCATTCTTTGTCCCCCATCTTGTTAGGCCGTCTCTGTCAGGACCGGGGCCAGAAACTCAGACGCAGATCAGAATAGGTGCAATGGGAGAATTTATTTAACACAAGTGAGAACAGAGATGTGGTTTGGAGGGGGGTGGTCGTTCCGAGGGTCATGAGGTCCAGGCTCCTAAGCTCAGGGGGTTCCGTGTCACATGTCCATGAACTGGCAGGTATTCTGTGGTTGAGACAGAGAGAACACAAGTTAGCATTCAGCACAAGGATTTTGACTAGATGCTGGTAGTTCAGGACAGAAAACAGGCTGACATGTTCATACTGTATAGTACAACAATCCAGCAGGGACTGGAAGGTTGAGCTGGTCTTTAAAGGTGAGTTGATTGCAGGATGAGACACCGGTGTTCTAATTAACAGGATGCGTTGCAGGTGAGTTGACTGGAGCTCCGGTGACCACGCCCACCAGCAGACCCAGAGCATGAGGGAGGAAGCAGAACCAAAACACACCAAGCACACCGCAAACTCAAAAATTACACTCACACACATACCAACAGGCAGGTCAGGGTCACGACCGGGGGTTAGTGACAGTCTCAAAGCTCTTATTTGTGTTCAGAGGAGCAAGGAAGGATCTCTGAGGAGCCATGAGCAAGGAAACACGAGAGCAGCCTTAACGGAAATCTTTTTCTGACCAACACGCCATTATTATTATTGGATATCAGTTTTACTCTCAAGTATTATATTTGATTTGTTTCTGATTCACTGTCTAGTTAAAAATCTGTGTTTATTCTAGGTCTGAACGACAAAAAGACCAAAAACAACGTTCTTCAAGATTTTTCTTTTCATGATCTGTGATTTCCCCATTAACTTTTATCATCAGAGAGTCTGTCTGTCAGCAAGAAACACTTAATTTACACTACAATTTATCATTTCCATTCAGTCACATGAGACTAATAATTCCTGAGCACTGGCTTTGATATTGAGTTTTATTATTTCATTTTCCCTGAAAAATTTAGCCTAATATACTATGTCCAATGTTCAAAAGACAGCATGATCATATTCTAGGTTATTCAATAATAACTTCATAATGAGATTATCAATAAATAATAATAATTAATAAATAATATAAAGGCATTCTGCCAGTAGAAATGAGTCCTGTGTCTCTGAGCAGGACCTGTTCCTTGACAGTCTCTTCTTCCTTTTCATTATTTCCTCTGTGTTTTGTAGGCTCAGGACCCCCTGCAGACCAGACAGTGGTCATCGAGGAGTTTCGCTATCTGTCCCAAAAGCTCTTTGTGTCTGTGTCTGTCTTTGCTGGGTTGGGGATCCTGCTGGGAATCGTCTGCCTCACCTTCAACATCTACAACAGCAATGTCAGGTACAAAAGCTCACCTTGACTAGACATTGATTGAGATCAACATCAAGTTAATTTAAAGTTGCACAAATCATTATTTTTATATGAGCAATGGTTGGCGTGTTATGTGTATGGACTGACTTGTGTGACAAACAGATAATTACTACCGAATACTGAGGTATTGGTTTTAGGACCCACAAGCTCTGCTGTCATCAACCTGTGAACAGCAGGCACCTGTTCACAGTACAAAAAAGCTCTAAAAACCCAGTGTACACAACCCGCCCAGCACCAAACAGCAGACACTCACAGTTTGGAGCATGCAGCAGCTAAAGAATTTAATACTGTATATTTATTTTTTGCTAAAGCTGAAAGGAGTGTGAATATTGGACTTAAACCCTTTTCAGAAATGGAATATGTATCATTGCTGGCTTCATCGATCTGTTAAAGAAATGACATTTTGTCATTCAGACATAGGTGTCTTATATGTTACTGATATTACTTCCTTACAGCTTCATGCAGACATGACAGAATATTTAAAGAAATAGACTATAGTCATGCGATGTTTGGCTCTCCTCTTGCACCGTGAGTTATGGTTAGAGGGACGCTCTGTGTCTCTGTTGCAATGACACAGGAGGAGAAGGTTGGGTGGAAGATAAGCAGCCCACATATTTGAAGCATTCAGTAAGAGAGAGTAACATTATACATAAATATAAAATGATCAAAAGATTTCATTAAGTTACACAAATCAGTTTAGAAGTAATATGTTTAAAACCTTTAATTGAATTTTTCTAAATGCAAGATGACAATTCATAGTTCACGTGACATGCACTGTGACCTGGAGGGCAAGATAGCGGCTCACATCGGACTCTCTCGTAGAGACGCCGCAAAAGCCATAAAATTTTATTTGGATCACCTCTCAATTCAAGAAAAAGATAGATATGGACACAAACTGCAAGTGTTGGTTACTTGCGATCTATATACATCACCTGCTGTCGTATTTCTGCCGTTAAAAACCGCCAGGTCCCTGCCAGCGTTCGACTGTGGTAATGTTTACATTTACCTTGCAGGGAATCCCTCACCTACCACAGCCCAGGCTTTCTCCTTATCGATTAGTGCATCTAAAAGCACAACAACCATTCAGCATTTTGGCAACGCAAAAGTAACAGTGTATCACTTGCTTCTTGGTTGGCGGCCAGGGGAAAATAATGTCTTTTTTGCTCTCCAAGGGAGCGTTTATCTTGGAATGTGACGTCACGTGAAAACTATGTTGATGGTGTAAAACAGTTGAGTTAGTTAAAAAGACATTTTGGGCCGAACTGAAGGCATTAATCTGTCAACCTTGGTTATCACTTCATAAAATATATTTTTTAAGGACCTAAACTGTGCCAGGGACAAAACCTCACCTTTAATATGAATGCATTTTGGACGTGATCTATGTAATATTTACAGAGCTCAGTCTGAATGTTGACGGTGACTCCTGTAAAAATGTATGTATGAGGCAGATTGTTGAATCCACACTTACTGCAGTTTGCATTCCTGACAGACAGCTAACTGGGTGACAGTTTCCCTCTGACAGCAGCAGGATGACAGTAAGAAGCTTTGTGTGAGCACTGGGAGATACAGCCTTTGACAAACACAAATATCCTTCTGTGCATGATAGTGTTGGTGTGTGGGTGTATGTGTACTGTATCAGGCCTGTGCTTTCACTGTGACCCTGAGCTTGAATTCTAAAGTTTTCTGTTTTTCTATTTTGGTAAGAGTGTGTGTGTGTGGGGGGGGGGAGGACCAAAAGTCAAGATAGTCAGCTGCAGTGCCCAATGTATCAACGGAGGGAATGCTCTGAAAGCGGTTACAGATGCATCTCAGAAATTTAGAATATCATGGAAAAGTTCATTTTTCCCCACAATTCAAGTCAAAAAGTGAAACATTTTATTATAGATATAGATTCATTGCATATAAAGTGAAATATTTCAGCACTGTTTTTTTTTTTTATCTTGATGATTCTGCTTTACAGCTCATGAAAATCAAAAATCCATATCTCAAAATATTAGAAAATTATAATAAAGAATGCGTAAAACAGACATGTCAACCTGAGAAGAGCCTTTAATCTCTCAGTCTGGTTCAGTACACACAACAACAATCATGGGGAAGACTTCTGTCTTGACCGTTGTCCAGAGGACAAACATTGACACCCTCACAAGGAGGCTAACCGCAGAAGGTCACTGCTGAAAGGGCTGGCTGTTCACACTGCTGGATCAACGCATATTCATGGAAAGCTGACTGGAAGGTTAAAGTGTGGAAGGAAAAGGTTCACAAGCAACAGGGATGACCTCCGCCTTGAGAGCATTGTCAAGCAAAGCCTATTCAAGAACATGGGGGAGCTTCACAAGGAGTGGACTGAGGCTGGAGTCAGAGCATCAAGAGCCACCATGCACAGACGGGTCCAGGAAATGAGCTACAAGTGTCTCATTCCCAGTGTCAAGCCACTCCTGAAGCAGAGACAATGTTAGAAGCATCTTACCTGGGCTAAGGAGAAAAAGAACTGGACCGTTGCTCAGTGGTCCAAAGTACTCTTTTCAGATGAAATCCAGGTCCGAGAGTCCCAGAGGATAAGTGGAGAGGCACAGGATCCAAGTTTCTTAAGTCCAGTGTGAAGTTTCCACAGTCAGGGATGTTTTGGGGTGCCATGTCATTTGCTGGAGTTGGTCCACTGTGTTTTAGCAAGTCCAGAGTCAATGCAGCATCTACCTGGAGATTTTAGAGCTTTATGGAGATGCTGATTTTCTTTTCCAGCAGGACCTGGCGCCTGCCCACAGGGCCAAAACCACTAGGAACTGGCTTGCTGACCATGATGTTACTGTGATTGGCCAGCCAACTCACCTGACCTGAATCCCATAGAGAACATATTGTCAAGAGGAAAATGAGAGAAACCAGACCAACAATACAGACGAGCTGAAGGCCTCTGTCAGAGCAACCTGGGCTTCCATCACACCTCAGCTGTGCCACCCCAGAGGAAAATTCCTTTGCTTAGAATAGTCTTTTCTTTAACTCTTGAGAAAGCACTAAGATCTCAACTGTATATCTTTTTCAGATCACTTCGTTCTGAATTGTTGCTCCTAAAACCCCCTTGAGGTATGAGATAAGGAGAGATTGAGTTTTTGAGACTTGGGTAAGAATAATGGATACTGAATTTAGATTACAATCATTGTATCTTTTTGAGTTGATTAATGTCTTGCCTATTGCTCCTAAAAAGCAGTTAGGAGCACTAGGGAGATGTTAGTGAGTTTGATTGTATTACGTTCTATGCTTAGAGAACTTTTCTGGAGACTTGTCCTGAGCTGGATTTGAACCCCAGTCCTGCTGTTTAAAGGTGAACAACATAGCCCCTTCGCCATCCAACTACAACAAACAGTCACCAACTGATTGTCCTTAAATATAGTACAATTTTCCTTCCTATTCAAAAGAGGAGAATAACCATAGCCACAAGTTTACTCAAGTAAAGGTATAAAAATATTCCATAGTGAATGTACTATCAAAAGTAAAAGTGCTCATCCTGTATGACATTGTTGTATCTCAGTTTTTGCGTGCATTCAATCCTTTTTAATCTCTGAACATCATGTCAAAGTGGTGGTTATGCTGGCTGTGACTACTTAAAAAAATTGGAAAACATGAAATTTTAATGGAGACTTGAATAAGACTTATTTAAGATAATTTAGAGATCTCTTGTTTTGATCACAGTAAGACATAAATGAGATTATATATGTTTTTTTCTGAGCTGAATTTGAGAAGTAGGAGAAAAAGCCTTTGGTCTCACCTTAGTTTTAAAAATAGATCATTTGTGTCTAGGAGAAATGAAGGAAACAACTATGAGATCTATTCTTGGATTTTGCTTTCCTATGGGACAGGCTGTTTGCCTCCATGCCACGCTGCATTGATGCAGTAATTGCAAAATGCAAAAGGAGCCCTGGCCAAGTACTGATGCCTGTTTCTGAACTTTCAACTTTTCAGAAGGTCAACATGTCTGTATTACACATTGTTTATAATAATATTTTGAGATATGGATCGCTGTAAAGTGTAATTAATACTTCTGTGTCGAATGGACGGCGTAGGCTACGGGGCTACACAGAGGCTATGCCATCGCCTGACGTGCACTTCCTCAAAAATGTAACTACACGTCAAGTTGCCTCCGAGTCTATGGCGTAGCTACGCACGTAGACCCTACGCAGGAGTATAAATCAAGCTTAAGCAGTGCAAATGTCAGTTGGTATGTGAGCACAGATAGCAGTCAAGATGTCAGTTGAATTTTAAGACCCCAAAGAATTTTTAATCAAGTAAGGTAAATCAGTTGAAAGCAGTTAAACGATTGAAGTGTCAGTTGAGTGACTTTCTTGTGACTTTCAGGACCAACATTGAAAAAGGAGACTTGATGTTCACTGTGACTGGTGACCCTATCTCAATCCAGTTTCAACAAGAACATTTTTAAAGCACACTGAAACCAAATGCCTGGGTGTAGGACATGAATGTAAAAACTTGGGTTTAAAAATGGCATCATTTCAAGGAATCAAGGCCATTTATTTGTCCTTTTACAACAAATGCTTGCTCAATGAAATAGCCCCTTCATGCTACACACATAGAACATATATGCAAATATTACAATTTAGAAAAGAATAACAGAATAAATAAAATGATATACAATAAATGAAGCACTCTTTGTCAAGCTGTTAATGTCATCGAAAGGTTAAAGTGTAAGCAATGAAAGCAAGGTAATGATAGCTGAATGACTCTCTTGTTGCTTAGGGGACCAAAATTCAAAACCAGTAAATATTATGTATATATTTCCTAACACCTGAGTTGAATAAGTTTTACTTTTTTCACAGGCAGCAATTGTTTTCCATTCCTTTCACTATGGTATGAGTGTATTGTTTGTGTATGCGTTTGGTTATGATTATGTATATATGAAGGTTATCTCCATTTCTTTGCTCCAGGTACATTCAGAACTCTCAGCCATACCTTAACAACATGACTGCAGTGGGCTGCATGATGGCTCTGGCTGCTGTCTTCCCTCTGGGCATCGATGGCCTTCATGTCCAGAGGAGACAGTTCCCCGCCGTTTGCCAGGTACAATTTGAAAGTTGCTCCAAACACAGTGATTTAATTTCAAATTTAAAAACTGACATGACTGTGGGAGGTAGTGATTCAATGCTTTCCATTTTGAAATTGCCATTAGTTTTGCAGGTGATTATTTTTGACTGTTTCACTTCTTTATTGAAGGGACTTTTGTTGTCGTTTATGGACTGGCACTTTTATTCTTAGTCTTGACCTGGCACTGACAAAAGTTTAGTCCTATGCCCCTTTGAAGCTTTGGTTGTGAACTTCTTCAGCTAGAGACAGCACCTTAGCGAGGCCAGCTAAGCTAGGATTGTTTTTACCCAGGTTGCTGTTGATAACTGGCCTCTAAAACATCTTCCACCGTGACAGTGTGTGGACATTCCTCTCCTGCATTCTCACTGTTGCAAGACAACTTCAGACAGCTGAAGCAGGATAAATCCAAGTCCCATGCCTGCTCTACTCCCTGCAACTTAGATTCATGGGTGCTAGTCAAGAGCGGCAAAGGTTGTGCTAAATGCTCCACCTGACCGCTTTCATCTGAAGCTCTCCAGCTGAGAAATAAATTCCGAGCGCTGGACAATGGATGAACCGGTGAGGCTCCAGCTGGGTGACCATCCATTTTCTGCCCAGACCTCCTCATTTGTTATATTATGAGACCTCACCAAGATAACATAACAATGCTGAACAAAACTACACCAAAATATATTAAAGTTTTAATAGATGAGAGACAAAACAAAAGTTTTAAAGATCCATTTTAAACTATAGAGCACTACTACTAATGAACATTAAAGGAAATAGTGAATGTAGCCTATTATGTGGGCCTGACAAACAGCAACTAAAAAAAACTAACTAATATACTACTACTAGTAATTACTAATATGATAATACCATAAATTACTTATGTCATTACAATTATTATATTATAATGATAAACACTCTCCTACATAGGCAATATATTTTTTGTTGTGCAGTAGTTATTACCTTAAATACATACATAATCTGCCACAAGGATACTTTCAATGTAGCATATTCACATCTAGTTTATCCCTTTACCAGCACGCTTTTCATTCCATCCAAAGCTACGAGAATTTTTCAACCACCACCTATGATACAGTGACCCAGAGATTACTTAATAAATAGTGTCATATTTGTCCATACGGTGATTTTACCCATCACATCCACATGCTGCCACACAGCATTTGACTCAAATACTGTCAGGGTTCGTGTGTGGTGAAGCAGGTTGTAGGACCCAAATGCAGGACACAGAGCTGAGCAGGTATAGTTCAATGGTTTTAATTAAACAAAAGGCGAGCACACTTGCAACAGAGTGGCTAAATCCAAAATCCAAAGATGAATGTAGAAAACCAACAGAAAATCCAGAACGAGAATAATCAAAAATACCAGGAACTAACAGGGAACAGGCAGGTAACAGGACACAACGAGACAGAGCATACCCACACAACAAAACACTGCACACAAGGTAATGATCCCACAAGGACAAGACCGAAACACCAGGTATATATACAGGGACTAACGAGCAGGGAGGGAACAACACAGGTGACAGACATGAGGCTAACGAGACACAGGAAGGCAGGGAGACAGCAGGGGAAACAGAGAGAGTAGTAGGCAGGCAGATTACTGAGGGGGAAAAGCCAAAACACATATAAATAAACTAATACAAGCGGACAGATCACAAATAAACTAACACCAACAAGGAACACAGACAGAAGCTAAGGTAAAACAGAACTCGGATAGACATGGGGCAACATGAATAACCAACAAAGACAGAAACACACATGTTACAAAGTGCCAGAACCTAAAAGAGAGAACTAGAACACAGAGTACAGAGGAGACTAACCCAAAAATAATGTAAACAAGAACTAGGAGTGAATACTAAAACAGGACTAAGTACAAGGACACGAGACAAGACAGACACTAAGTAAGATGTGGATGAATAATAATAAAGGCAACACAGAGTAACTGGACACAAGAAATAACTGAAACTCAAAACACAGACTAACTATATAACAGATACTGGACACAGGACAGAACCCAAAACAATAAGACAGATACTAAACAGACTATAAATAACATGACTGACTGAAAACAACCAACTGACCAAAACAGAACAGACACGCTCACAGTGTGACAAATACCATAAGTCAACAAACATCTGATAACAAGATAATAAGATTATTTTATTATATATTTATTATTTATTACTATTTGCTCAACTAAGGCAACAAAAATGGCATTGATTTAAATGTAATTTGTCCTCCTGTTCACCTTATTATGAGAATAAATTGCACTGCATTCTTTTGCAAAAACCGCTTGTGTTTATTATCCAAAATGATGTTTTTTGTGCACTGCAAATGATCTTAAATTATGTTTTTTATTGCGTACTTCAGGGACAATCAATCAAACAGGTTATGGTTTATTCAGAAAGGCTTTCATCTGTTTGGCAGATGAACTAATATTATTATATATAATAAGTTTTATTGGCACACAAGGTAATATTTCGATTTATTTTACACAATGGTATCCAGTTCAAACATTTTATCCTCCTGCCATGTACATCGCCGTTTCTCATTTCTCCAGTTTCAAGAGGGCCTGGGAATATCAAAATATGCAAAATCAGAGGGCCTAGCCTCAGTCAGGGGAACAATGTCCCCTGGGGATAGCCATGCCTCAGTAATCATAAAAAGTAGAGACCATTAGAAACAACAAAATCATTAATGATAAAAGACCTTTTACCTATAGATGACACATGAGGCCGGCAGGGGGAGCTAGCGGGAGGAACAGTGCTCTGAGGTGCCACTGTAGGCGATATTCTTTTTGCTAGGATCATGCTGCAACTGCTCTAGCCCCAACATTTAACATTTTTCAATGCCAGTGGAGAGTAGCGTAAGTGAAGACTACATTAAGGCTCAGTGGTCTGCTGCTTTTCAGTGACAGACATCTAACAAATCTCCATTGTAAACTTTCTGCTCATTGTGATCTCTTTCACAGGGAATGAAAGAACCATAAACATGGAAACTGCAAGGCAGTAGTCTCCTATTCAGTAGTTACATGGATGTAACCTCTGGTTGGCTTACCCTGATGTTCTTACCCTAACCAACCCAACCAACAAAGGAAATGAGCACTAGCCAGTCAGAGGCAGAGTGGGGCGAGGCACAGCTTAATGATCCTAGGAAAAACATTTGGCCCACTGTACGTGGAGATGGAGATTCCGGAGAGGGGGTGTAAGATGATAAACTGAGTTGATGTGGGGTGTGCTACAAGTTAGCCGCTAGCATCCAGCTACCCAGCCTGAGTGGACTCTTTCATTCCCAGTTGGCACACCGAATGCCTGCTCCTGCACTTTGTAACTTGGGTTGAGCATGTACAATATTCCCAGAAAAGTGGGTAATGCTTTACGGCACTATTGCACTACGTCACACACCATTTAGAAGACACAAACTCATTTTCCTCAGTATGTGTCAATTGCATGTGATGATCTTACTGCACATTACTCCAGTGATTAAATAGTCATAACCATTTTAAGTTAAGTATTCCAGTTCAGGTAAAAGGTTTGATATGGCAGTGTTTAAATCTGTGTGTCACAGCAATCCTTTTGAATTTGAGGTCGAGTATTTTTCTGATCAGGCATCTGACAAGAGGGTGTGTTATTTTTATTATTATTATTAATAATAATACAACAGCAGTGTAGGATATTAGACTAATAAAAAATACACCACTATTATCATTACTCTAATTATCTTTATGTGTGTCTTTTTCAGGATGTTAATTGAATAAAATATTTAAATATTAAGGACACAAGCTTTTAATATTTATTTTGGATAATTTAATTGTTAGATTTATTTAGATAAGCTGTTGCTTTAAGCTCTTACCTTTTCTCGTGTTGGCAGTTGTCTGATTCTTGTCCTTCACAGTAGGCAGATATACAGTATCACTGCAGTATTACACAGAGGATATGGTAAGAGATAGACAGCCTCAGAGAAGCTTGTTTTCAATTCAAGGTCATTCTTAAAAGGCTGTTAAACTCAAATCAAGCCCTGCTTAATGATGGAGAATGACTGAAGGTCTAATTTGATTAATGTCTTCTATAGATTAATCAGTTTAATTATGAAATCTTTAATTTCTTTTCTTCTAGTTTCGCCTATGGCTGCTTGGTCTAGGTTTCAGCCTTGCTTATGGCAGCATGTTCACCAAGATCTGGTGGGTCCACACCGTCTTCACCAAGAAGGAGGAGAAGAAGGATAAGAGAAAGGTAAATGTGACAGGGATTTAAAGCTAAGGATTTATGTTCCAGGAGTGAACAATTAAGTCCACCCAACGCTTTTCTTCCATGCCAAGGTTATGCTTTACTTAATCATCATTCCTTTCAAGGGCAAGTTCCACGGCCAGAGATGATTTTTACATTTACTCCCTCCCCTGCTTCTATAGTTGGCCCAAAGTGGGATAGTTGGCCTTCTACTTGAACTTGAGCATTGTGTAGCATTTATTTGTCATGCTGCCTGGCCAGTGAACACCTACAATTGGTGGAGAAGACTTACCCTATTTTTCCATTGCCTACCTCTTTCTTGCCTCCTCTCCTGTATGTAAAAGGACATGTCAGACAGGACGTCTTAGAGTGAAGGCAACCATCTTCCCGACAGAGACACAGCACATTTCAGAATATTTATTAATATCTTTAGTTGAAGAAAGCCTATCAGGTGGGATTACTTTATCAAAGGTTGTGTCAAAACTGACTGAACTCATTTTAACTCACTTAATGGTCATGCTGCAGCGGCTGTGGCCCTTCTCTTTGAGGATGGAAGACATGCTGCTTCAACATCTAACATTTTTCAATGCCATTAAAGACAACATTAAGGAAGTTGAAGAAAGGCTCAGTGATCTGCTTCTTTTTAGTGACACAAGTCTAACAAAGTGTAAACCACTGTAAACCGTGGTATGGTTAGAGATAAGCAATTGAGAGTAAAAACTAAACATAACTAAGACCGAGATTTATGATTTATCAGAGACCTTTTCAAACATTATGTTCTGGCTTCACAAGAACCAAGACCTCAAGGATGAGGCCACTCAGTGGTTGGGTTAGCAAATGTATGTTAGTTAAACTTACCCATTAAGGTTAAGTTTTTCAAAGGGAGATGTCTCAACCGGGGGCGGGAGGCAACCCTGAAAGAGGTCATATTATGCTTTTGGTTTTTTCCTTTCTTTTAATGTGTTATATAACTTTATGGGGATATAATAGGTTTGCAAAATGAAAAAGCCCAAAGTTAACCCCAAAGACAGTTCCCATCTCCCAAAGAAAACACTGCTCTGAACTGCCTGAAAACAGCCTTTTTCTTCTGTAACCATATTGCGTCACTTTGTACCACGTCTCATAATGCTCGCCTAGCGGCTAGTCAAGAACGCCCCCAAAATTCATCCAATATGAATTTGATCTTCTAGAGATACTCAGTAGGTAGTTCCATTATTCCCTCCAGAATGAGCCCCCGGGTATTGCCTCCTAATAAGGACTAGCACGCCTGCATAGTTGATAAGTTTCACAAGAAATAAGGACAAAAAGAGCCGAAGTCATCTAAATTATAGTGTATAGTGCAGGATGCCAAACACTTGCCCAATTACACTCACAGAGGAGGGAGATATAGAGGTAAACAACCATAGGAAAAAGAGTACTGCTGCATCTGGAGCTGTGATTGTGTGGATGGACAGTGTAGATCATTGTGTGGTGCTAGACCAGGATAAGATACCACTGCTACCTTGGCATCTTTTAACACATTCATTCCAACAACCAACAAGCTTCTTGTGGAATAATGCAACAAAATCAATAACAACTTTGTAGTGTTGGGCCTGTTACCGCACAATCTTTCTTTCTTTAAAGCCGAATACATAAAGGAACACCTTTATTTAGTGATGGAGTCTGGGAGCTGTGCGCTTTCATCTGTATGGCTTCTTTGTCTCTTTTCTCACCGTGGCCACTGTTTTGAGTGGAGATCCAATTGGCCTCATTTAGTAACGGATCTTTTTTTGTGTGTTTTTTTTTCAGCTTAGTCTAGTTTATTTATGGGTTCTTAAGTCACTCCCCCACAAAATCAGAAAGAGAGGATCTGTGCTTTTTTCTGATTTCTCTCCATACTGCTGTATTGACCACCACCCCCTGTTTCCCAGCAGCACCTGGAACCATGGAAACTCTACGCAACTGTTGGTGTTCTGCTCGGCATTGATATCCTTTCTCTCATGATCTGGCAGATTGTGGATCCTTTACATATCACAGTGGAGGTATGATCATCCATTCTGTTTGTTATTTATTTATTTGTTATTTATTTATAACTTGCCAGACATTATACACTTTTAGTTTCTCTTAAAAAACGAATGCATTTATGAGGATAACCATATATCTAATACTGTATTTGGTGTGTCAAATAACTGGGTTGACTGTGGAGAAATTGAAAAAGTAATAAAGCAAGTAGAAAGATAAAAGTTATGAAAGCCTGTGCCTGTCAATATTACTGTACACAGCAAACATTTAGCATTTTGCATAATAAATTACATTGTTTGAAATTTGTTGACATTTTCTTCCACTTGACTTATTGTTTAATCTATTAATTGTTTTGATACCTTTTCATTTTGGTAGTAATTACGCATTTCCACACATGAAAATGAACATTTTTCATTCAAAATTTTATTTTAAATTTCATTTAATGATTTCATTTCAACATAGCCACAAACCTCCATAAAATTTATTTTGCATAAATTCAAATTGTTTTTATTTTAATTGCTGTTGAAGTTGTGGCTGTTCTTCACCTGTGTCTTCTTGTTGGATGTATGTGCACAGAAATTCACTAGAGAAGCCCCTAAAGGAGACCTGGATGTTTTGATCCAGCCTTTACTGGAACACTGCAGTTCACAAAAGATGAACACTTGGCTGGGTGAGTGGAACACCAACCAAATCTTGCATCACTACTAAATTCTCTATATCTCTGCATCCCCGTTTCTAGACTGAACAAAATTATAAACACAAATAGTGTTGCATTTATAATTTTGTTCAGTGTATATGACACAATGCCAATTGTTCTGCAGCAGCATGGTTAATTTCATCAATTATTCTAAAACTGCAACAAAAAAGACTTTGAGGTGAGATTGTTTTGTCAAGTGCTGTTTCCAACGTCAAGAATGAACTGGGCTGCACAGGTGAATCACAGGAGAATGAGAGATTACAAATTCATCACAAAGTCTTGCCTTTCTGCCTATCTTTTAAAACCAAACTGCCTTTCTTTCCATAACTAATAGCTCATTGTTTTAGCCCCTGATAATGCAGATTCATTAGCAATTGATGAGAACAATAATAGTGAAAAAAAAGGGTGACCAAGTGTTACTTATGATACATCACAAACAAGTCTCAAGTCATGGTAATTCTGTAGGCTAGGAAAGTTAGGTGTAACATAGGATTTAGAAAATGTAAAATCACTGATATAGACTTTTAATGTGAGAATTTACTCAACAAGTTCTTTACAGTTTTTCTCAGTCACTTTGGTGCATTTGTCAGATCAGAATTGAAATTCTCAAAAGTAATTGTTCAACCTCCACATCATCTCGTCACTTGTGCGCATCATAAAAGCACTTTCTCATTGTTTTGAACAAATTGCAAATGCTTTGACACACTGATGCAAATGATTATGTACAATTGTCTGCTGTTTCCTACATTATCAATTGCTTATGTCATGCTGATCACAATGTATCAGTCTCTGTTGAATAATCTTACCCCCCAAAACATCTAGGCATAAGTTCATTGCATTAGTCACTACATGCAAAATGGTTGAACATGTTATCAAAAATCAAAGTTAAAATACTTTATTCATATCCTTTGCCTACAAGTATATACTGTAGCTAAATGAAATGTTGTTTCTTAAGGACCATAAACAAAGTAAGAATAGACCACAACAACATCACAATTGCAACACTCAGACCAATACTCAATACCAGTAAACAGTAACAATACACAGTGAGAATTAATATATATATATATATATATATATATATACAGTTTGATTAGTGTATTGTGTGTATTATCCTCTTCAGCAAAATTGTTATGAAGAGATTGGGGGGAATCCAATCACACATTTCACAACGGCTATTTCAAAGGTTCAGAAAGCCGTCAGGAAATGTGCAACATTACATGGATTCCCCTGAATGAAAAGGTCTTTCCTCTGCCTGGGAATGATAGGGAAATGACAAGTCCATAGGTTGATGGATGTGGACCAAGAACGCACACCAAACGCTGGAAGGAACAGAGTCCAGCACATGCTTTACAGTAATGTGAGCATGTGAAACAGTCTTTTCATAAGAACTTTGTTGAAGAGGATTATGAAAAATATAAATAAGAAAAACTTCAGTGAGGATTGAACACACAGCCTTGAACCTATAAGTCCTGTGCTCTACCAAGTGAGCTAACCAATGATACAGCAAGCTGCATTATAATTACCATTATGGTTATCTCGAAACCACGAGAAAATTATCCCATTATCACAGGAAAACAGAGTAAAAGAATATTTGATTAGGGCTTCCGTATGTATATATATGAGTGTATATATAGATAGACATTCTATACATGTCTATTTGAATTTTTTTGTAAATGTGCCCTGAATTGATGAAGGTATCTGTTGTGATGTGGAAGACAATCTGTGATAAAACAGACCGGAACGTCAGCCAAAGAGATGTACTGTATCCCATGCAACAGTTCTGTCTCTTTCTTTTCTTCAGAAAATACTTTCAGAGTACACTGTTATATTGACAAGATGGCTAAACATTTTGACTTGCTTGTTCATAAACGAGAAACAAGGACTTGTCGTTCCGATGGCACTGACAAGTTTAATGACATAAAGATTTGCTTTTGAGAGATAGACTAAGGATTTTGAGCAAGTTAAGGGCTTTTGCAGGTAATCCACTGTGTTGTGCTGTTTGTACTACCTGTTTCGAGAAATGCACTTACTATTATGCAAATGTTAAGGATGATTTGAGAAATGCTCCAAAGCGACTGAGAAAAACTGTAAGTACTGTGTGAAATGTGCAGCAGTACAAACAGTTCCACCATTTCTCACAGGTGCCATCTTGTCCATCTCTTTAGGTGTGGTGTACGGTTATAAAGGCTTACTGCTGCTGCTCGGCATCTTCCTGGCCTATGAGACCAAGTCCATCTCCACAGAGAAGATCAATGACCACCGAGCTGTGGGCATGGCCATCTATAATGTTGCTGTGAGTTCACTTAGGGGTGTGTGTGTGTGTGTGCGCACATATTCTAAAGCCTATGACTTACAGGGAAGATTCGGCACCCACCTCCATCCCAGCCCACTACAGCCCTGACCAATTACCCGCTTGGTGAAAATGTTCTGAGGGTCCACATCCTCACTGCCTCTGCCTCTCTCAGTTGCATTCCTTCTGTAGAATGTTTCCTCGTCCCTAATATTGTCTTCACACATAATTTACCTTTACCATCAATATCTATTGGACACCAATGCATAACATTTGAAAACATGTTGTACAAAAGGGGCGGCTGTGGCTCAGGAGGTAGAGCGTGTTGGCCGTTAATTGGAAGGTCGGCGGTTCAATCCCGGCTCCCCCTGGTTGCGTGTTGAAGTGTCCTTGGGCAAGATACTGAACCCCAAATTGCCCCTTCCGCCAGCGTATGAATGTGTGTGAATGTTAGTTTCCATTTGAGCACTTAGGCTCAGTGTATGAATGTGTGTGAATGTTAGTTTCCGTTTGAGCACTTAGGCTCAGTGTATGAATGTGTGTGACTGGTGAATGCAGATGTAGTGTAAAAAGCACTTTGAGTGGTCGAAAAGACTAGAAAGGTGCTATACAAGTACGGAGCATTTACAAAAGCAGGAGATCCTCCAGCATGTGTGAGGCCACATTACCAGATGAACTTAACACCTTTTATGCTCACTTTGATCTCCTCAACAAGAAGTCACCTGGAAAGTCTACTCCAGCTCCAGAGGACTGCCAATATCCACAGCAGATATGAGGAGAGTCCTGCTGAGAGTGAATATGAGTAAATCAGCTGGGCCTGATAACATGCCCTGTGGCTCTCACCCCCATTCTGATGAAGTGCTTTGAGAAACTGGTTCTTCAGTACAACATCCCAGCCACCCTGGACCCTCACCAGTTTGCTTTCAGAACCAAGAGATCCTCAGAGGATGCCATCTCCACTGCCCTCCACTCAGCCCTCACACACCTTGAAAATAACAAGGCAAGACATGTTTATTTATATAGCACATTCCAACAACAAGTGCTTTACAAAAAAAACAAAAGGCAACACCTACATCTTAATGGTGTTTGTTGATTTGAGCTCAGCATTCAACACAATCTCCTCCAGGAAACTGATCGGTAAACCCAGCACTCTTGGCTTGAGTACCACACTCTGCAACTGAATACTGGACTTTGGAAGATCATTGGTACCCATCTCCCGAGCATCAGTGATATCGATGAGGTGAGGTGCCTACGCAGAGCACAAAGGATACTAAAGGACAGTACCCACCCAGCCACAGCCTGTTCACCCTGCTGCCTTCTGGGAAGAGAGAGAGAAATTTCAGCTGCCGCACCACCAGACTGCAGAGCAGCTTTTTCCCCCAGGCTGTGAGACTCCTTAACTTCACTTCATTCTTCTCACTCCATAAATAAATTACACTGAACTTTCCATTATGCTGGATTTGCACATGACCATAACACTACCTTTTATAATACGGTATATATATAAGTAACTGCATATTGGGTTTTTTTCTACTCTAATTTTAGATAGCTAAATATGTTCTGTGTGTGTAGCATGAAATGCAGCCCTGTGTTGTAGAATGATAAATAAATGTACCTTGTACATTGTATGTAGTGAGCAGGATATTTTCCATCCATCCATCGTCAACCGCTTATCCTGTGTACAGGGTCGCGGGGTGGTTGGAGCATATCACAGTTGACATTGGGCGAAAGGCGGGGTACACCCTGGACAGGTCGCCAGTCCATCGCAGGGCGAGCAAGATATTTTACAGTGTAAAAATAAACTTGTCAGTGCTGTGACAAGCAAAAACCAGTATATATTATTGGATGTTTGATTTTTCAGTTGAACTTTAAGAAGGAGTAATGCTATTTCTAAAATCCCTTTGCGTTCTGTCTGTCTACATGTTTAGCACAAGTTTACTTGTTAACTTAGTTCAGGAACCGGGCCACGCCTCAACCACCCCTGTAATCACCTGTCAAACCCTTTTAATTCCAGGTCTACCTATCCTGCTCAGTTTGTCTTAACCCATCCTCCCTCTGTTCATCCAAACCCACATCCCTTCATCCCCTCCTCCCTCCTCCCCTCATTCCTTAATCCCTTCACTGCCCAACCCCACACCTCTTCCAATTAAATCAGGTGCAGAAATGGAATGACTGTGACCAGGAATAATTGACAATCTACCCTCAAGTGTTCAAAAACATCACTGCTCTCTGTCTATAATTAGCTAAACCTGTCTCAGAGCCAGAAAAAGTAGTCAAATGTTCAGCTTTCTAATGTGCATTTAAGAACAAGAAGTACTTTCACTGCAAACCAAGTATTCTGCTCTGCATAACAATTTAAATTTAAATAACGGCGTGAGGCATTTGCTGCTGGTTTGAAGTGTCACTCTCTTTCCAGCCGATCACACACACACACACACAGGCGTGTGCTCAAAGTGGCTTTTTAATCAGCAACATCTCCAGTATGGGTGACTTTGTGATTTTCATTCCCCTCGTCGCATTTTAATTCATCTCAGAGGATTATCCATTATGCACTGAACCCAATTTAAGCCTAAACTGAGTGGGTGAAATGCAAATTGATACGGGGAAATAATCTGCATGTGTTTGCTGTTTTTCCTCTCTTCCCCCTGCTTTGGTCTGTATTTCATGAATGCATGGCCATTCAGATGCCCCCCTCTCTCTCTAAATCAAATCAGTTTGATCCTAGCACTGCTGTCCGCAAAAGTTGGTTAGCCCTGGAATCTAGAGGATGTTTTAGATGTAGAAGTGGCTGTAGGCTCATTTTGGAGCAGGAAATGTCCGATAATTCTTAGGTATTTCTTTGGGAGAAAGTAGTTCCAATAAAAACCATTCACAGTGGGCTGCCATCAGCCAGCCCCATTATAAACTTCCCTGTTTTCGCTGATCACTTGCCAGACGGTCTTTGTGTGTTCATCGTTCTTCAGCATTTTCCAGTGTCAGTTTCTATGGATTTTGGACTTCCCTACTTGGATATGTTATGGCAGCGTGTTGTGCTGCTCTCGCTAAATACCAGTTACATTTGTTAGATTACAATTCAATTCAATTCAATTTTATTTATATAGCGCCAAATTACAACAACAGTTATCTCACAGCGCTTTTCATAAAAGAGCAGGTCTAGACCATACTCTATGATGATATTTACAGAAGCCCAACAGTTCCCACCAAGAGCAGCACTAGGCGACAGAGGCAAGGAAAAACTTCCTTTTAAGAGGCAGAAACCTCGAGCAGAACCATGGCTCAGGGTGGGCGGCCATCTGCCTCCACCGGTTGGGGTGAAGGAGAGAGAGGGGGGGAGAAAGTAGAGGAGAGAGGAGCTCAGTGCATCATGGGAAGTCCCCCGGCAGTCTAGGCCTATAGCAGCATAACTAAGGGATGGTTCAGGACTCACCTGAGCCAGCCCTAACTATAAGCTTTATCTAAAAGGAAAATCTTAAGCCTACTCTTAAATGTGGAGATGGTGTCTGCCTCCTGAACCCAAACTGGAACCTGGTTCCACAGGAGAGGAGCTTGATAGCTGAACGCTCTGGCTCCTAGTCTACTTTTGGAGACTCTAGGAACCACAAGTAACCCTGCATTCTGGGAGCGCAGTGCTCTGGTGGGGTAGTAAGGTACTATGAGCTCTTTAAGATAAGATGGTGCCTGACCATTAAGAGCTTTGTAGGTAAGAAGAATGATTTTAAATTCTATTCTGGATTTTACTGGAAGCCAATGCAAAGAAGCTAAAACAGGAGAAATGTGATCTCTTTTCCTGGTTCCTGTCAGAACACGTGCTGCAGCATTCTGAATCAGCTGAAGAGTCTTAATGGACTTTTTCGAGCAGCCTGATAATAAAGAATTGCAGTAATCCAGCCTAGAAGTAACAAATGCATGGACTAGTTTTTCTGCATCATTTTTAGACAGGATGTTCCTGATTTTCGCAATATTACGTAGGTGGAAAAAGGCGGTCCTTGAAATTTGCTTAATGTGAGACTTAAACGACATGTCCTGATCAAAGATAACTCCAAGATTCCACACAGTGGTGCTGGAGGCCAAGGCGATGCCATCAAGGGAAACTATATCTTTAGATAATGCGTCATCTAACTACCAGAAACGTTATACTTTGTCTAGAAAGAGACGTTGCTGTTGAACTTTTCAGTTTTGTGGGCACCACAAACTAAGGTTTGAAAGTCTCAAGTTTAGACCTGGTGTAATGTCCAGGAGCAATTATTATTAAATATTTATTCCAATGACTTGTTCTCAGTTTTGACTGACTTGAGACTTCCTTGAGTGTCATGTCAGTTATTCCAACTGACATGACACTTGACTTGGACTTGGCTTGAATGACTCAAGACTTCATTTGTATGTTTGATTTGTCTTAAATGACTTGAGACTTGACTGGACTTGTCTTGACTGACTCAGAACTTGACTTGGAATTGTTGGCTTGACTGACTCAAGACTTGGGATTTGACTTGGACTTGATGGAGGGGAATCACATGATGGGATAGAGATTTTAAAAAGTTAATACCAACCAAGTGTACCAAGTAACAGGTAGGAAGGTTTCCCTTTTTACTTTAGCAAAGTACATTTCGTTAGCCCGACTATATTTTCATTTTGCTTCACTTCATTCATTCTGTTTGACATCTTAATTTTGTTTGGGGAAGTATTTTTCTTAGTTTCTGTCTTACCAATCAGTAGCCACAGATAGGATAGTATGGATAGTACCATCAACATCATTTTCAGTAGACTCTGCTCTGGTAGTGGTTACCGGGAGCAGTTCACTTAAAGAAGACCTATTACACTACTTTTCCAGTCCTATTCATTTCACATCCTATTCACATTCCAGTGAAATGAATCGAGCGAGTTGTGTGTGTGAACGGAGGGCTGGATTTTGTATTGTTTGTAAAAAGCAGAGAAATCATGGCAGCTGCTGCTGTTGTCAGCCTGCTGCTCCCTATTTCCAGTCTGGATGGGATTTTTCATGTTTGCACAGAGATTACTGACTGTTGATCAGTATGTATTGATTTCTAGCCTCACCTCTACGTCTTATTTGATGTTGTGCTCAGTCTCTGTCTCTTACTGCTCCAGCCTGGGATTTGATCTCAGACTCCTTCCAATTCATCTCCTTCCTCTGTCTCACTCTGAGTGAGAAATGTTTGGATAAAACTTGTTCAAGTACATATAGTCTATGAAATTAAACAAAACATAAAAACAAAGAAGTTGCATGCCAATGGTACAAAATAAAATAATATAAATGCTGCTACAATAAATTATACAGATTAGCCTTTATAAAACTGTAGATATCAAGTATATTTGGTTTTCATGAAGGATTGTGTCTAAAGTTTTACTTTTCAGTAACAATTCCCAGAGTTTTTAAAGTTATGATAACTTTGTACTCACTTGTAAGTATTTGCTGAGGTCTTGAAACGCAGTGATATGATGTCCAATAGTTCAAGAAACACGAGTCCAATGATCAGACAGGTTGGAAACAAGCCAGCAGTTTATGAAATGATTCTGATATTCTGATTATTTTCATTATTTTAAAAATTAGCTGATTTTTGACTGATTATTTTCTCAATTAAATGAGCTATATGTAGTTTTCAAGGGCCACTAGCGGTGCGGTTTTTAGATTTCATCCTGCTTTGTGCTTTTACGTGTGCTCAAACTGTGAGCAGAATTGAACACACAGAGACCAAAACACCAGGAGACAGCTTCACACAACATGCTGGAATCTCATTTAAAATCCCACTGCAACGTTACAGTAATATTTTTATCAGCTTGATGTTGAACTAATCCATGCTCATTGGATAATGCTACATTGACTGCATTTAGCCAATGGGATACATCGGCGTTAGCTCCCCTGCCCATCTTCTGTAACTACTGGTGTTCACTGGAGGCTCAGCAATGTGAGCACAGCTAAATGTATTGGATAATAATGAAACGGTTAGTGTGTGTTGTGTGTGGGTGTGTCTGCGTGTGTCTGCCTGTCATGAAATGTAGTTGCTAGTGAGAGTAGGACGCCGCAACAGTGCCGCATCAACCCCAGCGATCACATTATATTTCACATGCTCTGCAGTAGTGTTAGTTTACCTGTCCAATAGGATGAAAGCCATATCTGAGTCGGTTTTGTCAGTTTCAAAACAAAGCGGAGGTCTCTCCATGACTCGAACCTTTCCAATGTTGACATTGTTTTCACCCAAAATCGATCTGATCCTCGTTTGGATCCATCACATAAACCTTTGTTGTTAATATCCTAAAGTGGAGTTTATGTTGAAGTCTGTGTTGTGCTGGCAGAAGGTCGTAGGGTTGCCAACTCCCTGAAATGGTAATAAGGGACAGGTGACGGGGACTCTGGGCATATGCGAATATAACAAGTAAAGAAAAATGTAATGTAGTCATGCAGGTGGTGGGGTCTGTGGGTACTCCCCTAGAAAGTTTTGAGCGTTAAGCACTTAATTTCCTGCATTCTGGTGAAATTTTCGGTACCAATTTCTGCCTTTTCTGCATCAATCTGGAAATGTTTTTATTTACATTATGTAAAGGGAAACGTAAAACTCAGTTGGCAGATGACATCCAATCTTCAGAGAAGAAGCTTGTGAGAAGTACAGACATGCAAGTAGTAGTCCCAGTATACCAAAGAGTAAAACGTAGAAGTGCATAGCCTACCGGCGAGTACCGGCACATTTGAAGCACAGCGTATGGCCACTGTTGACAAGCAAGCTGCTGCTGTCTCTTGGCTGTCTGTGTGTTGCTGATGGTAATGCTTGAGATGCAGAGACAGCAGGACCTATAGAGAAAAGTCAAAGCAATGCAAAAATACACACAATGAATGCTGACTCTAGAAAGCAGAAGCTGAAGCCCGGACTTTTGAAATCCCGTCCAGAAGTATTTTTAAGGTCCCAGAAAGAGGATGTGTCCGGAAAAAAGAGGACGTATGGTCACCGTAGTTATACACATGTTTTTCCAATGCGTAACAAAATTGACGTGTGGCGTGAGAGCATGTGAAAGGTAACAATTACATGAGTACATGAGAGTTGGCAGCTCTGCATTCACTTTCTTTTTGTCACTCTGCTCTGTATTTCCGTAAATGGTTTGTCTTTTTTACCACTTGAGCGTCAGCCAGCATTATAGTAACAGCAACACTGACACAGGTCTTCTCACTGATTCCGGACAGAGCTGCACAGTTTCATCACGTAGACATTTATTTTCAAAATACGGAACAAAATGCAAAATGTTCATTAAAGAGGTGGTATTATGCTCATTTTCAGGTTCAAAATCTTATTTAGAACAAGTTTACATGGTTTGACTTTCAAAAAACGCCATATTGTTTGTCATTCTCCACATTGCTGCAGCTCCTCTTTTTGGCCTGTGTTGAAGGCTTCGTTTAGCTATGGAGTGATACATCTTGTCTCTAAATGATCTTTGTTGGGAGTTGCACATGCGCAGTTCCTAGTTAAGGACTACTAGCCAATCAGAAGCAGAGAAGGGCAGGTCAGCGAGAAATCGTAAACACGGCTTCGGTTCAGCTGTACATGTTGCCGACCAGCTTGGCAACATGGACTGGAGCGAGAGTTTCAGAGTGGTGAGTTATTAATCTATAACAAAAGTATCTTTCATCCATAAAGTTTTAACTGAGCTCTATCTCTACATCACAGTAACAACTTTATGTCCACTGACTGCCTGGAGGGTAGCTAGTGTTTGGAAGGGAGAGGAGAGCTGTGTGCTGCAGCTCACTGTTTCTGAGGGCGTGTCGGAGTAGCCGCTTGGCGAGCGTTATGATGCGCATTTAGCTTTCATCCCTGTGTCGTCACAAGGATGAAAGGGAAGCGGCTGGACTACAAACGAGCTGTTTTCAAGCGGTTCAGAGCAGAGTTTTCTGTGGGAGATGGGAACTCCTTTGGGCTGGACTTTTGCCTTTTTCACTTTGCAAACCTGTTACATGTACAAAAATTGTGTATAACTCAATAAAGGAGAGGGAAAAAGCCAAACAGCATAATACCACCCTCTTTAAAAGACATGTCTTTTAGTTTCTAAATACAGGATAATTCCGTATTTTAAGGGACGGTTAGCAATCCTAGCCGGTCGCTTTATGGTTTTAGCAGACTCCATCTCATTAGTTGTTGCTGAGTACATGGGTCAGAATCACAAGGCAAGAGGCTTGGGAGAGCACATGCAGTCACAGCCAATGGATTTTTTCTTCACATAGGATTAGGTATACTGGCCATAAGAGGTAACAGAAAAGCTCCACAAGTGGATGGTTTTTGTGTGAGATTACAACCACTTCACACACAGGCAATAAAGAAGTGATTCACTTGAGTTAAAAAACAACATATAGCCCCTTTAATAAATGAATGGTTTGATTTACACATGGAATGTCAGTCAAATAAAAAGTGGCCATCACAACTATCCGTAGATATTCACGTTTTCACATTTGAGAAGCTGGAACCAGTGATGCTTTACCAATTTTGCTTTAAATGACACCTTACAGGTTCCAAATGTTCCAGCACTTGATCCCAGAAGCCCTGTATTATTATCTATTCAAGATCAATTTATTCAAATTCACTGGTCAAATAAATAGTTGTTTGTTACTAAAGCAGTGAAATACCTTATTTTAACATTCTTTAACTGAACACTGGTTATGTGGAGAAAATGTTGAAAAAAAAGACAATGGCTGAAGCTCTTCATTCTGTTCTTTCTATATTTCTTTATTATATGAATAAAGTTGACATGTCCTGGTCTACAGTGACTACAGAGCCTGCTGTGCCTTTTTGACTTGCACGCTCATGGTGACCTGACACATGTTCTGTTTCTTTTCTGTAATAAAATAACTAAACATTTGGTTTCTATCCACTGTTTTCCTCAGGTTCTGTGTATGATCACAGCTCCAGTCACCATGATCCTGTCCTCCCAGCAGGACGCTTCCTTCGCCTTTGCGTCCTTGGCCATTGTCTTCTCGGTCTACATCACCCTAGTGGTTCTGTTCGTCCCCAAGGTGAAGGCAGAACACTGTCCTCTCATCTCCTCACTTCAGATTAGAGCAGCAGTTTAAGAGTCAGGCATAAAGAATAGCCTTTCAGCGCGAATCAATGTCATCTGGGCCAGTAAAGTATATCGCATAATGCCTTGCTGTGTCAGCATCAATACCTGCTCAGGTTTAGTAAAACTTTATTTTTGTCACAGTAAGCCATGCGTGGAACAGGAAAACACAAGAGACTCAGGAGACTAAGCAGGTTCAATTCAATGGTTTAATGAAAAACTAACATAGAACACTGGCTTATAGCAAGGTGGAGGCAAGCAGGCCAAAATATAACCAAATCCAAAAAGGAGCAGGCAATAATCAAAATTCAACTGAAGTCCAAGAAATCAGTCAAAAGGCTATCAAATGGTAGGATTTCCCCCCTTCTGGTGTGTAAATCCCTACCTCTGCTGAATAATTATTATGCCCCCCTCTGAGTGATCTACTTCAATAGTGATGCAAATTGTCATAAAACGCACGATTCAGAACGATCCATAGTTTTGTTAGGGTTAAATTAATTATAAAATGCGCTACTTTGGCTCTGATCCAGCTGCCTCTCTCTGTCTATGGGTCATCACCAGGCTAGAGTCTTGCTCAATGTCCCGGCCACGGCAGTGTGTGATTGGTTACAAGTCGCGAATAATAGCCTATCAACACTCACGAGACATTTGCTCCGGTAAACAGCGGAGCTGTGTGCCGAAAGGAAGCTGCAATAAACTTCACAATCTGACGATCTATTTCTATGATGACAAGAAGCCCAGTGTCCGTGTTACACCTTTGAGCATGTCCGAACACACAGATACAGGGTTTGACTTAATGAAAGTGACAGCTTTTCACACCTTACCCACGCACTTCACCTGAGAGGTAAACACAGCATGCATCTGTTCAAAATCTGTTACTAAATTTAGTACATCTATATATCAAGTTATTTATCCGATTTATCCGATACATAAGTCAATGATCTGCCAACTGTCAATATGAGGGGAGACTCCACTAGGAACCCCTTTTTAAAATAATTCTAAAGGAAAAATTATGATTCAAGCTCCAAAGGGGTAAAGTCCAAAACTTGACCCCTGGTGAACTCCTTCAGTAACTGCTGATTAAGGAAAACATATTCATGATTTGTAGATGCGGCGTCTCATCACCCGGGGTGAGTGGCAGTCAGATGCCCAGGAGACCATGAAGACCGGCTCATCCACCAATAACAATGACGAGGAGAAGTCCAGACAACTGGAGCGAGAGAACAAGGAGCTACAGAAGATCGTTCAGGAGGTCAGCAAGGCCCTTTCTCACAGAACTCTTAATTCTTTCTTTTTCTCCATATTTAGCAGGTAAATGTATTTTTGGGATTATGAAAATGTTAATCTTGCGTTTCTAAAGGTTCAATGTGTAATATTTTGGAGAATCTATTGACAGAAATGCAATATAATATAAATAAATATGTTTTCAGTGGTGTATAAAGACCTTTATATTTATTTTATACCATAATAAACCGATGCGTTTATTACTTTCCCACGTTGCGCCGCCATGTTTCTACAGCAACCCAAACGAACAAACGGTGCTACAGAGCGCATTTTGTCACTACATTGAATTTATACGAATAATAAGAAGAAGAAGAACAAGTAACAGTAGCAGTAGCATTAGCATTTGTCTGGTTTATTAGAAGAAAGAAGAGAGGTGAAATGTGGACAAATATAGGACCACACATATAATTTAGAGCCAACAGAGCGTGTCAGCCACCGTAGCTTCTCTTGCACGCTTGCAACAGGAGGGCTGAGTGGTGACTGACGGTGCCATTCATGTGGTGTCGGAATAATTAGAATTTTTTTTTCCTCCTTAAATCTTTATTGCAAAAAGAGAAATAAAGTGTACATGGGACATAAAGAAGTATACAGAACTTTGATTCATGCAAAATCACATATTGCATATACATATTTTGCAAACATGTAATTTGTAATATGGCAATGACGTTTAGTTTGCCGTCCATGCAGAGTGAATGAGATGTCTGCGTGTTCTTTATATAGATATATGATAATATATGATAAATCTTTGTAGTAGCATCCATGTTGATTCCGACTTAAGAGCAAATGAACACACACTGAAGTCAGAAGAACAACTTTACAACTTGGGAAATGGAACCATACGAGGAGAATATGAATTTAGCGCTCACCACTATATACCACTAAACGTGCACACTGAACCTTTAATATAAGTTTTCAAAAATGTCAAAATAAATGTTGACATACTTGGTTTTACTAGAGGTTTTCAACTTCATCTCATAGCCTTTTGCACAGTTGTCATCACATCTATCCATACTTGCAAACTCCATCCACTGAGCAAGATTGGGTATAAGGTAAGATAAGGTTAAAAGGTCTGGAAAAAACCTAAGTGGGTAAACCTGGGTAAATCAAACCAAAACTATTGTATGCATGTATAGAAATCACTCAATAGGTAGGTAGGTAGATTTATATTGTCACACAATAACAGGCTATAAAGTGAAACTGAGTTTGTAACTCCCTTCTTATAGCAGACAATATACATTAATATAGAAGCAATTATAAAAATGGTAAACAGAAATAAACTATCATCACTGGAGCAGTGCTGAGGATGAATTAGAGTTTTAGAGTCTGATATCTTGGGGGAAAAAGCTGCTCTGCAGTCTGGCGGTGCGGCAGCAGAAACTTCTATATCTCTTCCCAGAAGGCAGCAGGGTGAACAGGCTGTGGCTGGGTGGCTGCTGTCCTTTAGTGTCCTTTGGGCGATGTGAGCAAATGTCTTTTGTGATATTAAAACACAAGCCTTTCTCATTTTTCTGTTCTTTCCAGACAACTCCTGTCAACTATCAAATAAATTAAAACGTAAGGCTACCATATAACAGTAGAGGAGATTGTTGAGTTATCATTACTATTTGTCCCCTCAGAAAGAAGAGCGTGTGTCGGAGCTGAGAAACCAGCTGTCTGAGCGACAGGCCCTGCGATCCAGGAGAAGAGCTTCCACTGTCACCAATCAGAACCACAGCTCTCCCCCCCTTACCATCGCCCAGAGCGACCCCAGGTCTCTGGCCCCTCCTCCAGGGTACCCTGCCCCCACCTCTGATCCCCACACTATCTCGCCGTCCTTCGCAAACTCGTCCAGCCTCTACCAGCCAGACAGCAAGATTAGCCGGAATAACTGCCACGCCAGCCGGCTGCAGCTGCTGTACAAGTGAGATGGTGGTGAACATTGGAGGGAGGAGGACAGTAATTACATTCATAGCTACATAGAGTATCTTTGGAGGAGCTGACTCCAAAACTCATTTCACTGATCAGCTGCAGGAGGCCAGAGGATAACCAGTGGAAAGGTTAATATAAATCTTTTTTTAAGAGAGGATTTACATTTGCACTTGTTTCACTCTTTCCAAGCTGATCATCATGTTGTTTTTCTTTTTCTTCTCTGACAGATAAAAACATGTACATACATCTTGTTAATTATACAATTTTGCATCTGTGATCCGCCAGTGATTTATGTGCCATCTAGAGTTTGAGAAAAAATGCTCAGACTTGACTTTTCACTAAGACCTGACCTTATTAGCTTGAATTACTAACCTGTCAAGCTCTCCATTGTAATGTAATGCAATTTACAGTGGTGGCAGATTTACCATCAAAGTTTGTGGTAATGTCTGAAACAATAAGTCCTTGCCTTGACAAGAGAAGGCAAAAGCAGCTTCTTGATTTTGTCGCTGGCAGATTTCATCTGATGATTTATTTGCTAATTAACGTTAGATCCTTGAGTTGGTTGAAAACTGTCTTCAGCTGACTCACTTTAAAATGAGTAGCCTGTAAAATGGTCTTTAATATGCACATGCTGGCTACCTACATGATATTATGCTAAAAGACTGAGACGAAAGCTTCATTTCCCAGGGGAAAAGTCAGCATTTCCACCAGTTGATGATGATCCATTTAGAAGACATGGGGAAAAAAGGAGCAGCATTCTTTATGTACTGTGGGGCAGCTGATTAGGCCTAGGATTATAAGGCAGTATGATAAAGAAAAGGTAATGTGATTTCATTCTAACATACATAGATTTATCATTTATTGTTCATATTCAAACAGTATGTTTCACTTTTACAGGTGAAAAAACTTGAGGATGTGTAGTAAAGTAACCAATGAGTTTGGAAAACTGGGGGAATGCTATCTGGGGTAAAGTGTTAGGCTCGAGTGTAAACCTCCACAAATCCAATAAAGAGCACAAGAGAGCCACTAACGTTGGCCTAAACTCTGATATAGATGCATTCAAGCCCGGCTCAAATGACCCTTGGCCTTGGACGTAACGCTAGGTTATACTGTAGGTAGTATGCAGTTAGTACAACAGATTAACACACTGTGTGTACTTGGTATCCAAACCACTCGTAGGGTTGTATCCTTTTAACCCTTCAAAACCAACACAAGGGTGTAGGGAATGAAATGAATTGTGTTTGTGTAGCTTGAGTCTCAGTCTGTTAAATATCTTAAATGTAGCCTTTAAGTGCATATTTAAAGACCCTTTGAACATGGCTCTCATTTTAAACAAGTCAACTAGAAAGAATTAATTCTTCAGCCATCACTGAGTTAGTGTTAATTATTCAATTAAATCCTTTTTTATTTATATAGCGCCAATTAGCTGATAAAATCTGCTAGCAACAGTTCATTTCAGCTGACAGAATCTAGCATCACTGACTGCAAATGAAAAGCTGCTTTATTTGCTTATGTGTGAAATCAAAGACTCATTATTTCAAAAGACTAAGAATTTCAATGGTAAATCTGCTAACGTTATCACTGAAAACTGCAGTGCTAGAAAGGGTCAACAGGAATAACAGTAACTAATGGGGAGTGGGGCTTGGCAAAGGGTCAATTGGAGACTAATATATTATGGCAAAGCATTTATCATATCTGTACCTTACAATATTGCCTCTTAATGTGTTTAGATAGTGCTATGTACTGTATTAAGAGGCTGGACAAAAGGACAGACTTCATGAGAAATAATGCCAGTTTTGTGACAAAGTAACTGGTTATATCCATTACATAGTCATTTTAGCTCCCGTTGTTAAATGTTTGATAGTGGTTTTTACATTGTCTCTGTTCAAAGAGACTTCTGAGTCATTGTACATAGTTGTGTGTGTTCATGCTAAACCCCTCACTGTGGATGAATTCAATCCTGCCTATTCAGGGCTGGGAAGAAAGTCAACTGAGGACACCGCTGTTATCTGTGAGATATTTACTGTATCAATTGTCGTGACTGCCACACTCAAGAGCTGAAGGAACATTACATGAGGCTAAAAGCATAAATTCAAACACCTTTATCTGTTTAATATTTAGCTGGGTCCTGGTGTTTAACTTTCCTTTGGACAAGACAGATAAATACCAGAAATAAACAGTGGACTAGTGGTCGGCTGACAAGGCTTAAATGTCAGAATTTGTTGTTATGTAATATTTAAAGGGAACATATTTTGCTTTCCCTGATTTTCTGTCATATATTAATGTTAGTATATGCCAAAGTTTTAACTAATAAGGTAAACAGATGTAAAAGCAAGCCCTGTGATCAGAAAGCTTAGTCTTCTTGCTGCTCTGAATACTTCGTGTCCATCGGTGTGGAATTCCTTAAAACTTAACTGATTTTAAAAATGTGGGATATCACAGACATAACGACAGATTTAACCATTTTTTTATATTTTAATCTTAAAAGCACACACATCAAACAATTTAGTCCAGACGCAAGACCACACACATGGCGTTTATACTAAACAGTTTGAGATTGGCAGTTCCGGGGACTTGGGATAGCACAGAAACTTGTGTTATCAAATGTGACTTCAGACAGAAACAAACATGGAGGCAGACTGTCGTCGTCAGCTAGTTGTACTTGTGTGAGGTATGTTTTGAACACAGGGATTGAAATGAACTTTTTGGCTCACCTGCCAATGGGAGTGGTAGATGAAAAATCCACTGGCCAAAATAATAAATTACCCTTTTGTGTCACACGTACATTTGTTTTATTACTTTTAATTGAGATAATAAGGTATTATATTGAATACAAACTTAAAAAAGAGGCCAGAAATTAGTGCTATTAAATGTACTTAAGACACAACAGTAAATTGTTTTCTAAATTTATAAGATGCTTATTAATCATTCAACTTCAATCTAATCACTGCTCACTCTTAATCATGCTTTATCATTCAACTTAAGCCTCCTCATCAGATTGCTCACTTTCTATCACCCTTACTTTGCATGGTCCAGGAAGTCTGGCCTCCTCCACAGTTTTGTGGGATCAATCATTTTTACACAGTCTATGGATTGTACTCTTTGTTCTCTGGAACAACAGCTGGACCATAAGAAGACAGTATTTTTCTACGCCGCTGATTCCGGTAAAGCAGCTATATGAAAGCACACAGGGTTTGGGGTTATGTCGCAAACATTTGTTCAGTATGAATCAGCGAATGCGGTATAATAGCAGATATTCTTTCTGCGTTAATTGCGGGATCTCTGTATGAAAGCAGCTACACTCTCCCCTTTTTCCTGCCGAATCCTTCCTCCAACGCCCACCTACTTACAAATCTACACCAATCAAACACAAGTAACATAAAACGAACATAATAACAACCAATTACCCCCCCATATCCATGTGGTACACGATTTTAGATGCCTTGGTACAGCGGGGACAAAAGAAGTGCAACACACAACAAAAAAGAACGTCGGGCTGCTTTTATTACGTCAAATAGATATTATATGGAGATATAAATACTTTATTAGCCTTCCAACAATTAGGTAGGAAAATCTACCTGCATTTGGTGCTTGGTGGGTGTTAATTTCCAGCCCTGTTTGCACATAAAAAAGAATAACAATGAAGAATAAAACTGGATGAACTCGAGGCTGAGAAGAGGGAATCAGCAGGGTTTGTACATTTTATAGTGCGAGCAATACACAACAGGTTGGTGATGCTTTCCAGTCACTCATTGGCTGTTGCAAGTCGCTGACCTTTTATGTCTGTAAACCCCTCACACTACAGGATCATTTGGGCGGATAATCGGTTCTGAACAGCCTCGGATCAGGAACGTTCCCGTGATTGTTGGGAGGGTGAATCGGGCCCAAAATCTGCGCAATTATCCTCTAGTGTGCAGCCAGCATTACTCTGTCCTCTCTGCTCAGGACTAGTCTTAACATTTTTGGAGGTTACAAAGTTACAAGGTTGTTTATTTCTCATTACAGAACACAAGGTTGTATAAAGAAAAAAAAGTTTATGGTCCCTTCATGCTACACACAGAACAGAACAGAAAAATTAAATGTGTATTAAAATATGATAATATTTAAAATAAATCAAGTAAAACAAAATATTCTAAAAACAGTTATTTACACACAAAGGACTTGACTTGACTGGACTTGGTTGAAGACACTGGAACTGGATACTTTCCAGTATCTTCAACCAAGTCCAGTTGCCCTTGACTTTAACCTTCGTTGGATACCTATGACCTGGATGACTGAGAATCTTCATAGACATCTTACACACAAAGGCTATATACATACACATAGCTGCAGTAAATACATGAACATAGTGTCTGGTAAAAAGTGATTTTTCAGTTGTGATGGAAAGGTAGTTCATTTCTCGACAGACAGATGCCGCTATATGTTGCTAACTACTGCTGACTGTAGCTGCCATTAGCTAATTCACTCATTTAGCTGCACAGCTAGTGGTCCTATTAGCGAGCTGACTCTGGAGCCTGGGCTTTAAGACTCTAACCCTTCTTTAGATACAGTCCACGCTACAAACTCTGGTAAAAGCGGTTGACAGCGGGCACTGTCAACAAGTTAACACCGGACAAAACAGGGACTCTAATCCATGTAATTCTACTCGGCCCTGTTAACTGAGGATCAGCCGTGTGAGATGGTAGAATCAAAAGAGCACTCTAAGCTTTTTAAAAAGTGTTCACTGAAAATCTAAAAACAAAGAAAAAGAAAACAGGACATTACAGTGCAGTGAAAGTTACCAATCTACAGATTTAATTAAAGGCAGTGATAAAAAGAAAAGTCTTCAATATTTAATTAAAAGCAATGGTAAAAAGAAAAGTCTTCAGTCTTAATTTAAATGAGCCGACAGTTTCAGCAGACCTGCAGTTATCTGGGAGTTTGTTCCAGATATATGGAGCATAATAACTGAACGCTGCTTCTCCTTGTTTAGTTTTGACTCTGGTGACAGAAAGTAGACCTGCCCCAGACGACCTGAGAGGTCTGGATGGTTCATAACGAAGCAGAAGATCAGAAATTTATTTGGGCCCTAAACCATTTAGTGCTTTATAAACTAACAGCAGGATTTTGAAATCAATTCTTTGACATACAGGAAGCCAATGTTCTGTGTTCTTAGTGAGGACTCGAGCAGAAGCGTTCTGAATCAGCTGCAGCTGTCTGATGGATTTCTTAGGGAGCCCTGTAAGGACAGTTACAGTAGTCCATACGACTGAAGATAAATGCATGGATAAGCTTTTCCAGGTCCTGCTGAGACATAAGTTCTTTAATCCGTGATATATTCTTCAGGTGATAGTAGACTGACTTTGTAATTGTCTTAATGTGGCTCCTCAAATTCAAGTCTGAGTCCATGACTACACCAAGATTTCTGGCTTGATTTGTGGTTCTTAACATTACAGATTGAAGTCGAGCTCTGACTTTCAATCGTTCTTCCTTGGCTCCAACTTCAGTTTTATCTTTGTTCAGTTGAAGAAAATTCTGGCACATCCAGCCGTTGACGTGCTCAATACAGTTACTCAGCACTCGTATGGGAGCATAGTCCCCTGGTGAAATGGTTATGTAAATCTGTGTGTCATCTGCATGATTATGGTAGCATATTTTGTTGTTTTTCAGAATCTGAGCCAGTGGAAGCATGTAAATGTTATTACAAGGCCCCAGAATGGAGCCTTGGGGAACTCCACGTCATTTTTGTCAGCTCAGATGTGTGATTACCTATAGACACAAAGTAGTCCCTGTCCTTTAAGTAGGATTCAAACCATTTTAGTATTGTGCCAGAAAGTCCAACCCAGTCCGTCTAGTAATATGTTGTGGTCGACCGTGTCGAATGCAGCACTGAGATCCAATAATACTAAGACTGAAATTCTGCCATTGTCAGTATTTGAATGAATGCCATTGAAGACCTTAACAAAAGCCGTCTCAGTGATGTGGTGTGGTCGAAAACCTGACTGGAAGACATCAAAAGAGTTATTTAGTGCCAAGAAAGCACAGAAAAACAGCCTTTTCAATGATTTTACTTTTTTAGATTTGATATGGGCCTATAATTGCTCATTAGTGAACTGTCTAGACTGCTCTTTTTTAAGAGTGGCTTAATGACTACAGTTTTCAGAGCCTGTGGGGAAAAACCTGAGAGGAGAGACATGTTGACAATTTGTAGTAGATCTGAGGCCATGCATTTAGACACATTTTTGAAAAAACCTGTTGGCAGAATATCAGGGCAGCATGAGGAGGATTTCAGATGTTGTATTATGTCCTCCAGGTTTTTATGGTTAATAGAATCAAATTGTCTCATGCTATATGAATTGTTTTTAAGTGGACACAGGGACAAGACATATCCTGTTACTGACATGGAGGCACTGGTTGCTTGACTAATTGTCTGAATTTTGTCTGTGAAGAAGGAGGCAAATTCATTGCAGGCCCTGGTGGATAGACATTCAGAGGCTACAGACACAGGAGGGTTGGTTAGCCTGTCGACAGCAGCAAACAGGGCACGTGCATTATTAGTGTTTTTGGTGATGATGTCAGAGAAGGAGGACCGCCTTGCATTTCTCAGTTCTAAACCTGGAGATTTGTTTTCCGCCACCTGCGTTCAGCTTTTCGACACTCTCTTTTTAATAGTTCTAACCAGTGTGGCATTTCTCCATGGAGATCTTCTCTTACCAGAGACCATCATCACTGAGACCTGTGAGAGGGCAGGTATCGAAGAGAAAGACTCAATAAATTTTTCACTAGTGTTTTCAGTGATATGCCGTTTTGTGATCACCTCTGTTTGTACATTTGTGTGCACGCAGATAGCACTCTCAAAGAAAACACAGGAATGATCAGAGAGAGCAACATCAGTCACCACAACCTTGAAAATGTCCAGACCCTGGAGATGACTAAGTCCAAAGTGTGCCCCTTATTGTGTGTGAGCTCCGTCACATGTTGGGTCAGTCCATAATTATCAAGAACACAACACAGTTCTTTAGTCCCTTTGTCCTGGGGGTTGTCAACATGGATGTTAAAATGACCAACAATAAGCACACAGTCAAAGTCAATACAGATTATAGACAGCAGTTCACCAAAGTCATCAAAAAAGTTTGCACAGTATTTAGGGGGTCTGTAGATATTTAGAAAAATAGCTCAAGAAGAGGAATTCAGCTGAAGAGCCACATATTCAAAAGAAACAAATTTCTCATAAGACATCTGTTTGCATTGGAGGGAGTCATTAAACAAAATGGCAACTCCACCTCCTCTCTTATGCACTCTAGCTTCACTCATGAAACTGAAGTTGGGAGGGGCAGACTCGATTCAAACGACAGCTGCACTGTTATCTTGGTCCAAAGAAGTTTCAGTTAAAAACATGAAATTAAGATTGTGAGTGATTATAAAATCATTGATTAAAAATGTTTTTCCTGCCAAAGAATGTTTAACAAAGCTAATTTTAATGTGTGAAAAACATTTTCTGGCCCACTTTTTTCGACATGCTGCGGCTGACGAGGAATGTTGAGTGCTTCCTGTTTCTTAACACATTCACCATGCTTTTTTTGTTACCTGTCAAGACAGGGATGGAGAAGACTACAGCACACTGGGAAGAGTCATGAGTGCTATTTTCCTTGTAGCCTGGACCCAGCACATATCAGACAGAGCTTACTGGGCCATTGTGGAGCGGGAAGGCGGGTTGGGCGCTGTATTTGTGACACGTGTCAAACCTGGAGGACTTAGAACCAGTGGTGGAGGCGGACGGTGAGGGGGGTTTATGGTAGAGAAAATGGGAGAGGAGCGAGGGAAGGTGCAGGGAGTAAATTTCGTCCCAGCTCTAACCAGGTCTTCCATGTGATCAGTGAAGTCCAACAGGGGGGAGAGGGGAGAAAGGGTGTCTGGAGATAAGGGTGACCTGGATGGGGATTGGGGGGTAAAGATGGTGAATCCTCACTGTTGGTTTTCAGTGAGGGAGGTGGAGGCTCTTCCTCTTGCCTCAGATGTCTCCCGTGATCAGAACTCTCTTCCGGCGGGGGCTGAGGTTGCTCTCCTTCAAGGTTTCTGGCGTGTTGTGTTATGTCTTCTTCTTGTTTTGATTCCTCTTGTCCCCTGTCCTTGGCAGAGGGAACAGATGAGTGACGCAGAAAGTAAAACAGGTTGGAGCTGAACAATTTTACTCCTGACTTGTTAAGGCGAAATCCATCTGCCTTAAAAAGATGTCTGCGGTCCCACAGAAAGTAAAAATTTTCAATGAAATGCACTGAATGGACAGTACATGCATACATGAGAGCCACGTGTTCAATGCCATCAATCTGCTGAATCTCTCAGCTCCTCTTCAAATTGGCGGTATTGGGCCACTGATAAACACCTCAGCATTCAAAGAGCTGACTGTGTTCAACAGATTATTAAAGTCCTCTTTCAACACTTCAGACTGTTGCTTCAAAACATCATTGGCCCCGATGTGCCGTATGATGTTTTTCACAGTAGGATGTTCAGCCATGATTTGCAGGATTCTTTCTGCCAAGTCAGACACGGTATCACGGAAAGCAGAGTATTTTGGTGTTCTTACTGCACATGCTTCTTACATCGTTAACAGCAGAGTCACCCACAATCAGAGTTTGAGGCCCAGTCGTTAGCATTCCCTGCATCCTTTTACTTTCTGATTTACTCTCAGTCCTTACCCTTCTGTGTGAGGACGGGAGGTTATCCAGGTCATCAGACGGAGATTCAGGGTCCTGCAATAGTGGTGAAAATCTGTTCTGCTGTTGCACACTCAGTTGTTGGGGAGGTTTGTTGCTAACTCTCCCTTTCGCAGCTATCCACGGCTGTGTCCTACTAAGAACAGGGGTTGAAGAGGCGCTCTGCCTGGATGATAATGCAGGCAAGCCAGTCGCATCACAAATCTCAGGGCGCTGGGTTCTGCCTGTTACTCGTCCTCCCATTTCCCCAGGAAATGATTTACTCTTAGGATTTGTACCAAGAGCGTTCCAGGGAGGACTCCCACTTTCAGATTTATTACCCAGAACACAGGCCTCCTGCTTCTTGGTAGTGTTGTTGGTGCTAATTAGAAAGTAGTAAAGTAGTGTCATTCCCACATAGTCCATTCACTTCCACATTCCCTTCTAAACTGTGGATCTTGGTTTCAGCACTGCAATTTTCTGTAGAAGTTTGTAGAAGTCATCCGTGGAGAATGGGGGAATCTTGTTGCTAATTAGCATTAGCTACAAGTCCAGTCACTGCAGTACAGGCTAGTGCTATTGGTAGGCCACACTCGAGATCATAAAAAGTTTTAAAGTATGGCAATAGCCTACTTTATCTGAGTAGTCCCAGTGATTTAAAGTATCCAAGAGCCGCTGCTCATAATTTCTAGCAGAAAATAAAAATTAAATAAAAAGAGAGTTTCAGCAAAAGAATGCAAGCAGAGGCAAGAGCAAGCAGCAAAGCGTCTGCACTGTAAGACCAATTTGAAGTCAAGTTTCCATGGAGGCCTTGAGCTATGATGTTGGCCAAACTTCAGTTTCCAAGGTTAAGAATTCATTTTTGCTCAATTTCGTGAGACAGTATTGGCAGCACAGACTTAATTCAAAGTGCCATGTAATGTTTGTTCCTCTGCACTAATACAGGACCCTCCTTGTGACAGCTCTTTTTTCATTGAGGGTCCAGCTTTTTATTTTAATGTTATGTTTGTTTCTTTGTGTGCAGTCCATGCTCATAAGACTTTATCACTGTCCTAAACTCTCATGCCAAATATTTTGTGTGATCTGTACCCAAGGTTTAGAGATGGTCACAACATAAGCAGTTCACTCTCATGTGGTAGCAAAGCTAGTTTCAGATGTATAAACCACTAGAACATTGTGCAGTGCTCCTGCCACATTCTCCGGAAGTGACCATGTGTAAAAAATATCTGCTGTACGTTTGTCTGTAATGATGTATTTTAACTGTCAAGTCTGTAAAGCAGTATAGATGTAAGTGATGTTGAAACACAGGAGAACATGCACACTGATGCTGATAATGATGACGTTTGGCTTTGCATATACTAGCTTTCATGTGGTACAGTATGCAAAATATATTTCAATATGCTGTTATATCTGATAACGGATATTATTTTTAAATGCAAGAATGGACATAGAACTAGATGTTTTTCTTCTGTATTCAGTGTAGACGACTTTGTAGCTACGTCAGCAGATGTCAGTCAGTCCATTTGGTCCAGGCTGAAATAACAAATATAGCCGTTTATGTTCCTACACTGACTTTGGTGATCATCTGACTTTTCATATAGCGTTACCAGCAGGTCAAAGTTGTCACTTATCCGGGAAAATATGTCGAATAGTTTTATACAGGCTTTCATGATTCACAGAAACTCTCAAATTTTTCTAGCAAGCTGATTAAAAAAAGTATCTTAACACATTGAGGTGTAACAATATACATTACTTAAAAGGCATTGAAGTTATAGTAAATAACTTTAAGAGCTATCTGAAGAAATAAGTGTTCACATTAAATTCACCTCGGGGCACTACACATTACCACAACAGGGAAATAGCCAATTCATTAATTTAGACACAACAAATTACTAACTACACACATACCACTAAGAACTGCTAGACACACAAATGGATTGATAAATGCATCCAGGATCAACTGCTATAAATACAGCAATGAACTATTTATAAATGCAGGAATGAATGAGGACCAGATTATACCCAATAAAGCAGTGACTGATTAATTTAATTAATTAATTAATTTGTGGAAATGCAGGAAACTAATATGTGGATCAAACTTTAATAACTGGAATCACCTGAGACCACTATATTCTATATCATGATGATTATATTAAAGGAAGATTCTACACCTGACATAATCCTAAATCACTTTTGGTAATGTATAGCAATCAACTCCAATATCACAAGGAAAAAAGTTTCACCTGGTGCTTCAGATTGTCAGGACAAAAGTTGGGGTGGATTACGGAGCCGGAGGAGACCCGTGCAAAGGAGGGGAGAGTTCTGTTCTCAAGGTGAGACACCAGAGAGGTATGAGAACACCAACCAAACGAGATTTCAAGAGGGCTTACTCTGGGTTTGTTGTCCTCTTTCCAAGGAGCAGCGGTGTCAGACGTCGTCTGCACGAAACAAAATGGCGTTCTCAGTCACTAGCAGATGCACATTGTTAAACAGAATTTCATCTACTTAGTAATAAATGAGCAATGAACAGTGTTCGGGGTTCAAATGTCATATCACGTGTATGTACATGTACATACGCACATATACATAGACATATATACAGTGAGGAAAATAAGTATTTGAACACCCTGCTATTTTGCAAGTTCTCCCACTTAGAAATCATGGAGGGGTCTGAAATTGTCATCGTAGGTGCATGTCCACTGTGAGAGACATAATCTAAAAAAAAAATCCAGAAATCACAATGTATGATTTTTTAACTATTTATTTGTATGATACAGCTGCAAATAAATATTTGAACACCTGTCTATCAGCTAGAATTCTGACTCTCAAAGACCTGTTAGTCTGCCTTCAAAATGTCCACCTCCACTCCATTTATTATCCTAAATTAGATGCACCTACTTTTTTTCCTCACTGTATATATCTGAACACACACAAAACACCAATGTTCCTGATGGTCTTTACATCCCAGGAATGTGTCTGTTTATCTCTTCCCTTAGAGGGATGATGAGAAGGGGAGGGGTTAACACCCCCCAAACAGCAGAAACATTCAGCCTTTGGACAAATTATTTGAAAGTAGCTGGTTACGGCCATGCCCTCTGTGTGTCCTTGGCGGAGTTGTAAATTCAATCTTAAATTTTCTTTTGTTACAAGCAGTTTTGTGGTTAGTAATGTACATATTAACACTCCATCTACGCTCCAAGAAGTGGAAATTAAAAGCAACCATAGACATATTTTTAAGTTAAGAAAACAGCTAAGGTCTAGAAAGAAATTTAAAATATTCTTGGAAATAATGTCAGTTGGTTTAAATGCAAAGTCTTACATAATGACAAAGTGTGGCCTGAGTCATAGGAGTCCTAACTTCTGCTTGATGGAAACCAGAAACCATTGAAAATGGCGGTATCAGGTTATGCCATGTATCAAATCATGACTTGTCTATTCCTTTTTTTGTCTCCAAACGAAAACCAGTGGACAGGCAGGAATTGAAATGTTTAAAAAAAAGGAGGCCACTAGGTGTGAAAAAAGGATTTGAATACTGAAATAAAAACAACAAAAAAATGCAAAACTACAACAATGGTTGTAAGGGAGAACGAAGCATTGACCTGCAACGTCAGATTAAGATAACGTGAACAAGTTGGTGTGATAGCTTATTATTGTTTAATTTATATTTTAGTTTCGTAACATTTATACATACTTGGCTTTGTGGAAGCTCAACCAGCAGAGGTCACTCTACCCCTACATGGGGTGCCCATACACACATACATACTTACAATATGCAGTGCTAAGGGCCGGGGGCCGTGGTTAAAGAGAGGAACTGAGGAGAAAACTGTGACGGAAACTAAATTACAAATTTACTGAGGTAGACCTCTTCATTCTTCAATTCAAAAAGGAATAATGCCAAAACCCCAAAATGGACTGTTTTTGATTGTTTTTTTGTTTTTATTTATTCTGATAGTGACACAAATAACAGATATAAAAGAATTAAAAATGAATTAGGATTGGACCCAAACCTAACACATGCAAAGGAAACTACAAAGACAATCAAACCCACAAAGAAATGCAAAACGACCACAAAGAGTCCACCAGTGGCCTGTGCTACAAAGGAAGGTAATTGGCTTATCCAGGTAACTTCAGGAGTAACTTTGTGTCGTCGGGTGTAACCTCCTGATTAACCCATAGCCCACTACTCCTGACTTGATAGGTGTCACCTGAGGTTTGTTGCCATGGCAATTTACGCTGCATCTCTAAACTGCTTCGAGCAGCTTATGTTCGTGGTTAACTCGTGGTTACTCTGTATGAGTGGGCTACACACCACACCTGTACTCAGTGTTAATGATGGGAAGTTGGATATTAATACACACCACGTGATAAAATACTTTTAGATTTCATCCTGACTTGTTCCACTGCGGTTGCAGCTGAAATGCAGTTATTCTTAACACAACAGCATTACATTCACACAGCGAGCCCTGCAGCCTCTGTGATTTTAGAGAGGAGATCTTAATTAGGCTAATTAACGGGACAGTTTCTTAGATGTAGCCCATCGTTAGGCTATAATTGAATTATCCTAAGTGTTTTCACATATTTAGATGTATTATTTTATGTGTCCAAAAAATAAGGAGCCAGGGTGGGGGTTAATAAACCGAGAAAAAAATCCTAGATGAAAGTGTCAAATTTACAAGAACAAAACTTGGAAATTCCCTGAAATTAAGTCACAAAAAATCTAAATCACTCTGGTGTTTTCTTCTGAATACGAACAATCCATGGCAAAGTCTCTAAGGTGCATGATAATATAGGCCATGGGCTAAATTATTATTATTGTTATATTATATTATTATAGTATTTCATCACTCCTCAAAGTGAATCAATGTGGTTCCTTGATAAAAACAAACTAGTTTCTCCCATAAATGTATAAATACAATGTCAGAGAATATATTCAAGTTTTTAACTTGTAGATTTGTGATGTTAGGTTCTCGTAAATCTTCCACAGTAATCTAGGAAATTCTATCCCCCTCTCCCCTGGCTCCAATTTCTTTATTACAATGGACATTACGGGCTGTTGTACCTTTACATCTTAATGATATTACACATAAAATACATAACAATGAATTAGCCTACAATGCACTGTGAAGATAATTACAAATTTACTCCATATACTCCTCCCTGGCTTTGTCGGCCACCATGATATCAGATTTGAGTGTTAAATGTGTCTTTAAACTCCTCGTATCCTGACACTATCAATGTGCATTCATCTGTTAAAAATACGGAGCATGAAAAAACTGTGCCTGCAGCCTAACACACCCCTTTTATGCAAACGCAAACCAACTCAACACTGACTCAACTAACCAGCATCTTATTCACTGTCGTAGTACAGTTTAACGTCAGTGTCGGCGTTCAGAGTTTGTTTGGTAACCCTGAGTTAACTCTGAGTTGGTTGAACTCCCTTCGTAGAGGCCACAGGTGTAAGAGATTACAAAGAGATGCATAATAACAACCACAAAGAGACCTTTTCCACCTACATGGAAGCAGCTTTTTTCCAGTTCGCACACTTAATTTTCAACTAAAAGTAAATTGGTTTGGAACTTAAAAAGTTGGTTCCAGCTGGATCTAATAAATCTAAAAGGTTTTCCTTGATGTGAACTGCGACCGAAGTGGGTGTGTCATATTCTACAGGTCAATCAAAACTGGTGAAAATGAGGGCTGGTTCGCTAAAGGTTCCAAGAATCTCTCTCTCTCTTTCTCTTTCTCTCTCTCACACTGTTGGCTCTCCCTCAGGGAGGTATGAGTTGAATATGCTGAAAGAAGATTTCAGCATAACTGGTGCATTGGGTTAGGAAGTGAAGCTCCGTCTCGCTCTCTCTCTCTCTCTCTCTCTCTCTCTCACACACACACACACACACAGAAACACAAACAAATAAAATACCCACTTCCTCTTCTTACACACACTTTGGCTGTTTGAAAATTGACATACACAAAACATTTGAATTTGAAGTAAGTTGCGAAACTTAAGTCATTATACAAATAACTTAAATATTAAAAGAGAAAATGAAATAATGATTTGCACAGTAAAAAAAAATTGAAAGCCCAGAATATTCCCACCCTGAGATAAATACTTTCCACTGCTGGTGTCTGTTGCTGCTCTGTAGGCTGCTGGAGGAGGAAGCTGGGGGGATTACCAGATTACCAGGGAGTTCCCCTCCTCCCTTCCACGCTGTGTAGCTGTTGAGGAACTGTTACTCCACTGGAAACTTTCTCACTACATCGTAACAACTAATAGTACAGAGCCAGCTAACAAAGGCAAGTCATGGTATCTTATGTAATACCAAGGCTAAAATTATCCACTGTCACTGATGATGAAATCACAGGAGCACTCTTTGGCATTCTACTTGAAACCAGTGCCAGAACTCTCCACTGTCATTTCATGAGTAAGTAAATACCAGCTGTCAGGGCCATCATTAAGGATTCCTTTCGTTTGATTTGGATGTTTTTAATATTTACCAAGTTAATCAAAATAAATGAAAATAAGGGTTTTATAACAGAAGCATGCTGTACGTAGACTTTCACTGGAGAGAGAATAATAAACTGGGGGTTATTACTCAACACCATTTTTAGCCACCTCAGCGCGGAATTTCTAATTTGGGAACAGGGTAGAGCTGACGTGGGATGAGTTAGAGGAATGAGTGAGTGAGCAGAACCACCACAACTGACTGTGATAGGCTGGAGAGACCTGCCAGTTAAACCAACATGCTTCTGATGTCACAACATTTTGAGCTGTTTTTTGTTGTTTGCTGTTGTCAGTCTGCCAGTAATATCGCCCACCATTACAGACCATTTTTGCCCTGTAAACTTTCCTCATCCCCCACGACCTTCACACTCACATGCAATCATGCTCCCAAATCCCTCCCCACCTGCCCACTATACATACATTTTCATGTATGTAGACATGAGCATTTCATTAAGGCAGTTGCATCTTGATTCATTTTAAGCAATGCAAATGACCAGATCCACCACATTTGCCAAAATAAAATTCTGGTGATTTATGAAGACTAAAAGCATCTCTGCAGCAGTCAAAGCTCCATCCGGAGGGTTCACCAATGTTTTTGTTCGTCCCTTAGGTACACAGCATCACAATTCATGCGTGCTTGTAAAATGTGCTCTAATATGTGTTTATGATAATCACATCACAAAATTTTTCATCTAATCATGCAGGAAGTTTTGGTTTCTAATGAAGCTGGGGGTGCTACTACATTGCATTGGACTGGTGGCAGAAATCTCATAGAGACAAATATCTCAGAACCTTGCAGATAACAACCATCCAAACTATCTGTCTGACATGACAGCATTGGGTCGAATTTTGGAGAAGTGACACAGCAAACAGTGTGATTTTTAGTGTGTGTATGTTACAACCAGGTTCTTCCACAGTTCACTAGAAGCACACTGTTTTTTGTGCCTTGTAGTTAACCACAAGGCTGCAACTTCCTCCCCACCAGCATCAGGTGATTCTTTCTTCCAGCTGTCAATCAATAATTTGCCCTGTTAGGCATAGGAAAGTTTGTTTGTTTTATATTTTCTAGTTCCACATCCAAGTTCAAATACAATAAACACAGCCCTTGCAGAAAAAATATGTTTCAAAGTCATTGTTTATTCAAACATTTTTACAGCACCACAGGCACCATGGCATTATTTGCAAATGTCAATAAAAAGTTACAGTGATAAACAAATGATTAAAGTGAGTCAATAAATATTTTCATAAATTATATATAAAATCCAGCACAAATACGGTTTAGGACATTCTTTAGAAGAACACATGGCAAAATACACAGAAATAAATAAAAACATAAATAAATAATTCAATAAGTTAAATATAATAAATATGATAATGTTACGTTTTATAAATACATATTCTTTAGAATCCTTTCTGTCGGCCTGTAGTGACTCAACAAATACGCAGCAGTTATAGTACATTCATGTCAAAGACAGTGATTGAACATTGCAGTACAGCAAAAGGTACTGACACTAAGGCTATGTACTAATAGTACATTACATTACAGATAGATACATCTACGATAATACATTACAGGGGGCTCTTTTGGTTATTGCTCCCATTAACATAACTCGATTTACTTGCAAACTTTGAATTTGATTCTCATTAGACTTGAATCAATTCAAGTTTGGGCGTAAAGTCTACACTGAAAGTTGCATTGACTGTTTAGTGAGGTGTAAAACTTCTGTTCACCCAACATTCCACTGTGTGAGTGAGTTCAGAGGGATTGATGTGTATTCACATCTTCACCTATTGCCCTCAGTCACCTGTCCTCATAAGGAAAATGCACCAAAGAAAGTTTCTCCCTGAGCATCCTCCAGGTTGAGCAGCATCTTCTCCTCCATCACTGTCTTCAGTTTGTCCCCTCTTTTCAGGTTGAACACAGCTCCCATGTACATGGCCGTGAACCAGCTCTCCCCTTGATTTGAACTGCTGCTGGTTGCCTTTTGGCAGGCGGTGCGGACAGAGTGCAGGATGGTCTGGTACGACTTGTTGTCGTCGTCACCATACGAGGTGGACCAGCGCTGAACAGTATGGCTCAGATGGACCATGGATGAAGTGGTGGTGTCATCATCATCACTGCTGCTGCACTTGACCCTGAAGGACGCTTGGCTGTAAATGAAGTAGAGGCCGTCTTGAGGAATCACTATTTCATTGTCAGTGAGTTGCAGTCCTCCCTGAAAGTGGGACTGGTCCACCTGGTTCTGCCATTGCACTGAGGTCTTCATTTCAGGGTTGTATTCTCCTGTTAAAGAGTAAAAGGAGATGGTGAGGGAGGTGATCACAAACGTCTGACAGTTGGAGTAAAATAAGAATCATTTACTAAGGCAACCTTGAAACATTTTTCAGCAAGGTCGGGGAGCATTAGGAATTACTATCCATCAGAATGGGATGGAATAAATTAGGAACATGTACTGCCATTTTACAAAAGGGTTGTAAGATTAGATGCAGTTTGTAGTTCCCTCTATGCTACAAAGCAAATGAGATATACAAAAATGATAAAATTATACAGAAATAAACTAGTGGGAGTCATTTCTTATGGAATGCATTACAGTGGAGAAAGTCTGTTTCTTAATTTATTCTTGAGCAGCAATCCTCAGCTCAATTCCTAAACAGATGATTAAGCCCTTGAGCAAATATATTTTTCTTGACATCAATTTCCCCACACTGTGCTTAATATGTGTATCAAAAAGCCCTATGGATTGTTTGATGCTGAATGTGTCTCTTGTTTTTACCTTGTAAATGAATGGCCGCTCTTCCGTTTGAAATTTGCCTCAATGTGTGACGATGATCTGGAAAGAAGAGAAGACAGAGTTTTATAGGTATGCCAGGACAGCTCCACTTTGTGTGATCTTCTGGTGCAATTCAGCATCAGAGCAGAATAAGTCTCAACTAGGGTTATACTGTTACATAGAAAACCTGAAATGTCTGACGAGATCTGCTAGTGATCCATTAAAAGTACAGTATTGACCCTCTGAGAGAATTAAAGGAAAAGTTCTCACCATTATTGTCTTCATCTTGTCCTGAGCCCTGTTTCAAGAAGAGAAGAAGAAATACACTGTTATAGAATGGCTGGGTTGAGGTGATTTAGGCAACTTGCTGTGAGGGACTTGCTTCAATAATTCAGTCTAATCTAAGACCTACCTTGGTATGACTGTTGAAGACGAGGACAGCAGCAGCAGCAGCGAGGCAGAGTGTGAACGCCAGCAGGGCCGTGGTTAGCTTGGAACTGGGTTTGACACTTGCCGTTGTCTGCTTCCTTGCTTCTATGTCGACAGCGGCGTCCAGCACTACCTTGCATTCACCTTCCATTGTTTGAATGATGTTCCTTAGCAGCCTTCTTGAGAGCTTTCTTTCTTTTTCTGCTGCCGCTCTGGTTTGTTGACTGACACTCAGCAGGCAGCTCTTTTAAAAACAGTTTCCTCCTGGGGGGAAACTCCAGTGATGTCACTCATTGAGTGAGTGGAGATTTCAAGAGGAATAGAGACCCAGAGCCGGGGACCACACACTCCTACACACATGGCATCTGTATGACTGTGTTATCCCAGTAGCACAAACACGCCAACTCAGTGCACAGAAACACCCACAAGTCAACAGATTGCCAAAAATTGCCAAAAATTTGTCACACTATCAGTGTATGATATTGCATTATGATATAAGTAAAAATAAACTGCAACTGATGTGTCACTGTTGATTTGTGCCATTCGTTGCGCCACTTCCCTTTTGTTCAAATATAGACTACATGAAGATATTTAATAATCATGTGTAATATTTCCAGCGTATTGACCAGTGTCAAGGTGACTGTGAAAAAGTACAGTAACAGTAGGGCTACAATGTAAAAAGATAAAGTGAAGAGCAGTCTGTAAAACCTTTTTATAATAAATAGGTACATTATATTGGAATTAAAGGACCTTATGTGACAGCTGACCAAAAACTGTGAATACTGTGCTTAAATCATTCTCATGACAAAACAATCTCACCACAAGGCCCATTTAGTTTTGGAGCTTTTGACCTCAGCATCTTCATCATGGATTCTGTAAAGTTATGGAATTGTAGATGTTTAAATTTCCTTTTTCTTTCTGAAAACTGTAAGGACTACTTCACCCTCATCTTTACAGAGTCCTACTCCATCAACACCCCTGATGCGGCAGGTGGTCCAAGTTCTGAGCACACAGCGCGAGACTCCGGCAGGATGAGGAGGTGGACTCAATGCAGTCACAGTTGACACTGTTTACCAAGTGTCAAACTTTCTATGTGAAGATGAAAACCATATTTTCATTCCCATCTTACTGCTGTGTACTTTCTCTAAGTATTTCCTGGATGTACATGTATATAAATAACTGTATAGGCCTTTAATGTTTTATTTCATTTATTTCCTGAAACTAATATTTCATAGCCAGTCAAGATGGTGTCTATGACAACATCAAAGCACTGCCATAAGTAGCAGTAACAACTCAGATGAGCAAGAATGAGTGTGGATGTTTCATGTCTGTAAGCAGAAGGAGTATGCATGGGAGAGTTAGTCAGAGATTGACTCAGCTCAATGAAGATCAATGAATCCGAGCTGAAGGAAAACCAGATGAGGTACAGTTGTCTGGTCTTTTCATCGTAGTGTAAGAGTAATATATATATAAAAACATTTCAACCACAGTGCTGGCACTTCAAAAGTCACTTTAGACAAGCTGTCTGTTGTAGAAAAAGCAAAACTAATACGCACAAAACATCCATCCCACACTATCACTTCACTTTGAGATTGGATTGACTTCTTGACCCTGTAAACACACCCTGATAGAAAGCCACTCAGTTTTTTCTATCCCAAAACAAGAAAATCAAACTTTCTTCGTAGAGATAATGTAGAAGAAAATATGGTGATTTAATCATACAAAATTTACAGTTTCAGTTTCATTATCAGTTTATGAAGTTAAGATTGTGCAAAATAGCAGCAGTTGTCACATTAAGGAGGGTTTGTGGTTGTACCACAAATCTCCTATCAACCATGTGACTCCATCATAGAGAATCAGAGTTTTTATTCTTTACGATAACAGCACACAACTGTCACATTTTATGTCTACAGTGGGCGAGTTTTTCATACTCAAATGTATTTTGGGTGGAGTATCACCTCAAGTTGCTAAATGAGATCACTGATTGTAAGATAAGCATGTGTTGTTCAAAATATATCTTTGGCTGGTCACCAGCTAAAGCAGTATTTATGGTTAGATGTAACTGGAAAACCAACTGGAAAAGTGTCCCATCACATACAACTTACAACTCTCTTACTTTTGTAGTTTTTTGTTTCCATAAGCTATGAAAACTGTGACATCACTCCGAAAAAGTCCAAATGGGGAAGAAACAAAATAAAAATCAGTTAATTTATTTGGAGGATAAAACTGAAAGTGAATGCACCCAAAATGCGTAATAATACCGGATTTCACGAAAAACTATGTATGTGTGTATACATTTCTACACTTATTGTAGAGGGCGGCTGTGGCTCAGGAGTTAGAGCAGGTTGGCTGTTAATTGGAAGGTCAGCAGTTCAATCCCTGGCTCCCCCTGGTTGCATGTCGAAGTGTCCCTGGGCAAGATGCTGAACCCGGCTGTTCCGCCTGTGTGTGAATGTTAGTTTCTGTTTGAGCACTTAGGAATGTGTATGACTGGTGAATGCAGATGTTGTGTAAAAGCGCTTTGAGTGGTTGAAAAGAAGAAAGGTGCTATACATTTACATTGTTGCAGTGACCTTGGTAGCAAAGGAGGAAGCTGGCTGACCTATAATAATAGGCAGAAAGTTCACATAAGGAGGTAGGTGTGAAACCACGTAAATGTTGACTTTTAATGTCATTGTATGTTATCTAACGTTTAGCACTCCTTTGTGTCATAGTGAGAGGCATGGATAAACAAACTATGTTGTCGTTTAGGTTGGAGGACTTAATGTAGGCTGCAGTGTGCACTGTATGTGCACTTGAAGGTGACTGGGTACATACACAATGCATAGAGAATGTGAGGGACAGGAGTCTGTGGGGCCCACAGCTCTTTGTTGCCCCTGGGCCTCCTATTGGGTTAATTTGGCCCTGATCAAACTTAACATAAGCTACCCTCACTGTAAAAAAAAACAAAAAAACATTGTGAGCTGGCAGGTGCAGCTTGAATATATTTTTTTTGATTACCTTAATGAAGGCCAGTGTTATCAATGTTCTGGTTTTACAGTAAACTTGTTCTCTAAAATACTGAAAGTGTTGTTGCAGTTGTTGTGTTGTTTCACTGAAATTTGTGACACATCAGATTCTGTGACAGTAGAAGTCACCTATGACAAAAAGACAAGTAGAACCTACTAGCCACTGCTTTCACCACTGCCACCTGCCACCATGTGACCTCATTACCTGAATATAATGGGGTCATTTCGTATTCAACTAAAACACAGCAGTATATTAGGTAAATTCCACAGCAGTAAATTAGGCCAGAAAATGAGATGTAACATTGGAATTTTTACCCTGAGCTGCATTTAAACAGCAGGTTGTCACATGGTCAGTAACCACTCAAGCTACGTTCAACTAGATGGATTTGCAACAACGGAAAGTGGGTTTGTTAACAATATACTGAAAGTTAACAGATCTTATGCTTTGCTAGCTAACAAGCTGACATTACCACATCCACAAAATGAGTAATATGTATTTTTGTCATTTATCTGAAAGGAGCACAAAACATTGTCTGGACTGCAAGTTGCACATTTACTGTAGACACACAGTGAGCTAGTGACAGCTATTGCAGAATACAAACCTCTAAAATGGCCACTAAATGCTGTGTTATGTCACCTGTAATAACTGCTTCAATTTTAAAAATGAAATGAGAACAATTCAAGTTCGATTTTTTTACTTTCTTTTTTATTGCAAGAACCTCATCTCATTTTAACTACATTGTTTTAAAATCCAATTCAACCCAAAGCCAAAGTAGCTTCACATAGAACTGTGGACAGAATCCTTAGAAATTTGTTTTATATTGTGGTGGTAGTGAAAATATGGGCCCTCAGACACACTGGCCTGAACCACAAGACTGTATTTAAACTTGATTATCATGAGTAAATTGTATCATTGTAGTGACACACACCAATAAAATACAGAATTAACAGATCTGAAAAGACAGTATTTATGTAACACTTACAAAACATGTTATGTAGAAATCTATGAAATAAAGAGGGAAATTAAAGCATTGACCTCAAATGTCATTTGACATTTTATTCAGTGAGAATGACTAAACTTACTTTTCCAGTGAGGGTGACTTTAGTAGGAGGGGGGTCTACCTGACAACAACACAGGAAGGACGTGAAAAAGAGAATCTTTTCCCATAAACTATCCCCTGTATGGTCTGTAGCCCACCTTCACATAGATTTTGCATTTCATTTGCATTTAGGATTTGAAAATATTTGTGGAGAAAAAACTCCCTTCATGTTGCTGTACATCACCCTGCTCATCACGTTTTTTCAGTTTCTAAATCTGCCACAAAAAGCAAACTCCCTTCATCTAAAAAAAGATTTTATATTCTCCCGAGAGTCAGACAGTGAGAGTCAGTGTTTCTGTAGAGTGGCCCACTGCTAAGCTTCCTCATTACAAGATGAGAACAACTTAATCTTGTTATACAGCCCTCTGTTGTCAGGCTTCAGACCCAAAACCAGACTGCAGACAAGATATGAGATTTAAAGTTATTTTATTGTAACATTAATAATGTACTGTGGTTGCAGGTAAGTGGGGCTGGGGTTTGATTAGGGTTCCTGGGTCCAAACGGTTCGGGCTGAGTATGGCAGAGAGATGAACACGGCTGTTCCAGGGAACAATCCAGTTGTAAGAGTTGTTTCCAGGGTTGAAGACAAGGAGATTCCATTTAGTGATGCAGACAGGTAAACAGAAAACAGGAGCAAACAGACTTTCTAGAAAGTGACAACTAGTAGTCTGGTGTGGGAGCATACTAGACATGACTCAACAATCCAGCAGGGACTGGAATGCTGGTCTGGTCCTAAGTAGGCTGAGGTGATTTGGGAGATGAGGGACATGTGTGAGTGCTGAGTGTAGTCAGGTGAGTGTACATGCCAACCAGGGAAATCGAAGGCCCACCAACTCCATACAGAGCATTAGAGAGGGAAACACAACACAGACAGACAGACAAAAAACTAACCAACCACACAGCAGTCATCCCAAAAGGCTAAATAAATCAAAACACACTCACTCTTATAACAGATGTCACCATGCAGCTGTCATGGTTGGGGGCCATGACAGTTATAAAATGACAAATTAAGCTACCTTTTATGTAGACATCCACATATACCAGGTAGGTCATCAGCTCAAGTTACATTGTAAATCACATTTTAAGATATTTGATGTACTTCCTCTTAAATCAGAAAATAAGGATAGAACATGATGCAGGGAGAGATCTTTCAAAAGTTTAACCAGTGGAATTAAATTTTTTGAAATGTTACAGAACTGAAAAGAGGCAGCCCTTGAAGTTTATTTTATGGGGGAGTTCCTCCCTGTTGGAGGCCAGGGCGATGCAATCCAGAGTAACTAATCTTTAGATAACTTCATAACTTTTCTCTGAGTTAACATCAGAAAATAACAGGTCATCCAGGTTTTTACATCTTAAACGCAGCTTGAAGTTTAGCTAAGTGATCAGTTTCAACTGGCTTGATCGATAGATATAATTGGGTATCATCTGCATAACAATGTTTCCTGATAATATTGCCTAAAGAAAGCATATGTAAGTTGAACAGGATTGGTCCGAGCACAGATCCTTGTGGAACTCCATGACTAACTTTGGCGTGCATGGAGGATTCATCGTTAACATGTACAAACTGGGATCGAGCTGATAATTAGGACTTAAACCAGCTTAGACTTAGACTTAAATGTTCCTGTCTCTGTAATAGGTCAATGGTGTTGAATGCAGCACTAAGATCTAACAAGACACATACTCTAAATCCTGATTGAAAATCCTCAAATAAACTATTGCTTTGTACAATGTCACACAACTGATTGGCAACTGCTTTCTCAAGGTTCTTAGCGAGAAAGGGAAGGTTAGGTATAGGTCTATAGTTGGCTAAAACACCTGGATCAAGAGTGGGAGAAAGAGGTATAATTAATATACCTACGCCTGAATTTACAATAAAAAATTTTTTTTAAATAATCTGTACTTTCATCTGCTTTCAAGTTGATGTTAAATTAAGTGGAGATTGTTATTTGTCTATAGAACATAGAAAATATATAAATTCAGGTATGATGTGTAGGTATGATGCAAATTAGCGACAACAGGCATAAATGAGAAACCAGTGCTTGCAAAAGGTTCCTCGGTACATATTGAATATGCACAAACAGGCACTGGAGGAATACATACGCTATCTTGGCTGCAGTCTGAAAGAAAGAGGTGTAATGCGAATTCGCTACAATCTGCATTAAGGGGTTAATGCTACCTTAAAGGACTGTGGTGCTAATTAAGGGTTAAACTTCCTTAAGTAGCCATCTGGCTACTTTACTTCACCTACTTCTATCACTAAAAATGGAAAATGGCACTGAACTGAATTTGTTCCAAGAAGAACAATGCACATCTTGGAATGGGCTAATGATCCATCAGTCCATTTAAGTTACAAAAATATCAGACACTAAACTTGCGATATACAGTATAAACACTCTGTGACGCCAATAATGGTCAAACAATCATTAGTGAGAAGGTGAGAGGTAGTAGTGAGGATAGCAATGGGCAGAGAAGACGTAGCTTCCTGTGATACAGCACAGGAAGCTTCACTGACACCAGATACAGTTTTGTAACACTGAAGAGTTTGTTCTGCTTAAAAACAAACTAGGGCTTTATGTGGTCCAACCACATCTAACGACAAGTGCTTTACCTCTTCGAAAGAGCCATGACCGGAGGTGTGCTGAGCATCTGTCAGCAAGTTTGCGCTTTCAGACAGTATTTCTTTTAAGGAATTGGTATTGCACTTTGTCATACACACCAATCATGACAGAAGTATTTTTGTGAATAGAGAGAAAAGAGAGAAATTTCAGACCCTACCTACTTTATGACCTCCATTTATCCTGCATCACAGGGGCTTGATTGTTGGACATTTGATTTCTAAAAATGGGATAGTTTGATAATCCTTCATTTGTAGAATACTTACACATTTATCCTGAATATGTTATCCTTTTCCATGGATCTGACCTTTTGTTTACTCATCCCCGCTTTTGAACCATCCCTAAACATCATTTTACCAGCTTTCCCAGATATTAAGTCATGTCATGGGATTTTTTAAATTTGTCTATTTCCTGTTGATGGTGATTTTAAAGATGCTTACAATTGTTGTGGCCTGTCATTTTTTTTGCCTTCCTATTCAGGTCACTGAAGTGGAACAAAGACTTTCAAATACATTTTCATACCTTCTCTTTGCCTCAGTAAAATCTAATACAAGTTCTTGTTGATTTGCATTCGTATCTGCTGGCACTCTCCCAATATTATATATGCAATCAACATCCAGTTTGTCTTTCACCTAACACACTGAACTGGCTCATAGCATTTCAGTCTACAGAATTAATCCTGCGTGCTTACAATGGCTTGCTCTACCTGCAGCTTTCCTTCCATTGTAGGGGAATACAGCAGTGCATCACTCAAACAATGTCAACCACATGAAAAGGTGATAATGTTGAGGGAGGCAAAGGTTGATTATTCAGCGAAGATTCGCAAGGTTATTTGAGGACAGCAGGGGGAAGCCCCATGTCTTCCCCACATGATTTGATTCGGTTTTAAGCCCTGAAAAGTGAAAGTCATTTCAAATAAAAATATTCCTCATTAAAATCCCTTTTGTCAGTAAGGGTTTTGTGCATCTTGTCAAATTATCAGGATTCTGAGGGGAACCCAGAAGCAGATCGGACAAGAGATAGTTTTTAAACGGTTTATTTGACAAAGAGTAACTCCCGCCTGCTCCCGCCTGCTCGCCTGCCAGCAATGGGATGCTGGCAGGCGGGAGTGGGAGTCCAGAGGTGGGGGAGATCCAGAGAGTGGCTGGCTGACAGGCTTGGAGAATGGAGGTCCACGCACTGGCTTACAGGAGGCGTGAGCAGAATGAGTTGAGTTTCGGGACTGAGTTTCCAGGACTTGATCTCCAGAGGTGATTCCTGAGGCAGAAAGACACAGGCCACAACAGACGAGAAGTGAATAGCTCAGGCAGGCAGAATAAGGTAACTATGGTTAAATAACACCACGAAACAAGACGAAAACACAACAAGCACCCAGCACGCAAATCACAGACCAAAGACAAACACTCAAACAATCATCACAGCCGGGGTTTTATGACACAAATTCTGTCTTATTTACAAAAAAATATGTATACAAATACAACATCTGTCTTTACAGTCTACATGTGGTAGAACATGTGATTGTGACTTCATTGGGATTAGACATTAACTTGCTGCTACAAAAGCCTCCACTCCTCTGATTTATCCTGGCCACCAGATGTCGGGTTCAGGGATTTGCTCCCATTCAGCTGCAACAGCATTAGTGAGGTCCAACTGATGTTGGGTGAGAAGGTCTGACTTGTGGTCACCATTCCAGTTCATTCCAAAGGTGTTGAATTAGGTTGAGGTCAGGGCCTGTACCTATCCAACAGCTGAAAGTAGATATTGGACTTTAGACCTCATTAGATGAATGAGGATTTCCTTTGGTTGAAATCAACTGTGAACTGTAGCCCCAGACCAAAAGTTCACAAAAGTATGTGTTTAGATTAGGCCATATAGTGTATCTATCTATCTTTATCTTTCTTTCTTTTTTTTCTTTTTTTCCTTTCTTTTTTACTGTAATGAGGAAGTAATCTGAACCAAACAAAAGCTGTGAACCCGTGACCTCTTTGCAATGAGGAAATGAAAATACAAACCATTCCAGAGGATTAGGTATTATTCCAGTCACATGGTGGACCAGTTTCCACATAAAATAAAAATAATGTGACGTAGTTATTTTGGAATATAGGAAACACCCAAGTTATGCAACAGTGGCTGGGTAATTAGGTGTGATTCCTGTTGAACTTTCTACCTGTCTAGGCAAGGCCTGTGGAGGCAGAGGGAGGATGGGTTGTCTGGAGTTTTGTAGAGGTGGATGAAACCAGGTAGAAAGAAACTCTGTGTGGTAAACAGTTGAGCTGTTACGTATGCAAAATGTTTGTTCCTGTTGTAAGGCTTCAAAAGCATATTTATAGAGTGACTGCTAACATTTCTGGACTGATGCAGTAAACAGATTCAGTGGTGTTTTAATTTGACCATCTCCAAGCAGAACACTTTGGAGTTAAAGTAGACAATCCTCTGAAGGGGCTCACCTGGTAGAGCAAGCAAATCATATCCAAGGCTAAAGTCCTAACTGCCCAGGTTCGAATCTAGCCTGTAGTCCCTTGCTGCATGTGTTCCCATCTCACTCTCATTTCTACATTTCCTGTCTCTCTCATCAGCTGTTCTATCTAAAAACGGCAAAAACATAGTTTAAAAAAATAGTTCCCTGGAATATTAAGACTGTCATGAGACACTGCAGTGCCTCAAAACCCAGGATAATTCCAATATTACTCTACTATTATGAGTAAAAGCACTACTTCTTCTAAAACCACTCTTGCTTACTACAGCTGCTACTCCTTGAACATGAACTTATATATGCATTTGATCAAGGAATTTCACAGAGACCTTAAAAAGAAGTTTCCAAATTCCCTTTAATAGATTAAGACTGAAAGTAGTTTTTGTTGACAAAAATGAAAGACTGAATATCACTGTGCACATCTTAAAGCTCCACTAATCAATATTTAATATAGTAACAATGTGTAATCGCAAAGGTGTCAAAGTTTTTGTGACAAACTCACAGAGAATTATCCCATCATTCCTCCTCCCCTTTACAGGGATTTTAAACTCTATTAGAACACAGTTTTGGTTTTATGGGCAACAGACTCTGCTCCCATAACCTTGTTGTAAGCAACAGGGAGTTATTTATTTGAAAAATCCAAATAATATAATGCATTTTCAGTTGCGTTGAGGGGGCTTAACATCAGTATTTCTATAATTTTGGTTATGACCCTGCTAGATAGTGAGCATAATGGAGCATGCAGCTACAAAATATATTTTTTTCAGGAGGTGGTGGAGACCAAACCAGTGCTCAATAGAGAGTGAAGTTTGGGGGGTTGTTGTAAATAGGCAACTGTTTGCTATCACATTTGGCATAACAGTTTTATAAGGTGATAACTTGCCAATGTTGGTTTACAGCTTGCTCACGCTGCCCCAAATTGGCCAAGTACACTTTCACATACAAGGAATTTGCCTAGGTATATTAGTGCATAATAGTAAACATAAAGAAAAAAATTAAGAAGGTAAAAAAAACAAGTACAGCAAAGTCAAGAAATATTAAAGCTGCAAGCAGCGTCAGAAAGGCCCTCGCACAGTGACGTGTGCCGGGGTCTGCTGCAGCCGCAATGCAGTTGCTGGTGGTTGTTGACGCAACTCTGAATTATTACACCTTTTGGACGCCTCACAAAGGAGTTAAATGTCACTTCCTGTGTCCCCTATGTGGCGCTAGAGAACAACTGCTAATTATATGTTGTGGACCGGAACATGAAGTGTGGACAATGTTGTGAATATTAAATAATTTTTATCACACAGAGCCATCTTCCTGCTGCCAGTAGGGGGCACTTTGACATTGAGTTAATCTTGGCTTGCAGATGTGTTCAGGGAGGGACCTTTGTCACTCAGTGCGGCACCCTGAGCAGTTGGGGGTTCAGGGGCTTGCTCAAGGCCTCCTTTGGCAGTGCCCAGGAGGTGAACTGGCACCTCTCCAGCTACCAGTCCACGCTCCGCAACTCTGGTACGAGCTGGATACGAACCGGCGGGACCCTCTAGTTCTCAGGCTAATCCTTACGGCCTGAGCTACTGAAGCCTCACGCTTGCTGGACTTATAAACTGCTAATTAATTAAATTTATATCAAAACCTCCTATTTTTGAACTTTTCATACGTTTTGTGTGTAAAAAGCTTATTTTTAAAGTAACTAGTAACTTAAGCTGAAAAGAAAATACTCAAGTTCAGTACTAATACCTAGACTAGAGATGTTTTTCTATATTTGGGCTCTGGACAGAAAGCTATCATCCATCATGATGGTGTAAATGGTTGGTCTAGAGCCATAGTGCTCTAAGTGGGGGCCCCCTACCCCTGTCATCAAGGCATTAAAATGTACAACAAACAATTACAACACAAAACACCATTCATAAGCTGAAACCGTGAAGCCTGCTCACACACAGCTTGGCATATATGCGTAGGTAAGTTCTGCCATCCTACTGTAGGCCTATGTGTACAGCACTGCTTTTCAGTGGGCTTATTTGGGGCCAAATGTCTTTTTATTTTTAATACATTTTTATTTTTCAAATGCAAGTATATAAATAAATACTCTTTTATCAGATTTGATAAAACTTGAGAGCCCTGGAAACATGGTACAGATTTGAGCATGTACAATGAAGTTAATAGAACTTCCTGTTTCAATCCTCCAAACAAGGAACTTAGGCGCCAAGCCACGGATACACCATTAAACGAAAACTCACAAGCTTCACAACATAGCAGAGACAGTTTTGAAGTGGATGTGGGCAAGCTGCTAGGAGTAATACATCACAGCATAAAAGTTGTCACTTTCTGTTGCCAGTAGGTGGCGCTATGAGTTTGAGTGAATATTAGCATGTCGATGTCTTCAGAGTGCTTCAGATTTCCACATCTAAAGTGAAGTTATGACAACTTCCTGTTTCATGGTGAATCCTCGATTTTCGACACTGTGACTCTGACGCACCCTTTGATGAAAACCGACAGATAGGACAATGGCTTTAAATTGTACAGCAAAATTTTAAAGTCAGTTGGACTAATTCTCTAGGAAGAGTTAGTTAAAGTACGGAACCTGAAAATTGCCAAAAATTACCATTAAATTCAAAATGGATGGCTTCCTGTTGGGTTTAGGCAACCGCTCTCAGAGGCTTTTTTGTAGGTCTAGACATGGTATATCTATATAAAATATATCTATTTGGGATGACCCGATTAGTCGAACTTTTCATGCTTCGATGGGCGGAGCCTGTGAAACAAGGATCATGCCATTTTGATGATATGGGGGTGCTCAACGTCTGATTTAACATAGAACTACCAGCATCAACAATAAGTTAATATACAGCCTTTTACAATATACATTTCAACGTTTAATGCTGTAAATAAATAAATCAAACTTTCAATAAATGTTTTTAAAGTGCATAAATAAATCTAAAATTGTAACCCTAACCCTGGGGTGTCAGTGCGCATGTGTAGGCGTAGCGTGTATGTGTGTGTAGTGGCACTGGAGGAAGTCTTGCTGAAGAGACGGAGACCCAGCTTCACCGGTGTTGTGCCAAGTTGTCTGCACCTCGCGGGACTTTCAAATAATTTATTGATGAACCGCACAATGAATATTATATCAGTTTTAAACAGACGGCTCCCCCCTGCGCGTTTCATGCTCGGGCCCTAATAAATAATATAAAGAAAGAAAAGAAATCTGGTTTTCAAGTAAAAGAGCTGTTCTATTTATGCAGGAATGTACAAAATATTGTCTGAGGAATGTGCAAAAATTCACAATTTGAAGTATAAGGAATATGTGCAATGTACACTGATAATAGTCTAAAAGATGAATGTGGTCAGGGGCAAGGTTAGGTAAGTTAGTAAGGTAAGGCTACCAGTGCTACATAATACTACTACAATTAAAAAGGAAAAACCAGTCTGTTCCATTAGGAACCTCCAGAACACACACTGTGTGAAACTCTTCTGGAGGGATGAACAGCATATTTCCTCATATGATATTTTGATGATGTTGGTGGAGAGCTGTGTAACATGTGGCTCCAAAATCTCCCACAGGTGTCTCCCCTACTTAATGAATCATTAACAGAACCCTTGTGCCCTATATGGAAACATCTGTATTCATTATGTTTTGCCATGTCACGCATCTGTACTACTAACTTCTTCCTGTTACTATGGTTGTCAGTATCACTTCTTTCTGCACATTATAATATATAGTTGCATTCTTATGAAAGTAAAGCACAGCTGAAGGATAAACCAGTGGAGGTTATGGAGGTTATAATTGTTGGAACACGCAGTGATGTAACACAAATCCTGTAGTACTCAGCCTACAGACATGCTTCTTCTGCCATGCTTCAGAATGTATTTGATTGCAGCACCACCATGTGGTAACCATGGCTGCTTACAGATCTATCACTTAATGGTGCTCCAATGGAGGGCACTTAAAAGTATTTAACAAAAAAACTGTAGGATGGTTTACTTACAGTGAGGAACCAAAACAGAAACACTTATATGTTGTAATGTAATGCAACACAGCAGCCATGCAATAACAAACAAGACTACATGTTTTGAAAATTAACTCTCATAGTATGCTTTCAGGCTGTACTGTATGGTGTTGTTTTCAGCCATATTATACTGAAAGGAGTTTGTAATATTTGTTCACCTCATTTACATTTACCTATAGAAGATCAAAATACTTGACACACTTAATACTTACATTAATAAAATAAAATAAAATAACCACTAACTACAGTCCCCTTAGTACATTTAACACCATCAAGCTGGCCAAGCAGAGGATTAAGGTGTCTGCAAATGATAGGAGATGTTGCTAAAACTACTGATAATCTGTCCTAGCAGCAGCCTGTATATGGAGAATAAAATGGATCCCTGGGGGTCACCACATGGCAAAGCAGCAGGGCTCCATGGCGAGAGTCTCGACAAGACCCCGGTCCCTCTCGCATCAGCACTTTGCTGCTCAGGGCAGAATGCCCCAGGCTTCAGAGGCAGACAACATCTAACAGCAGGATAAGAGGCTAGTACACCACTGCCCCCCCTAAAAAGTTATTTCCCACGGTTTGTCATCATGGCTCTTTGCAGAGGTGTGGACTCAAGTCACATGACTTAAGGCTCGTACAGACTACACTACTTTCAATGTCGGATGATCGCTGTGCTGTTCAGACTTGCTGTCTTGTAACGGGACTCTTGAAGTCGATTCTGTCGCCTGACGACTGGTCTTCAAACCACGTTTAGTCAAAAAAAGGTTTTAAAAAGTGACACGAGTGCTGTGTGCAGTACATCAACAAATCATTTAATTCATGGAATTTATGACATTTGTTGTGTGAAACTGCTCCTTGCCCGCCTGCCTGGCTTTTCTCTGTATATATTAACGCTTTATTCAATAAAGGTTTTTTTGTGTCATTTTTAACTGTGGTTAAATATGAAATGGTATCAATTTTGGTGAAGAGCACATTGAAACTTGTTTAGGACTCGAAACTCAAAGTTTAGGGCTTGAGGCTTGACTCAGATTTGCCCGTCTCGACCTAGGACTTGACTTTGGACTTGTAAAACAGTGACTTGGTCCCACCTCAACCTCTTTGACATTGTATATGTAAAACTTCTGAAGTTGCACTGATGATATTGAGTATGACTGAGTAAGAGTGTGCACAAGGAGGGGAACTGCACACACCAGACCATTTTCATTTCCCAAATTTGTGCCTCCTACGATCTTCAAGCCTGTGACCTGTGATCGATCTCAGCGCGTCATCTTGAAAGACATCTCAATTCCTGAAATACACCTCGAGGACTGAGGATCAGTTAAATAAAGTGGACTGCAAACTTCGTCCATTTTACCGTAAAACTGAAAAAAATATGTCCTCAATAACTGGAATAAATAAGTATTAGGGAGTAGAATTTGGCTAACAGTAACTGTTTCAACGAGTCTCTGTGTTCAACGCATGTTCGTCCCCGGTGGTTCACCATATACCATCTGTGGGTTCACGCCATGGATGTGACATGTATGGATATATGGATGTAACAACTGGCAGACGAGTTGAATGGCTTTTATTGTAGGTTTGAAAAGCCCACAGTCACACCTCTCCCCTCTTCAACACCAACTTCAAACAACTTCCCCCTCTGACACGCTGCCACCGGGGGGTGGTCATCGGTGCCAATCTGCCCTCCATTCAGGACTTATACATTTCCAGAGTCAGGAAACAGGCAGGAAACATCACTGCAGATCCATCTCACCCCGGACACAACCTGTTCCAGCTCCTCCCCTCCCACAAACCATCACTCTGATGAACAGCTGACTCTGATGAACAGTGTCAGGAACAACTCCTGTGCAATAACCCCGTAACTCTGCCTCTAATCAGCCACCTGTTTACTGGTTACCACTTGTTAGTTATTCATCATTCTCTATTTCAGTGCTGTTCATACTGTTACATATTGTCATATTGTAGATACTGTATGCCAATCCACCTACCTCAAGTCATAACTCCTGCACAAAATACTTATAATACTTATTTATTCCAGCATCCTTTGCACTATGCTTCATCGCACTGTGTACATGTGTACACATGCATGTATGTATGTATGTATGCATGTGTACCTGTATATCACATCCACCTCTGACATGTACATACTCCTGCATTCTTTGCACTCTGCTCACTGCACTATTTGCCTATTTGTCTATATGTCTATATTGTTTTTGTTCACAGTGTGTATATTTGTGTTGTCTACACTGAAGTCTGTGTCTGATTTTATTTTATTATTGTGATTTTGCATTTTTGTATGAGTAAGCACATCGTGAGCAATGTACAATCCAGGGTCAAATTCCTCGTATGTGTACACATACCTGGCAACAAAGCTGATTCTGATTCTGGTGTAAAAAGAGAACCCCTTCACTACTAGACATTTTCAGGAGACAGTGACGCCCCTGTCGTCTTTTACACACATTACGGTATATGTTGCCGGGGAGTGACCCGCAGCCATAGAGACACAATGGAGATGCAGTGACAATGTAAATAGCAGGTGCCTGTTCTTGCAATTATCACAAACCATTTTTAGTGTCATTCAAATTCCATCAATGTAATGGTAGTGCGGTTGTTGTTGGACTGCTTGCAGCTAACTAACTGTTTTTCCCCCCCGCTAACAAATCAGCTTGGTTAGTGATATACAGCCCCGTTAGCTAGTTAGCTAGCTAGCGAAGAACCTGCTTCTGCTCTGCTACTGGGATTTTTCCTGCTAGATATTATAACTCTCTAGCTAGCTTTCTCAGGGGTATTATGGAGTTTCCTTTTGATATTAACCAGTTATTCTCCGAGAGGGTCTCCATCTTGGACCAGACCCTTTTTGCAGGTCGTAAAGCAGTAGGAAGGTAAGTTAGAAGATCGGTTTCATCTTCTCTTTGTTGTTAGCATGTTACATTGTACTTCCACCACACAGTGACATGCCCTTCTCTAATTCTCCTCTATACTGAGAATGCAATTCCGAACCTGTTAAATGCTGTCCAAATGATGTTTTGATTAAAACTGTACTTTGCGTGGTCACATGTCTTTTGCCATTGTCTGTAAAAACAGGACAGGACAATATTGAGAAAATGATTTTACCTCATTTTACGTGGTCAGTCATCATTTAAAAACAGGCTTAACACACAGACACAGGTAGACCTATGCCGATGAGTCCTGCGTGTAGTGTGAGGAAGAGGTGGAACATCCAGAGGAAACCATTGCAATCAGAAATATCCTTCTCCTTCTTGTTTGGCAGTAGTGCCTCATTTAGTCACTGCTCAGCTAATCATATTCTACTCATTGTGTTCATCTTTGTAGGCCAGATCTTCAAGCCCACATAGCCACAGTTATTGATGAACTTGGGAGAGCCTCAGCAAAGGTGAGTCTCTTCGGTGTGGGTCAGTGTTTATGATTTTATGTTTCTTAGTTGGTTGTTTTCTGGTTGTAAACCGCCTTAAGTGGTGGGAAGTCTAGAAAGGTGCTATATCCAGTCCATTTACATCTAGATTTAACTTAGGCACGTATGTTTAAGTTGGGGTGGTGTATCAGGAGGTAAGCAGGTTGACAATTATTCCCAGGGTTGGTGGTTTGTTATCTTCATGTGTGAGTGTCCTTGAGGAAGACTCTGAACCCCTGTGTGTGTGTGTGTGTGTGTGTGTGTGTGTTTGTACAGACATTTTGACGGAGTATTGCTCTAACATTTAAAAAAAAGGATAAACTTGTAATTATCTTGAATATACTTCACTGTATTATCCATGTGTCTGTACAACATCTTTGAGGAGATGTCTCTGTTTCGCATGGCTTAGAGTTACTGTGGAGGACCACACATTCTTCCATCAAGTTAGTTTTATAGAAATCTTACATTTTTTTGAAAGTGACATTTTATTTTTCTGGTAAATTGTTTTTTTTTTATCATAACTTTACCACTTCAATTTAGTCAGTGTTTAGTTTTTTTTTCTGCAGTGGTCCCAGTGGCCACCGCCAGTGCAGCCGGTGCAATGCACTGGGGCCCAGGGGATAACAAGGTCCCAGCAGGGAATAGAAGTATACAGTAATACCATCTCTTGTTACACAGGCTCTGAAAGAGACTAAACACGGCAACTAAAGTGGGGGTTGAGTTGGCGCTGATTTATCCAATACCTGTCCAATACGTATCATCATTAAAAACTTGAGATCCCCTTTGTGATGTAGTTTCTACACATGGGGCGGCTGTGGTTCAGGGGTAGAGCAGCTGTCCACTGATCAGAGTTAGGTGGGTGTATGTCAAAGTGTTTATTTGCAGAGGCACCTTACTTACTGCCATCAGTGTATGAATGGGTGAATGTGATGTAGTGTAAAAGCGCTTTTAGTGCTCAGAAAGACTAGAAAGGCGCTATGTGTAACAGGGTTGATGCTTGCTCTCCACAGGCCCAACAGCTCACAGCACCTATAACAAGTGCTTCTAAGCTGCAGTCCCAGAGGCATCAGCTCTACCTGCTGAAGGACGGAGAGAGCAATGGGTACAGCTCACTTCCTTCCCATAGACACACAATCACACTTACACTTCATAACGTCGACGTGAAAATGTTGCACAGATTTAGTTTTTTTTTGGATGTCTATTCATTCTGTTTAATTCTGACAGTTCTTCACACTTGAACAAAAATGATTATTCTGCACAATTATTATAGAATTATTAGTAGTAGTAGTTGAAATACCATTTCCGTAATCATTTTCAAAATTCATGGGTTTCTATCTAAATCTCTTTCGGCTCTAAGTACTTAGTGACATTATTACCAAGGTTACAGTTGGGATTAGCTTACTGCCTTCATGTATTTATGTTAACGAAACTGACGAGTTACAGTGGGTACGGAAAGTATTCAGACCCCTTTAAATTTTTCACTCTTTGTTTCATTGCAGCCATTTTCCAAAAATCAAAAAAGTTCATTTTATTTCTCAGTAATGTACACTCACCACCCCATCTTGACAGAAAAAAACAGAAATGTAGAAATGTTTGCAAATTTATTAAAAAAGAAAAACTGAAATATCACATGGTCATAAGTATTCAGACCCTTTGCTCAGTATTTAGTAGAAGCACCCTTTTGATCTAATACAGCCATGAGTCGTTTTGGGAAAGATGCAACAAGTTTTTCACATCTTGATTTGGGTATCCTCTGCCATTCCTCCTTGCAGATCCTCTCCAGTTCTGTCAGGTTGGATGGTAAACGTTGGTGGACAGCCATTTTCAGGTCTCTCCAGAGATGCTCAATTGGGTTTAAGTCAGGGCTCTGGCTGGGCCATTCAAGAACAGCCACGGAGTTGTTGTGAAGCCACTCCTTCGTTATTTTAGCGGTGTGCTTAGGGTCATTGTCTTGTTGGAAGGTAAACCTTCGGCCCAGTCTGAGGTCCAGAGCACTCTGGAAAAGGTTTTCGTCCAGGATATCCATGTACTTGGCCGCATTCATCTTTCCCTCGATTGCAACCAGTCGTCCTGTCCCTGCAGCTGAAAAACACCCCCACAGCATGATGCTGCCACCACCATGCTTCACTGTTGAGACTGTATTGGACAGGTGATGAGCAGTGCCTGGTTTTCTCCACACATACTGCTTAGAATTAAGGCCAAAAAGTTCTATCTTGGTCTCATCAGACCAGAGGATCTTATTTATCACCATCTTGGAGTCCTTCAGGTGTTTTTAGCAAACTCCATGCGGGCTTTCATGCGTCTTGCACTGAGGAGAGGCTTCCATCGGGCCACTCTGCCATAAAGCCCCGACTGGTGGATTGCTGCAGTGATGGTTGACTTACTACAACTTTCTCCCATCTCCCGACTGCATCTCTGGAGCTCAGCCACAGTGACCTTTGGGTTCTTCTTTACCTCTCTCACCAAGGATCTTCTCCCCCGATAGCTCAGTTTTGCCGGACGGCCAGCTCTAGGAAGGGTTCTGGTCGTCCCAAACGTCTTCCATTTGAGGATTATGGAGGCCACTGTGCTCTTAGGAACCTTAAGTGCAGCAGAAATATTTTTGTAACCTTGGCCAGATCTGTGCCTTGCCACAATTCTGTCTCTGAGCTCTTCAGGCAGTTCCTTTGACCTCATGATTCTCATTTGCTCTGACATGCACTGTGAGCTGTAAGGTCTTATATAGACAGGTGTGTGGCTTTCCTAATCAAGTCCAATCAGTATAATCAAACACAGCTGGACTCAAATGAAGGTGTAGAACCATCTCAAGGATGATCAGAAGAAATAGACAGCACCCGAGTTAAATATGAGTGTCACGGCAAAGGGTCTGAATACTTATGACCATGTGATATTTCAGTTTTTCTTTTTTAATAAATTTGCAAAAATTTCTACATTTCTGTTTTTTTCTGTCAAGATGGGGTGGTGAGTGTACATTACTGAGAAATAAAATGAACTTTTTTGATTTTTGGAAAATGGCTGCAATGAAACAAAGAGTGAAAAATTTAAAGGGGTCTGAATACTTTCCGTACCCACTGTATGTGAAGAAAAAAAAAAAGCAGATTCATTTAAAAAAAAAATAATAATAATAATTTTATCTGATGAATCACTTTTTTAAAACCTAAATAAAGCGCTGAGTGTAAAAGACATTTGCAGCCCTAGTAGAGCCATAGGAGACACTGTGTTTAATGCTCATGGCAGCAGCTCGCCTCAGTCACACAAATGGAAAACTGGGTTGATACTTGTGACGTGAAAAGTTATTCACACAGAGCCTTACTCATACCATCTCAACCCCCCCCCCCCCCCCTTCCCTACATAAAGAGGACATGGTGTGGTCGTGGGATTTCTGAAGGTCGGCTACAAGAAGTTATTTCTGCTTGTGAGTCACGATATTTGTTCATATCTGTCTTTTCAGGCCTACTATAATTCCACATGCTTCACTGATTTTCTGTCAGTTTGAACATCCTTTATCAGCTGTGCATGCTGTGTTTCCTCCACAGGACCGCCAGGGTGCGCACGTAGAGGCAGAGCCACTGTGTGTTTTGGATTTCTATGTAGCAGAGAACGTGCAGCGACATGGCTACGGGCTGGAGCTGTTTGACTTCATGCTGCAGGTGACGCATTCTTCTCTGTTCTGAGGGTGTTATTACAGTCACCTTTCCAGGCTCTGCGGTTTAAAACATGAACAGTCTGTGGGCCTGTGGGTTTGCTTGCCAAGACAGATCATGTGATGAAACATAGATATGAAGAATTAGAGCTGAATGATATGCAACATACATAACATATTGTGATTATTTTGACATACTTTACAACATGAGTCACGATTTCAGTGGGAACAGTAATTTTTGCATTTCATTTTCACTGAAAAAAATGATGACGATGAGATTTTTGCTGGGGTCTACACTGAACATATTCAATTCTATTTATATAGCACCAATTCATAACTACAAGTATGTCATTGCACTTAGAGCAGGTCTAGACCATACTGTGTGTGTGTGCACATACACTGTGGTTTATTTACCATTATACAACACAAGGTTGTTTAACAACAATGAAAGTTTATTTTATTTTTTTTACATTTTTAGTGTTACTGTAGGTCTTTAAATAGAAGCTAGATATTCAGTAACACAGAGAACACAGAGTGATTAGTGCACCAGAGGCAGTAAAAATATACACCTGCAAGAAAGGTGGCATTGTGACCAACAACACAGTGGTACCCTGTATACATTAACACAGTTTAGCCACAAAACAACTAGTTTTAAAAAGACTTCAAAACTATACTAATAATACAAATACATTTTTATAGGCGCCTTTCAAAACACTCAAGGTCACCTAACAAGACAGAAGGAAATAAAAGTGTAGCAATAAAAGCTATAGTCCATAAAATCAGTAAGGGTATGTAGTCAGTTGGGAAGATTGCTGTGACCAGATGAACAGTGATCATGGTGGATATGCCAGTTTAAACAGATGTGTTTTTAGGCATGATCTGAAAATGGAAAGTAAGTAACAGATGTCTGGTGGAAGGGAGTTCCAGAGGTGAGGGGCAGAGCGACTGAAGGCTCTAAACCGCATAGTGGACAAACGGGCAGGAGGTGCAGAGAGGTGAAACATTTAACTTGTGTATACAAAACAGACCATAAGCTCATCATGTGCTCCACATCCGGGCTGTAATGAATTCAGAATGCTCTGTTGTGTTATTTCAGAATAATATATTCATCCCACATTGAACCAGAGCCCTAACCTGAATTAATTAAAGGTGTCAGTATTCTTCAGATTAAGGGCTTGTTGGATCATCTAACAAGGTACAAAACCCCTGTCTGGTGGGAGGCTCGTGTGGGGCTGACTCTGACAATGCTTGCAACTTTCCAAAACAACAATAACCCAGTGATTTGCCAGCTCAATGGGGGTGTGAAAATACATACAAAAAAGACATCCCAAATCTTATGTCCTTCCGAGTGTTGACAGTTCTCGACTGTCAATCACCTTTATTGTTGATGCCGTAAATGACCGGGACTTGTAATACCAGTAATCTGTTATCTGCAGTGACTGCATGTTTTCTTTTTCTCTGCTGTAGCACAAGAACTTAGAGCCAGTTCTGATGGCTTATGACAGGCCCTCACCCAAATTCCTGTCTTTCCTGGCAAAGCATTACTGCTTGACACAGAGTGTTCCTCAGGTACAGTCTGTACTTTACTATCACACTATCAATGTATGTGAACGCTTAGTTCCCTCCTATCTACTGTACAGTGTACTAAAACAAATCTGTATGAAGAAATATTATGTATTCTTATAATGTATTTTCATCAGGGCAACCAAAGAAAATGCTTTATTCTGACGGAGTGAAAATATTTTCTGCTGTCGGTAACCTTTTATCATGAACAGTTTAAGTTATCTTGTCTTTTAATTCTGTCCAGGTCAATAACTTTGTGGTGTTTGAGGGCTTCTTCATCAACAGATCAGGTAACCTTTTACTACTCAGTGCTTTTGTTGTTTTTCTTCCCTGTGATAATAAGGATTGAGGTGTGGGCGACTTCAAAAATGACAGGCTGTACCTGTGATTAGTAGGCATTCTTGGTATGTCTATATAAACACTATAGCTGCATACCTGCACAATGGCTCAACAACCACGTACTTTTGTGTAGAAAGCAGGTTCAGGTGGGTTAACATATTTTGCATGCTACAGTTAAAGTGACTCATTCATCCTTTTTGTTGCACATGTCTGTGGAGGAACAAATTCTCCCTCATTAGAGATGTAAGTCTGAAAAAAGGGCACTCAACCTTAGAGTGCTGACCTGCTTTTATTCCAGTTCCAAAATCTCTTTTCACCAAACTCTCCCAGGCTCTCCCTCCACTCCTCTGACGGATCAGGGGATGTACGGCTTTTTGTAAGGACTTTTCTATCTCTTTTCTTTTCTTATACAACCCCTGCATCTTGTCCCCCCTTCCTTTGTTGCACCATTACGTCCTTTATCTTCCTTCTTTCTTAGCCAGTTTCAGTTTCCTTTTCCCATCACTTGTATTTGCAGTATCTGTACACACAGTATGTTTATACCGGTACAATATATGTCATGTATTATGTATCATGTTTTGAACCTACCATCCCAGGTGTCAGAGTATTACAGTATCCTCAACCTCAAACCCCCACAGACCACCTGACTGACAGGAGAACACCTGCCTGTTTCCTGACCCTCCAATGTCTCTAAATGTCTGTCTGTTTGTTAAAAGCCAGTTAAAGGTGCTTTGTGTGAAACTTTGCCATCAAAATAGCACTTTAATGTATTCACTGTGAACAAGTTAAGAAGATAGGTAGCCTCTGCACCAGCTTCTACTATCTATTTTGTAATGTATGTCAAAAGCTTCTTCAGAAGGCTCTGTCTGCAACTTTTAGGCCAATGCAAGTCCAAAGGTACAACAGCTGCCCTGCAGAGACAGCCACACCTCCGTTTTATAGTGCTGGAAGAGAAGCTTCTTAAGAAGAAAATAGGGCAGACGTAGGACATTATAGAATCATGGTATTCTTTAAGCATAAAGAGAGCCGCAGTCCTGACACCACCTTCGGCTGCTGTTCTACTAACTTTTGTAACTCAGCACAATCTCTCTTTCAGAGTTTCTGAAGTCTTTCTGAAGAAAAATTTTGACATGTTCCTGGCATTTAATATCCATATTTAAACATAAATGAGTACCTTCCACAAGTTGAACAACAATTAATTTCTTAGCACACAACAATGTACAGCTCCTGTGAGTTTTTAGATGCAGAGCAGTGCACAGAATTAGTTGTAACTGTTTCTCCTGTATTTGTAATATCCAGACAGTCTCTCTTCTGATGTAATCTCAGCAGACTGTTTGGCACTCCCTGTCTTGTTGTTGCAGCCATTCCTCAACCAGCCACGGTTATGTTTAACCATGTGTTTAACCAACTAAAGGCTTGTGGGAAATGGTGTTCATTAAAAGAGAAATATTAAAGAATCAACTCTATTAGATCTTTTGTACCATCCTTATAAAGATGCACACTGACGTGTACTGTGAGCAGGCAGATGTCAGTGTGAACATTTTCCTACTTTGGAAACTGAACACAGTTTATCTGGTTTCACTGCCCTGCTCTGTTATTGGGGCATCAGGCAGCTAGTTAAGTTTTAGCTATATAAGCTAATGCAAGACCGTTTAACAGGTACCTTTTTATTATGCAAAGGACATTATTTTTAATAGTACATAACATTTGACGATAACTTGTTCTCCTAGCTTGACTTAGAGGAGGACACTGTTAAATTTCAAGTTTATGTTTGACCGACCTGGGCGTGTGAACGGAAGCATGTGTTTGTAAATTTAAGAAACATTGGTACTAACAATAGGGCTGGTGTTAAATTGAGGCTACCAATCATTTTAACCAAAGTTGAATTTATTTGTGTGGAAGGCACCTCAGTGAATTTGATAAAGAAGATCAGAATCTTAGATTAGATCTTTAGGCTAAAAATCAGAATTTGAATATTGGATTCTGGTTATGTCAGACTGCTCAACAGTGAACAGCTATTTCTGAAGTCTTCAGGTAAGTGTTTGAGAGTCATCGTCAGGAGCTGTCTGTGTTCATGACAGTCCAGCCTTAGTTTCAAGTTGTGGGAGAAATTTTGCTCATGTTCATAAATCTATGAGCTATTAAAGATCTCAGGACCAGTATGTGAATTCTATTTTAGGTATGATCCTCCCTTTAAGCTTTCACAACCAGTATTCCAGTCTTCATCACTAGATCACGTTACAGTGCTGGCAGAAGAAATGTTGTTAACATGTAGCTTGGAAGGGACGGGATGTAGGTATGTTCATGTTCTGTTTTTGGCCCTGCTCTGAGTGTGTTCTCCTCCACAGCGGCCCAGTTGAGAAAGGTCCCCCTAAAAAAGCCGGACGGAGAGATCAAACCCTACTCTTTAATGGAGAGGGAAGGTAAACATTTCACTTAGCCATTCGCATTTACACACCTCGAACATCTGATTCTGAAATAGATATTTAACATAAAAGAAAAACACAGATTCTGTAACGTCTGTACTCTGTAACATCAAGGCTTTTGGTAAGGTTGTAGTGTATTTTTGCCAGAAGTAGTTATTTCAGTCTTTCTGGTAGTTTGGGCCACCCATATGGAGTCTTTGGGTATCTGATGCATCTTTAGTAACATGAAGTTAGCAAGTGACTGTGTAAGCCATGATAACTGGTAAGGACAAATCACAGTTATGTGCAACCAGTAGATGGATGTATTTTAGAAATGTTTTTTAGATTGTGGGCCATATACAGATTAATGTAACAAGTCCCTGGTCAGATTCTGAAATTTGAATATTTGGTGTCACTCATTATTTTCTGAAAATATATTTACACAAAAACATTACATGCATGTTTGCTTGTAAAAAGGACCAGTATATTTCAGCACATCCACCTTACTTAAGAAACACTAACAACGAGGTATTTCAAAGGTACTGACAGCTGACCACAAACACAAAGTTCACTACAGTGAAGCAATTAAACAGTGTTCAGTACAAAACCCACCAGTGAATGGGTAGGGGTATCGTAGTTCAAACCTCCACAAGAGTCCAGTTCTCAACAAAAATCCTCTTCTGGATCCCAGCAAGCAAACAAAAGTACTCAGTTTAGTTTTCAAAACAGAAGTTGGTCAACGTAAATAAAAACAAGTGATGCCTCTTGCGTTTTATAGACAAACTTAGCGATTCTCTAACAACACCAGAGTTACCCCCCCCCCCCCCCCCCCCCCCGTAGCCCAGCCGGTCCTGAGGCAAGCTAACGAGCTGTAAGCTGGTGAGTTTGGTCTGAAACATGGCCACAGATATTCTCTGACTGCTGGGCATGTGAGACATCATATTCTAATTTATTTTAAAAAAAATCATGTCCAAACTAAATACAATTATTACTTATAATTCTATTTAATTATAGTAATGTAATAATTAGGTACAGCAATATCAATAGTGAAGAAGACAAGTTGATGAAAATGACGTCCTCTGTATACTGTTCATGTATACCCCGATGCTGAAGTGACCATATAAAACAAATCTGCATGTGAATAGTCAATTTATAGAATTCTTTTTCTGTCTAGTGGTCCGCCAGGAGCAGATGGCTCGTCCCTGGCCGTTCGCTCCTCCTCACTCGCCCCAGCGGTCGGTGTCCGCCCAGTGTTCCCACTCCCTCAGCGTGGGATCCTCCCCGAGCAGGGCCTCTCGAGCCGCCCCAGCTTCTGCCCCTGGGGGCAACAGGAATCAGAGGCCACAGTCCCCTATCATCGAGTCCTGCAGGACAAGACGCGCCAGGTAAGAAACGACACACCTCCAGCTCATCAGACCCCATTTAACTGTATTAAAATAAATGTGAACTGTATCTGGATAGGCCATCTTTTAAAAGAATTCTCATGCAAATGCAGAATGGAAATGCACATTTTACACATTTTGATGGCAGTCTGCTGGTGTATGCTGAGTCAGTCAAGTGGAAATGCAATCTGTACCGTGAGTTGGCCTGAAAAACCTGCCCTGTGGGCAAAAACGCTGCTCTTGCAGACAGTTGTCAGTTACAAATGTCACCACTCCAGAGTAGGTTTGCTGTCATTGTATTTCTCCCATTCCTATTGTGATTGAACAATGTTCTTTAAATAATTGGACAGGTGCAGGAACCACTTATCAGTATTTACAACCAAAGGACTAAAGTTAAAGGAACACAAATAGCCTCAGACACCACTCACACACTGGACAGCCTCTACAGTCTTCTACCCTCAGGCCAGAGAGACACTCACATTCAGGACTAAGAGAGCCATGACTAGTTTTGTGCCCATGTCCATCAGAAATGTGAATGATTGATTAACTCATTCATCTATGTGTATACGTGTGTGCAGATTGTTGATAAATTGTATTTCTTTATCTATTTAAACACAATCTTTTTAATGTTTATTGCCTTTTCAAGCTCTACTTATTTACTTACAACCATTTATTACTGATATGTGACGTGTGTGTGGTATGTATTGTTGTGTTTCTGGAATGTGAACGGCACACAAACTGATGCTCAGCACAAATGAAGTTCCTAACAGATAAATAAAGTTCTTCATCTCATTTTAACGTTCAAGGTTCAAGGTTCTAGGTAGACTTTGTCGTTCTCTTCACACAAACTTGCATTCCTTCAGTGGTGTGGTGTACACAATAATAACAGATACAACAGAAAAAAACTAGACCTGCAAGCAGGTATTGACAGGTTCCAAGCCCCCTGGCGCAAGCTGCACCTGCAAACATTAGTTTGAAATAAATAATTTTAGCATATTTCATGGTTGTGCAACAAAAGCTCCACCTAGTGGCCTCAGCCTCAGTGTGATGACCTTCTGATTAATGGACGACTACTCTTAACCTCTTGCCTGCATGGCCTCCAGTCCCCTTTGACTTGGACCACTAAAAAGAGGCTTTCTTGTCTGTAGGCGAGCAGCGGCTCTGTCCCTCTCTCAAGATCAATATTTTCAACATAATTTGCATCGCTCTGCGTGAATTTGCGTCATTGACTTTGTCCATAATTGCGCAGCTCGAACAATTTGCTTCGCTTTCTGTGTGAACACAACATAATATAATAATTGCCCTGCCAGTGGGTTGTGCGAACATGCGTTATGTCCAAGCCTGATCCTCGGGTCTGAAAAGTGAAGCCAATGCGAAGTGCCTTAAACTGGCATTCTTTCTAACGGCCAGCAGGGGGCGACTCCACTGGTTGCAAAAAGAAGTCAGATTGTCTGGTTCCAAAAAATCAAGATGGTGATGGCCAAAATGCCAAACTAGAGCAGGATTCAACAGAAGCGAAGGCCTGATGTAAAAATGTATGTCAGGCAAGTTGATTTTGAGAATTGACAGTTGCTCTGTCTACATCAGAAGTCAGCTGCCTTGCTGCTGACGTCCTACGCTGTCTCCAAAGGCAACTATTATAACTTTTGTCTTAAAGTTCCCCATGGCCCCCGACATGGCTGGACAGAGAGCACACAGATAGCTTTACTTGGAGCTGAAGTAACCGCTAACTGCTGCTAACTAGCTGCTGTTATCTAATTAGCTCAATTAGCTGTGCAATTAGTGGTTATAGTTGACCCCGCCCGGGCTGGGAGCTCGTGGCTCCTTGGGAGTTTTTACACCTCTGCTCAAGCACTGGAGGTTTTCGGGGCAGGGGGACTCATCAGGGAGAACCAGAGCCAGGCCAGTGGGCAACAAAACCGTGCTCAGCAGCCTCCCCGTGAACATGGCCTGAACAGTACTGAACACGGCCTCAAAGACCAACAGGGAATCCAGCACAGAGATGATTTACATAGCTTCTTAATGGACAAAATTAAAATGTTATAAGAAGAAAATGAATCAGTTCTTTGTTGTTTGAATGAATCATTACAATGTTTATACGATTAATAAAGTAAAAGTATTACTGCAACGTGTTTTTTTTTCTGGGCCACTAAAAATATGCAAGGGCGCAGTAAAATTCTGCTGTACTGGCCCGTGGGGGGGAAAATGTTACGTTGTACACTGTCAGGGCTTCAGAACGGTTGTCCACAAACCAACAGGTGACGTCACGGTGACTACGTCCACTTCTTTTACACAATCTATGGCTTTTTTAACACCCTGTACAGCAGTGATGTGGCATGGCATCACAGCATGTGGTCATGACAGACTACACCTGTCTTCCTGTCTACATGCAGCTGTTATGTTGGGTGTGCTGAGACTTTGCTCTGTAAATGCAGCAGGCTGCGGGTCTTCTCAATGATAGTTCTGTTCGTTTAATAGAGATTCAAATGATATCTCAAATGTTTGTGCTGGTTCCTGATCATGTGATTCACTGATTTATGGAAATAATATATATTGATGTCGCTAAGATTCTACTTCATTCATAAATTTGTATCTATGTCTTCTACCTCTGCTATCTATGTCTGTCAGTTACATTCAATTTCCCTTATTTAATCCAATAAATTACACTCATGATATATAAGTCATGACACATTAATGTAATTCTGTCATCACATTTCATTTTGCACATGTAATTGTAGTTTGTAGTTCTGGTGTTTCTCTACAGTGTGTAACACGAGGCATAAAATGATTTATTAAGAAACTTTTTGGTGCAGACACCGACTCCACTGGCCATGTGGTCCAGGGCCGGATCAGTCTGGCTGAGCCCAAGGGCCCAACACATATTAACGTACCTGTTGAAGCCTTACTCAGTGATGGTATACACCTAACAGGCCTAAGTCAGTGTGCTTTAGTTACTGAGTTGTGCCGGGTGCTTAAACCCCGATATACCTGCTTGCATGTTTTATTATTTATTGATGTTGAAATGCTCCATGTAGTATTTCCAATAGTAGTTCTCAATGAGGCGTTGCAGTAACACAGTGGAAAGCACGATGCATGATACCTTACAGAGTGCTGAAGGCCCATGTCAGTGCCAGGTTTGCACAGCTTGGCAGGGATGTTACATTCCTCTCATTAGTCACTTGTGTCCAGTACTGAGAGGCAACCCTCTCTCTCTTCTACTTATTTGTTCAGCTCAACACAGCTTTCTAAACACTCTTTCTCTCACTTTCCCTTCCCCCACATTTTGTTGTTCACCCATTCCACCCCATGTCTCCTCTTTTACCCCTTTTGATTCATGCTGTGTACTGTCTCCTCTTTTCACTGTCATCGTGGTCTGGTAATTGAATAGTTCCCTTAATAGATCTCAGCTGGGCTTCCATTGACCAGCGTCTGACTGGCACTGTTGCCCCTTCCCTTTAAAGGAATGGCTGTGGTGGTTTTTGTGACATGGAGAATTGGAATCTGCTGTTGTTCAAATGATTATTTGACTCAATCGAGTAGAGACTGACAGGCTCCCTCAGGCCTTTTTAAAACATACCCAGCAGAGGGGAACTTGGTGGCTCTGTCTTATCTGCTTGCCATTTTGTAGAACCCATTAAACTATCTGCTACAAAGGTGAAACTGTGAGAGTGCCTTTTGTCTTACAAGTGTCACACATAGGAATCAGTAATAAACCAAACAAACTGGCTGGTATAAGATAATGCTGCACCTCCTTTTCCAAAGTCTTATTTTCATTCTGTGACTTTTTATTTATTTATTATGTTTTATTATTATTATTATTTATTTATGTGTTATTGATGCACCATTTTGTCCTCTTTTCTTTTGTTAAATTACGTTGTGTAATTATGTCCTTTTTGCTTTGTCTTTCCTAACTGTCCTTTGGCTTGCACCATTCCCTCTCATACTCCTGTCCTCTCGTTTTTACCCTGCTCTGTGTGTTTTTGGTTTTCTTCTCATCCTTCTTCCTGGCTGTTACCATTTCTCTGGCAGCCAACAGGGTCTAGTTGCCAGATGCAGCCTGTACAGTCGGCACATGGACAGCAGAGCTGCTGGACTGCTAGGCAGACACTTGCCAGGTAAGATTTAGTGAGGACATTAATGGCACACACATGGAAGTTATACTGCCCATATCTGTCACATTGGAAGCCTCAGCTGCAGCCATCAGCCTGAATTCATTTAAAGGAATAGTCTGTATTGAAACTGCAGTCATCAGTGTCAGCTGAAACCTCAGGGACACTGATGAGTCTTCCCTTCCTGAGATTATACTCTCACTCAGTCAGTCCTGAGTGACCTGGGTAGGTCCCAATCGGAGAAATAACACTTTTAGATGTTCGTGTTTGGACCTCCCTCACCAGGATTTATCTGGCTCAGATTTCTAAACAGACACCTATTCAAAACTTATATCCTCATTTAAAGCTGGGGTGGGCAACGTTGGAGAACTACCAACCACTTCCCCAAAATACATGTTCATTGTCCTTTGACAGCCACAGACACAGGATTTTTTTCATTTCTGTGTCAGAACATTTCATTTATCGATTACGGTCGAGATGTAAAGAGAATTTCAACTAATATAATAAAATATGCTTCTGAAATAAACTGCCTACCCCCACTTTAATGGTGATTAAAGAACCCTACTAGAGGAGCTAGTGCTGAAGCATTAGCAGCATAAACAGCTTTTCAGATGGTAAATTCCATTCCATTTCAAGTTTGATTGACCCACAGGGATACTGCAGATGGACCCCACAGGATTCCCAATCCAGTGTGGGCCTCTAGTTCTGACCACTAAACACAGATCTAGTCCATAGATATACAGACTATAGATTTATGTTTTTGTGACATCAGAAAATATTGAAGACTGTATCAAATATATTCAGCCTGTTTGTGTTTATAGCCAAACACAACTGTTCAGTCACTCGACTCAACCAACTCCAATATTGCCCTTATTATCTCCAAGACGTTCCTTAACTGCAGTCTGTCGTCAGAGCACTGAAGAGTGAGTGTTGTTATAAAAGAAAATGTGGGCCATTTAGGTTTCATGTTTTTCTAAAGTGTAATTACAAGACAATTACTTTAGGGTTAACGATCTGTTTAATAAGCTTCTTGATCAGATATTGGAAAACTTTTACCAAGGTGAACATGTTCTTTTCATGGGAAAGTTCACATTTAGAGATTACTGTTGCTCTAGATGGCTTCTATCCTGAGAATATGGAGCCAGTAAAACCACCCCAAGTGAATTACTAAAGTCAGATGCAGGCCAGGCTGCTCTGCTCTACTTCCTCATGTGTTAGTACCTTGTGCCTTCTCAGGTCTGAGACCAGTGGGAGATCAGTCATACGCACTGGGATACACAGACACACACAAGTTGGCCAGTATTCACACACCACAAACCAGGTATTTACACTACTGCTCGAAACACCTGGACATTTAACTGTTAACATTTTCAGAGAGGTTAACAATATGAAATAAGAAAATGAGGCGGTTTAGTGACTCGACCTGTGTGCAGACATTTGTGGCTAAAACGCATCACTGTGGATCTCCATAGAGAAGGATGTTGTGGGTAACCATTGGTTGTAGAGGCTCGCAGAGGAAGTCACAGACACACCCCCAAATTTGCTGTACCTGGACTGTGGACTTCATGTTCAGTGTAGTATGAAAGAATCGCCCACATGAAGGTTTCTGAGTGACACCTGTGTGCGCTCCCTTTCATCCTGCCTGGACAAGCATGTTCCAGCCTTCAGATGACGTATCTTGTGTCATTATGTTATGTGACTTTTATAAAGCTCTCATGCCAGGACCAGACTACATGAGATCAGGTGAACAATGGCTAGACTCAACAGACGTGGGGCGCTGTGACAACAGTAAACATCTGGTGCGACAGTTGCATGTGTGTTTCCCTGTTGTGAGTCGTAGCAGCAGGGATCCTTCACAACATCCCACCAAAAGACTAGCGTGCCTTCTCTCCCTGAGTTTGACCATGTCTGCTCCGTGACGTTGCTCAGAAGCTCAGAGTACTCTCGCTGTTAACATGGAGAAGTCAAATAGGAGGGATGTTTGATTTCATTTTCCCTCGGGTCTTGTTGCCCTTCACACAGTCTTTCCAACATACCAGTTCGCCACCCAGCGACCATGAATGGTTTCAGCTTCAATTTCATTCAGAAAACCCTAAGTATGGAAACATTCATTGTCGTTGCTGTCAGGTGGAACAGCAAGGTAAATCCCTGGTACCCTGGTACCACACAAGTGGTGAAAGGGAGCTATGATTGGTCAGGGTCCAACTTGTAGTGTCTCCTGGTGAGAATGTATGACTCTATGATCACCTAGTCCATCACAGAGACCATCTGAAAAGACTAAAACATTGTGTAAACTGGTGCCCAGCAGAGAAGAGGACGGCGGGATAGTTGAATGTCAACATTGGTCCCTAATCTTTTCTAACTTACAAACATGAACAAACGTCTTGTCGTGCAACATGGCTTGTTGAACGAGTGACCAGACAAACATTTACCGCATGTAAACAGTGCCGGTGTGGTCCGTACTCTTCAGTACCTCTGCCTGGGCTGTGTCTCTGATATTTACCCAAAGAGTTTTTGTTCTTCCTTATAGTAATTAACTATTAATAACACATTTGAATTCTTAATACATACTGTAAACATTATTTCAGCTTGACTTTAAATCATTTTTATATGAGAGTCCTTTTGAAAGGCGCTGACAATTTACCGATGTAGTCGTTTAGGCAGCGGTCAAAGTGTTGAGTTGCAGTGCGTTTCAGTTGCATATCTCTGCACATAGGGTTATTATGCCATTATCATGGCATATCATGTCATTTTTTTCTCTGCATATTTGCCCCCTGCCTTCATCCTTACCCCTCCTTCCACTGACCCTGTACTGTCGTGCCCCTTCACCCAGGTCCCAGCCTTCACTTCCACCTCTGTCTGCATCCAGGAAGGATGGCATCTGCAGCCAGACCTCCTTAGACAGCAGAGAAACACACCTGGATACAGATGCTGAAGCCTGTGGTTCTGAACAGGAGATCAGTGTGTTGGACCGTCCGCAGCGTCCGGCAGGAGACATGCTGGTCCACCAGAGACATCGGTTGGAGAAGGAGAGTGACAGAAGCAGACAAGGCTGGTCGTGGACTGTTGGAGAGAACTGCTACACCTCCCAGTGGGTGAAGCAGAAGCAGGAATACAGGAGCACCCGGCCCTGGTGATCGGTTCTGTGATGATTACCATCATTCAGACATTATTAAAATGTTGCTGCAAAAAATGTAATTTGGTGCTGAATTCTAGAACAATTCACTGCTTTCAGACAAATAGGTGCTGAAGCAGAAGTTCTGTGTGATATTCAGGACCTTCAGAATCATTGATGCAATGAATTCTTGGTCAAGTGCCGAGACCTCTAGCTTTCAAACTTCACTTCAGGGTCCAAACTCAGTTAACTGTACACCAGGTCATCTTAACTGGCTAACCAAACTGGTGCTAGGAGCCAAACATGGATGCCAACATCCAAACCCTTTGAAAATGTTGTTCTAAAGCTGTGTTAAAGCAGCAAGTGGGAAATGGTAACTCAGTACAGTATTTTGGGTTGCTGCTTAGGCTAAAGGTTTCAGTATGCTTCAGACAAAGTGCTTGTCAGATTGTGTAACAGCGTCTGAAACCCCCCTTCCAGAAGCAGAATTGGAAGGCTGCATCCAATCATTTTGTAAGATGAAGCCAGTCAGATGAATACATTCGAGCTGCAGTGAATCCAGAACACTTCATTGTAGCATTTGGGATCAGAATAATGTGCAGTGGCTGCTAATCTGAAACTGCAACATATATTAAATGTGTTTCATGCTTTGAAGTGAGTGCTTGTCAAACTGTCATTCTAAACGTGGGATCAGGGAGTGGCTGTTTCCTCTGTGTATTAGCAGGCCACAACATATGCGAAGGCCTTCATTGCTAACAACAAGAAAAGGATGCAAGGCTTACTCAACCTTGCTGTGCTTGACTAATTTTCCGCCATCGCTCCACAGATGACTGTCCCCATCTGTATGACTTGATGGTGCTGAGACCACAAAGACACACAGAAGACACAGTTGTTGGAGAGAGATCAGTGGGATGCTGCCTGAAGGAGGCTATGACAGCAGGCTTTTCACCTCACCTTTGTCACATGGTTCGTTTGAAGCATACTGAGACCTTTAACCAGAGCAGGAATGTTTGCAACATTAGTTTGTAAATGGCTGGTTTACCGGCCATTTATAAGTGAAACTAGGCTTGTAAACAAAAGTTGTGGGTTTCTTTAAGTAGCTTGAGTCATCACACTTGGTGTTTGCACCAGTTAGTAACAGTGACATAACCCTAGAGGCACATAGCCATGGAACTTTGTTCCCAAAACAGCACAATGAAAGCTGTGGACTGGGTGGAGAATTTCCATTCACTTCACATCCAGCATATTGGGGTGGAGGCACCACGTGGCTAAGTGAGAAAATATTTTTTTTGATTGCTGTGTTAACTGACCTTTAACCTTGACTTTCCAAGCAGGCTTCTCAGATGTCATCATCTGCTTTATACTCGTAATCCCTTTTGGAGTCATTCCTGGAATATGTTGTACAGTTCTAGGATTTTCAGGCATTTGGTGCTAAACAGCATTGTTGTGTCTAGTCCAAACACTCTGAACCAAAGGAGGAGACACTAGGATTCATAGAAGCTGGGAATTTTCTTATATAATGCAAAATAATGTGCTTGAATCAGTGTGGAAGTCAATATTCTGTGGTCACTAGCGTCCATCTGATGGAGTGGTGGGTTACAACAGAATTGCTGAAAAGAACAAAGTGACCGTTTGGCTGTTGAGTGGAACCACCTGGATCGGGCATTTTGTAGACGGAAACAAGAAAAAGCAAGACATGCACAAGTTGTGAGGAACATTTAAGCTTAAGTTCCTTCAGGCTGTGAAGAAGTCTTCCTTTACATGGTCAGGCAGAAGCACTGTACACTGCATACAGAGATGTTTTCTACTGCATTTCTGTCAGTAATAAACTACAGAAACAACTGTTTTGTCCTGAGAATTATTCAAGCAATTCAGTCAGCTGTCCTTTGCAATGACCCAGATTGTTCTTGCTACAGGAGGCAGCGACTAACGGAAAAACATCCTCACCTGTATGAATACATGTCAGTCTTCCAGGTTTCAGCAGCTGTCCTCTGCATTAGCTGTGTGTGGGTAGGGCTGGCTAAACTAATGCCAATAGTAGTTTGTTTTTGAGCTGCTTATGAAATCTGCGTTCCATACTTAGGTTAAGTGACGTCATCTGTGGAAACTATTCCCATTGAACTTTGGCACATACATAATGATAATAATTAATTATTATGAATATTAATATTACTACCTGGTCTGGAAAAACATTAGGGTCCCCCAGAAGAAGCTGAAGGAAGTAGCTTGGGAACAGAGTGTCAGTGTTACTTTGCTTGGTCTGCTGCAACATTAATTCAGATAAGTGTCAGAAAACAGACGAATGAGTGAAGGAAATGTAGCTTTTATATACTTTAAAATCAGTTGCTGCAACCCACCACATTTCAATGTATTGAGGATAGTGCAGAATACATTTGTCTGACAAAATACAAAGGAATGATCAACCACACCAGCACACACTATCCATTCAATAAGAGCTAAACATGGTCAGTTTAGATGAGTGGACTGGTTCAAGCCAGGAAACAACAGCAGACAACACAGCCACACACACACACACACACACGCAGCTCCAAAGTTACTGCTGATGCTGATCTCCATCTCTGCATGACCACTGAAGAACCAACAGACGCATCAGATAGAAAAACAGCATTGTATTTCTCAACTGTCAAACCGAACACACATTCATTACTGTATCTGAGGGTGTTTTTATTTTTTAAAAGGGCCAACATTCAAGGAAATGCTACTCAGTATACTCATTATGAACAACCTATTTCAATTACTAAGTGTTTGCTGAGGCTATTGTCTGCATACAGTTGGTCTTTGTGTGAAGAGTATTAAGGCAGACTGTCATTTTACCCGTTTGCCACCTTCTACCTCACACAGTACTTTGACCTTTTTAAAGAGCTCATTCTTGCTGAACCTGTTTTTCCTTTCTGTCAGCAGAGGAAACTCGGTCTGAGCTTATTGGACCATGGGACATTAGCTGCTTACAGGGACGATGTTTAATGATTAAAACAAGAGCCACATAGTTTCACGTACCATGTAAAGTGATGGAAAGAAAACTGCCTCGGCTGGGCCAGCTGTAGCTACTGCTGCAGCGCAAAGCCATCGGGAAGGCACATACAGGAATAATTTAACATTTTGGGAAATTACCTTATTTGCCTTTTCAAAGGTTGGATGAAAGGATCAATATCAGTGTCATGACTGTTTGGTAAGTACAGAGCTGGAGTTGGGATGTGCTCAGCTTAGCATAAAGACTGGAAGCAGGGATAACATGAGATAACATGACAGATATTGAAACTAATCTGAACAACTCACTGAAAGAACGCAAAGTGTATTTCCCAAAGGTTTAACTCTTAATATAAGTGATTTACATTCCTACACACAGACTGTCAATGGACATCAACATTTGCTCCATACATATATTTTTACACAAATTTCATTCACAGTAGCTTTATCTTTTTAGCTCTGTGGTCTACAATGTTTAGGAAGTCCTGGAAAGCATCGAGCCACTGTTGCTCCTCCAGAGTCCAGGTGCAGCAGCAACACATGCTTCTAGTCAGCATCCTGGAGTAAGGAGAGGTAGACGCTGGACTGGAGGAAGCGGGGATAACAGTCTGTGTCCAGGAGCGAGTAGATGCGTTTCTGTGCATGGGACAGAGAGGTGTGAGACGGGGCCTGCAGGAGCTGGACCGTCAGGTCCCTGGTCTTGCTGTCCAGGTTCACCTGTGATAAAACAACACACTCACTTTAAGATCAGTTCCTGTGTATTACACCTTAACCACTGCGTTTGTAGCTTTAGCCATCATCTTAACTGTTCACTTGTTTCCAACCTGTCTGTGAATGAAAACATACAGACCCCTGAGGCTCCCCTGTTTTTTTTGCAACTACTTTGTCTTACCTCCTAATCAATTTTGCATTGTCACGTAATGTTTTTGTATTCCTTCTGATTGGTAGAAGAAGGCTGAGTGGTATTATGATACAGTATTGCATATTTTATACTGCATTTGGTGGGCGACTCCGTAAAAACAAGAACCAAGCTGTAATGAAAGAGAGTTATCCTTTAATGTTGCTCAAGTTTAATTAAAATAATAAATAAATGACTTAATGAAGTCCAGAGTCTCCGAACACTCCGTGCAGTTACATATAGATACCATTTTAGAATTGAAGTGAAATGTTTTTGTGAGAAAGAAAAAGGCAAAAGAATACAATATGGCAATGCATTTCTTCAGGGTGGTTGGGGAACTCTCAAATCTACCAGAAATGTTTCATTTGGGTAAGTCCAAATGGGTCAGATCAGGTGAAGACCGGACAAACAGTGAAGAAAAGATGGATTAAGGAGAAAACTTGATGGGGTAGGTTTGTCCTCCATCAGATTTGGTTGGAATTGAAGAATACATGTGTACATACTTGTGCTGAGTTTTTATCAATTACTTACTTTTAGAAATATAAAATGTCATTTCACATAACATAGGAAGTAACAAATATGATGTAGATAAGATAATGCCCAGACTTTCCCTACTTACTGGTTGAGAGAAGCACAAAGCTTGCTAAAGATGCTAGGGGCATCTACCATGTTTAGTTTCTGAGATCCAAATACTTTAATGGTGAAAGAGGAAAACTAATAAGATTGATAAGAATGTGAGGTCAAACTCATCGCTAAAGAAGCGGGGGCTGGTTATCAAACTGAGGATGTGGGCCTATGACATGAACAAAAGGAGAACAAAGCACATAGAGTCATAAATTGTAATGAAAGCTATTACAATTTACCCTCATAAATAAAAACACACCTGTGCTCACTTCAGGACACTCGGGTTCTGCTGCTACAGCCTTGGTCTGGTGTGACCAGTTATTTATGATGGCTAATGTTCGCAAACTTAGGTATTCCAGACAGACCTTACTGAGTCAGTTTGCTGCCTTTGTGCTACTGTTACATAATGTTTCTAATGTTTAGAACCGTTCAATGACTTCTTTAAGGCCCTAAAACCTTATTTATTTTCTCCATCAGCCTTTTACTATAGAGAGCCTAAGTCCCTCCCCTTCCGGTGGATCATCATGTGACCTTACTTCAGCAAAAAATGGCAAGAGACAGCTAGTTTCTGATCCCCTTTGAATTGTGCTCTGAATTACACAAATGATAGTCAATTTAAAATGTACGTTCAAAAGTCAAGAAAGTCACAGTTTGATGTAATACTGTTGAGGTATAAGACTGTGAAAATACATAATTAGGAAGAACCCCAAACCCAAAAGTCGCGTTTGTGGGGTCGTAACTTTTTCTCTCAATGACTGAAACTAATGTTACTGAAGCCAACGTCATAGAACTTCCGTGTGTAGATGATGTGATAAAAGGACTGAGAGTTGTTACAAAATTATCTTTTAAAATGACCAACACCATATGTGTAATTCAGGGCACAGTTCAAACAGGATCAAAAAATAAGTTGTTGTTTAAGTACCGTACATATTTTTTCCGAAATAAGGTCCCATGGGCCGGAAGCAGAAGTGAGCGCTCTATTAGCACTGGGATCCTACATGATCCTCACAGGGGCTCAACTGGAAATCTGGTGATGTCACATAGCAATCACCAGAATTTAGCAACATTTAAATCAGAATCTGAAGACAGTTGGGGGGTTGTTTGGTCACTGTCAATCAAATCAATCAAATTAAATACTTGAGATTTTTTTTCCAGGGGCTTTAAAGCAACTCAAGAAGTCTTGGAAATTCAGTGTACCATTATCCTGCAATTGTCAGGTGTGGCCACAGCTGTTAAGCAAGTTGCTTAAAACCATTGAAATCTAATTATCTGCTACAGATCTTATTGATCATACTTTTGTGTTATCCATTACATGTTGTTAGTTTTCGCTGCCTCTCTTGGCCAAGACACTGGAAAAAGATTTTTAATCCAAACAAAACTCTCCTGCTTAAATATAGGTTTTATTTAACATTAACATTAATTGAGGTGTTTGCACAAAATATTTTTATTCTGCTTGACATCTTGCTGTTAGTGGAAGAAAGGCTTTGCATAAAGGCAGCTACTGATGGAACGCTGTGACAATAAACTGGAACATCCCACACACATTTCTGAAAACACAAGCAGCGTGCAAAACACACATCACATTGTTTGTAGGGAGACACATTCTTTCTGTAATAAAACAACTGAAAGTACACTGAGGTGAAGAAGGAAATGTGTGGGCATTTGGATGGACTTGAATTACACCCCCTGTTTCATGAACAAAGGTTGCATAGATTAGCTTTTAGTGCAGCTAGATTGAATATAAAAACAGGCGTGTACCTCGCGGGGGGCACCTGGTTGGATATAGGTGGCACAGATGTCCTTGGCCCTCCTCTGCAGGCTGAAGTTGTTGGACGAGTGTCTGTACTGCTCGCAGGCCAGATAGAACTGAAGATTCTCCTCGCTGAACTCAGAGCGCAAGAATGCTCCAAACACAGAAACTCCAGCTGAGAGGAGGAGGAAGATAAGTGGGGCTTACCTCACCATGGAAACTCACATTACACATGTTCCAAAAGCAGCACACCCACACACTGAACACTGAAAACAATCCCTCCGGCCTAATAAGCACACGAGAAACACCCAAGTATTGCCAGCAGCAAGGTAGAAAACATGAATGACTGCAGTACAGAGGGAGGCTTCAAGGTGCTGACACCACATGTACAACATGTCACTGTCACAGATACCAGCTGCAGAGGACGGCGCTCCACATTAGCATGACACTGATAAGGAGGCCAAGTCACACAGAGTGCTGAGGTTAGTCTGTGTACACCAAAACAAATGGCATGAGCAGTAAGACAGAGAAGGGAAGTCAGAAAGTATTGAGAGACGCACTAACACGTTGTTGGTTTGGGTCCGCACATGGAATTTGTTGGCAGTTATTTGCGATTTCATAAAAACCAAAATGAAAGTCAATGTCAGCTGTGAAATTGTATGGATTTGTCAGGTTAATCCTTACAACCTACAGCGTATAACAAACTTGAGTACACCCCTGTAATGATGATGATAGAAGTTTTTTACAATATCACTAAAATGTTAGAAACATCTCACATGTCCATTTAATACAACAAATATTTGATTTCCGACAACAGCCAAGAAGAATTGAGCTACTTCATTTGAAAAACAGAAATTTTTGACTCATTAAACTATAAAGAAAGGTACATATTTAAGATCAAACTGTATCTGATCCAAACTACAAACCCCATTTCCAGAAAACTTGGGATATTTTACAAAATGCAATAAAAACAAAATGAGTGATTTGTTCATTCATGTGAACCTGTGAAGAACAGATCTTCAATAGTTTTACTGACCAGCGTAATTGTATTTTGTAAACATAACAGACCCATTTTGTATCCAGCGTGGAAAGTTAAAGCGACTTAAAATTGCTATACATGTCAGAGGTCGCACGCCTCTGGAGCAACTAGGGGTTAAGTGTCTTGCTCAGGGACACAATGGTGGACGTCACAGTGGGGAATCGATCCCAGGTCTACCACACCAAAGGCATGTGGCACGTAATGAACGCTAATATTAACAGGATCAAGAGAAACAGTGGCGTTATTTTAGTTTATTAAACTATTACTTTAATTGATAGATGTTAACTGTTGCAGGCATGACAAAGTTAGAATGTCATGCTTGCAACACACTCAACAAAAGTTGGGACAGAGTTAAAATAAGATTGAAGAGTGCACAGAATATTCAAGTAACACCTGTTGGGAAGACTCCACAATAAGCAGGCTAACTGGTAACAGTGAGGTGTCATGATTGGATATAAAAGTAGCCACCAAAGGCTCAGTCTTTGCAAGTAAAGATGGGCCAGGGCTCACCCCTTTGTGCTAACATTCGTGAGAAAATGGTACAACATGTCAGTTGTCAGTTCAAAGGGAACGTTTCTCAACGCAGGATTGCAGAGAATTTCAGCCTTTCAAAACCAGCAGTTCATAATATTGTGAAAAGTTTCAGGGAATTTGGAGACATCTCAGTGCGTAAAGGGCAAGGTCGGAACCACTGTTCAGTGCGTCACTTTTGAGCACTTGAGTGTCATTTCAATGTGTGTGAAGGTACCATTGACAGAAAGGCATATTTTGGGTGATTTGAGACATATATGTTGCCATCAAGGTGTCATCTCTTCCCGGGAAATCCATGCTTAAATAAGCAGGACAATGTCATTCTGCACGGGCAACAATAGCGTGGCACAATTAATATCTTCAGTTCCCAAACAATTAGAAAGTGTTACTGAAAGGAAAGGTGATGTAACAGAAGAACAACCTTTGTTTATATTAACAAAATACAATTACTCTGGTTAAATAAAAGGTTCATGTGAAATAACAAATCAGAGATTATTGGGTTTTTTTGCATTTTGGAAAATATCCCAACTTTTCTGGAAATTTTATGTTTGTACTTGCCCATCTGTTTTTCAATGCAAAGCTGCATAAATAGCGAACTGCACGTGGCGTCATTCTTCATGGACAGTCACTGTGCCTTTTTTTACTGGTAGGATGACTCTTTCTTTGCTACTTAACAACTACTGCAACTGGATGGTCAGTTTTTCACTCCACCTCTCAGAGTGAAACCTCTGGTTTACAAAAAGGTTAGACAACATGTCATACAAACTTGTTCTGTTCGAGCTTATATGAATGCATTGCTGAAGTAAGTATAGTCTCGCAGAGCCACTAGCATGGCTGTAACCTCGTGATTCAATACCCATCCCTATTACCTAGAGGACCATGTCAGTGTAACAGTTAGCCCATTTACTACCAATCATGTAAACTGATTACCCGTGTCCAAACACAGTGCTTTGGATTACTGAACGTGTTTTTCTGCCTTCCAGGTGGCCATTTGCTTCCATTCATTTCTATGCAGTCTGAAAATCAACTTGTAGAGACTCGAACATCATTTATATTTTTATTGTGGTCAAAAGACCCATTCAGACTGGATTAATATTGCAAGAGAACATTACTAATTTGCTTCCACTGTAATTAGATGCATCATTGTGAACTGCATTTTAGCCAGAACTAAATCACAGCAGTGTGTATAGATGACACATTGCCCAGCTTATTACACATTAAGTCAATGAAAGGAGGACAAGCTCACATTATAACATTACATGTGGGATTTGGCGCAGCTTATGGTTTTTCTTTTTTTGTTCTTTGTATTTGGTTTTCCAGTCAGGACTGTATCTGCACAGCCTTCCCCAGTTACAAGTGGATAACTTACCTGACCCTGTAGAAGTAAATGAGTTAGGTGTTACAGTGGAAACCGTGAATTTGGATCAAAAAGCTTGGGACATAATCATTCCTATACAAATGCTGTTTAAATCATTTGCCTCCAGTAATCAAGCAGTCTGCTTACAGCGTTCACTTTGAGGCTTGCATGACAACGTATGGAAAAAAATTGGAATATTTCATTAATATGTTTGTTTTGGTTGATAGCCTGCAGTTCATTTTCAGGGGGTTAAAAATGAATGGAGCAATGCAGTGAAACCAGTTGCGCTGTGCAGGCTGTTAGCAGTACTGACGTTACTGTATCTGTCAACAGCACAATACTGTTTTAGGCTATAGCCTGATTATAAGTTGAACTACAGCAAGTATTTTATATATAGTACTGTATTTGAATTATACACAGTGCAGTGCAATTTGTACAGTAATAGCTTTCTATATACATATATACACAAACACACACACACACACACACACACACACACACAAACACACACACGTCAGTTAGATGGTAACCTGCATGAGAAAGAAAGAAAAAGAATAAAATTCAGTTAAAATTAAAATAACCATCCAATTATAGTGATCAGTCACGGAAAAGTTTCAACTGTACCTAATAATTTGGCTTTTGGCTTAATTTTATCTTGTTATTGAATTTGTGTATCCTGATGAAGTGATTCTCTGTCCTTGGGATGCAGGGTGGAGACCCGCTAATACAAGCTGCTTGTGTGTGTTTCTCTTCATGCTTGGATAATCGCTCTCCATAATCATGGAATTACACTGATAAGTGGTCTCAAGCAGAAAAACTATACTGGCCAATGCTGTAGCCAGGCCAGTTTATCAGAGTAGCACTTCGAGGAAGGGCTGAAGGAGTGCACCACTGAAGACCTCTACCTAGGATGGTTCTCATGAGTCATTCTCTCAGACTAAGTACTACTCATCATGACTGATAAACTGACATTGACATGAAAATGATGCTGATCAAGTCTAAGGTCTCAGCAAGTTGTTTTTCATACTGATATGAAATGGATGAAACCCAGTGGTTGCCGGGTAGATTGGAAAAGTCTTCTAAAGTACTGGAATACTAGATACTTTCTCTTTGTTTCTCTGCTAAAATTAGTCACCAAATAGACTACAGTGGCTGTTAATATACCTTGACGAGAACCGGCGCAGCATTGAGTATTTTGTGATCCAATCACAAGTAGACAACTCCAAGTACGCCAATTCATACCTGGCATTAGAATGCGTCTCCACATGGATCTCAAGGACCACTTAGCTTTAAAGCATAGCGTGTTTCATGTGTACTCCACCCACGAGAATCATTTCTGAGAGGACGTCAGTTGAGCAGGCGGCCCTTCAATGTGGCACATGCATGTTAATGCCGGTGTGAACAGGGCCACTGCCATCTCTGAAGATTGATCTCTGAAAATATGCTGCATTATTGTCTGTGTTATCAGAGGATTCAATCAGTGCCTGCCCTGGTTTTGAAGATACGCGTGACAATGTGAGCATGTCATTAGATACTGGAGAATACAGGTATACACAAAGAGAAAATTCATTATCAGGAAACAAAGACGTGATTAAGGAATCTACCTGTGCAGACGTGCAGGTTTGCTAATCAAGCAATGTTGCAACCATAATCCTTGTTAATGTCAGAATGGTCAAACATCCTCTGGCTGGAGAGGCAAACTCTGTTACAGCAGTGATTTATAAGAGTCTTGGAGTTTACGGTCTGTTCTATTCATAGAAGCAGCAGGGTCAGGGGAAGTGCTGCTCTTTCAGCTTTATTGCACAGCACACAGTAACCAATGACGTTGGCTCAGATGTCAACATCACTGCAGCAACACGCGAGTTCAGATAAAAGCTAGGGGAATTTGAGACAGATCTGACTTTTAGTTGCACAAACATTGCCCCATGGCAGAAGTGGTCGGTGAGTTAAATGTCAGGGTGTAGAGTTCAGGTGTAAAAGAAGAAGCGATCATCTGACATGAGTTCAATGGTGCCCTGTGGAGTTTTCATTGCTATAAAGCACCATGTGTATCTTAAAGAGCTTGTACAAACATGCTGAACGCATCCTGATTCACATCAACTCAAATAACTTATATCATTTGCAAAGTCTGAATTGTTTCTTCTCCCGTTTACTTGGAACATTGCTATCTTTTATGTCATATTTTCACCAGTTGTTCCCACGCTTGGACTTCCTCACTCCGTATGCTCATGTGCTCACTGGTAGAACAGGGACTATCAACCACTCTTCCAAACATTACTCTACAGCACCATCAGTGGTCAAAAACTCTGCACCGTCCATTTAATATCATGAAACCTAGAGCTCCTAGAACAAAGTAAAAGGCTAAAGCTCTGCCAGCAGATATAGAGCCTGCTTGCACTACAATAGCAATATTTTGACATCAAAATAGATACATTCAATGGAGGCAGAGTAAATGTATGAATGGAGCTGTGGACCAACAGCAAGCCGTCCCAATTGTGCTGACATCTGAGAGAACGGAGACCCTAAGATTCCAAAACTGAAAATGACATCAGCTGAGTTGTTCCACCTGAGCTGAATTAAGTTTTGTGCTGTTCTGACCAGGCCCAACAGACAAGTGACAGTACATGCATTTCTGTTCATACAACATTGGGTATACTGTACTATGGGTAAGGTACATGTACACCATTATAGCTATGCAGACATGAAGTGTAAGGATTTGGCCTGATGGTGGTGCTAGAAGAAAGGTCTGGGGGTCACCGAAAATATAAGCATTCATCCTATGGACCACATCCAGTAGATCTTTTTCCTCTGACTTGGGAATTTCCTTCAGGCTACTAATCATTTCACACACTGTGGAAATCCGTGTGACGCCACCACATCTGGCCAATGATCTTTCTGGATGATCTGGCAGATTCAAGTGAGAGGTTTTATCTTATCTTCTATGCTGGTTTTACTCCACAAAACCTGTACATCTAGGCTCCGGGGACTCCACCAATCCTCATGGGCCTATGCTTGTTGAAGATTACATCAGTTGAAATTGCCAAAGCAATGTAGCAATTTTTGAGCCCCCCCCCCCCGTGGACCTAGCCATATGACGGACTGATAGAGAGACTTATCAGCTAACATTGCCAACATCATTCCTTATTTCTAACAGGGCAAAAGTGCAGTTCAGAAGTCATCTAGGTTCACAAGTTAACATAGTTGCCACCCATTCACCCAAATCAACTTAAAACTCAAAAACATAAAGTGGGGAATTTGTTTAACTTCTCAAACACATGCTTTAAATCAATCAATAAAGTGCTTCTGCCTCCAAGAGGTCTTTGGCTGAATAAAACCAATCTCAGATCTAAGCAGGACTCACTTTGGCTGGCCAGCAGGGCGTTCAGGGACTCAGCCCACTTTTCCAGCTCTTCTCGACTGATCTTCCTCTTCTTACTGTGGCCCACCTGACTCCACTGACGCATGAAGAGCAGGCGAGACCTCCTGTGTGTAGCACTTCAGGATCAAATGGATTTCATTTTGTTATAGGACAGAACATGAACTGTCTTAAGTGTGGTGAAGACATTCAGAGATTATTTTACATGCAATTATATCTTCCGATCAACAAAACTAAATAATAATGGCATTCGTACCTGTTGTTGGGTTCTGTGTTGAGCAGGTTGGAGTTTGAGGAATGAGGACTCTGAAACAAAATACAACAAAGTTTACTGGAGATCTTGCTTCTGTTCCACTCTCTGAAATCCCAATAAGCAACTTTCAATGTAAATCTTTTAAGCAACGACGGTGAAAAAACACAACCCCGTACAGAAACGCACTGCAATATCAGAAAACAATGCTATACAATGCAATGATAGTATGTTAAAATAACCCACATAAGCATACATCTGAATTCATTTTCCAACACCACTGATGGAGAGCTTACTTCAGTAACTTCAAGAGTCGCAAACCATGGCATCGTCATGTTGTTAACTGTATTGGCAGCGCGTGTTTTGTTGTGCGTATTTGGTTGTCATCTCTGCTTCTGGAGCGTGCTTCTGTATTTGGTTGTGTTTTGAGAGTGCGTTTCTGTATTCAGTTGTGTTTTCTCAGTTTTCTTCTAAATGCTGCTTATCTGTTTACAAACTGGTTCAAATATCTCAGTGTGTTGAGCTCTCAGGAGGCTGCTTGTATGTGCACTACTGTTCAGTGTAGACTGAGAGGTGTCCCACCTGCCCAAACAGACTCTTGAGGTGCAGTTTAGCCGATGACAGTCTTGGTTTTTGGTGGGTGTGCTGGGATTTGAAGAGGAAGTGGTGGGAGGAGGATGATGATGGAGAGCGAGGGGTCTGGTCGTCTCTCGCTACGTTCTCCGTGCTGCCCTGGGCGGCCGGGGCCAGCTGGCCGTCACTGTAGGCCCTGCATCCTTCATTGATGAGACACACTCCAAGGTGGCTCTTTTCCAGTTTGCCCAGCTCACTCAGGTTCTCTGCGCTGACGCTGTGCTCCTTGGCCAGCTCCTTCTTCCCCACCTCGCCAGGACTCGCTCTGGGCTCCTGGATAGTGGGAGTCGGGACAGCTAAGATCCCACCCAGCTTATCTTCTGCTATGTGAGGTGTGTAGGTGCCACAACCCTGGTTCTTCTCATAATCTGGGTTTTTCAGTTCCACCTTCTTCCATGGGAGGAAGTCAAGATCCAGGAGGGATCCCTCAGAGCTGAATCTGCGCATTCTTCTGTATTAGAAGTGATGGGGAAGGGTAGGAAAAGGAAGTGCTGCAAAAAATTGAAAAAGAAGTAAAAGGCAGGAAATGAGGAAAAGTGGTTAAGAAAAGATCAGAGCTGCAGTGAAGCACAGCCTGGTAAATAAAGCAGAGAGGATGGGGGTTGTGAGAGACAATAAAATTAGACAACCAGAAAAATGGGTCACAGAGACAATGAATAGCTCCACGTTACTGTTTCTGCTCAGTGAATGGCAGCCCATTTGGGAACCAACTTATAAAAGCTTAGAAATGCCCTTTAACCTCTCCTAATTTATGCACACACACTCACACGCACACACACAGGTTAAATCATTAATGCAAGCGTAGATTACATTAATGATAGGGATTCTGTTCTCACAAGCTGTACCACCAACATACAAAAAGCAAAATAGATTTTACTGTCAATTCAGAAAAAGTGTCACTGTGACAATTTATTGTCTTCAGTTGGATCTTGATTAGCAGGGATTCTTTACACACAAACACTTTTTCATAATGCCACAGTTCTTAGGTATGTCATAATTTACACTTAGGAATTTATAACTTCTCATCTTCTTTTATTTATTCCTGGAGGAATTAGGCTTCAAAAAAATCACAAAATAGGCATGGTCATTGTTATCACCAGACTGAAAGCCAAACTGTCAGCTTGTTAGTCCTGAATGTCACCACAGTGCCATTTTGTGCTTGATAAAAGTGTCTATTAATTTCATGACATCCAGCCCTCCCAGACCTCTGCTTGCTGAAAACAACAGTCTCATATCTGGATCAGTAAGGCATCAGGTGCCAACGCTCTACTATGGTGAGTTAACGTCAGTGTATGTTTACCTCTTCTCCCAGCAGTTATTAAGCGTTCTCCATGCAGGTCGTTAGGGTCCTCCAGAACTCATGAGCAACATGTGCATGAAGTGAAGGATCGGGATCCAGCAAAGCCGATTCAGCACCCCAAGGACACAGAAATCCAACCTGCTGCCGCTACTGCTGCCTCGAGATTTGTTCTCGGCTCGGTCAGCCGCACTGACTCAGATCTCCCTTCTCCTACAGCACTATCATATGCTCACAAGTATTAATCGAAAGAGCTCGCGGAATGAAGATGGACATCAGGAAAAGTTCCATAAACTTTCCCCCCGTGATAGTTGAATGGCACAGACAGGACTCCGCCTCATGACTGCTGCCACACCTTCATACCGCCTCAACTTGTCCGTCAGACCGGGACTTCTTGAGAAGAGCCGCCTACAGCCTACACACACACACACACACACACACTGTGTATGCATACAGATGGATGACAAATTAACACAAATGTCTCCATGAGCCTCCTGACAGCTTCAGGAATCCTCACCATGTCTGTGGAACTCTTTTGGAGGAAGATATTCAGTCACAGACATCACTAACTCCTTCAATCGCACAGTTTGAGGTGTGTCCTGGAAAACACATAGCCTAACATCGACTCAGACCACAGTTCACAGTCTGTGTGTGTGTGTGTGTGCGCGCGCGCGCGCGCGTAGCCGACTGTCTGAAGAATAGAGCAAAATATAAAATACAATCCGTGCAATGAATTGTATTTTATATTTTATTAAACAAATAAACAAAACATTCTACCACTACATTAACCAAGTACCACTAGGTTACTACTACTAACGTTAGCCCAAATAACAATAATGATAATTAATACTTATTTGTTTTGTCTTTTCAGCGTATCTAATCATATATTGAGGTGACAGTAGAAATAAGTAGCATGTCCAGTACTTCTTCGAACACTTTGAAATTAACTTCAGGCCTACACTTTGCCGAAGTGACAGCAATCAAAACACAAAAGCGCTCAGGCGTGAAACAGACGCTTGTCTTTACGTCATTGGGGTCCTTTGACGTTGCATTCTGAGCTCTGCGTGTTCTATTTGGGGAAATTAAGCTAGTTAGCTAACGGATCAATCTGAGCAATTTAAACAAGAGTTTCTTTATAAATACGGGTTGTTATATACTTTGTCAACTTTAAATCAAAAGCAAGCTCTAACCTATTTTCCGCAGAAGGTAGACAACATTCTCCGCTGGGGACATTAGTAGTTAGCAGTTATTGAGCTTTGCTAACGTTATCTAGCTAGCTAAAAAGCTAATAACAACAACACGGCTCTGGAGCTGTCAGTAAGGTGTTGCCTGATTATTTTACCACATTTATTAGTTTGATGGCAGATTAAGGTTGCCATCACGCAAGCTTTATCACGTAGCTGCGGCTTGGTTCCTCTTCATTCCCCATATTAAAGATAATCCCTAGTGCACTATAGCAGACATTAACGTTAACTGAAGCTTCATTTACAGTTCTAACTTTATTATTATTTCAGACATTCTGGAATATGGCTGAGTCCAGCGGCATTATTGAAGTTACTGTGAAGACTCTGGACTCCCAGAGCAGGAGCTACAAAGTCAGAGGCGAGGTAATGCTCTTAGCGTGATTTAAATACTGCCCTGTTTAGACTCCTCTCCTGCCCGTCAGTTTCAATGACAGGTGGTGTAATGTGTGATGTCCCCCAGCTGACAGTGAAGAAGTTCAAGGAGCACATAGCAGCATCAGTGGAGATCCCAGTAGACAAGCAGAGGCTCATCTACCAGGGCCGAGTGCTGCAGGACGACAGAACGCTGACTGAATACAGTGAGTAGCCTAAATGAAACCTGCTAACCGACAGTATGCAAACTCACAGGAACAGTGAACATAGTGGAGCAGCATGGATTGGGACAAACAGTCAATGTCTTTTTATAATCTCCAAAGGATAGGGAAGTTGATTTTTCACCTTTGCTTTTGACCATAGCAGTGTCAGAGTCAGAATCAGAAACACTTTAGTGATCCTGAGGGGAAATTCTTTGTAACAGACACTTGCTTGCACATCAAGGCATTGAAAATTTAAGAAAGTCAAAATCTATGAAAAGAATAAATAATAAATGTGGATATATACATTATTACCAGAAGTGTAACAATCAATAGCAGTAATGAATATATAGTGTAATAATAATAATGCTATATAATAATAGCGCTGGTTGTGTTGAGGTGGGATAGACTGTAAATCCTTAAGAGTCTAAAAACAAACAAAATAAAACATAATGAGACTAAGTAATCAGAGTATTGAAACAGAGAATATTACACATTAGTATTACAACCAGTGCTTGACATTAACATTTTTGCTTTTCCAAAGTTACTAGCCACACTGCATTTTCATTAGCCACATTTTTGTTGTTGGGAAATTACGTAATATACAATTAAAGTTGACAATGGTGTGCTAAAATGTACTAATATTATCATAAGGTTTTTTTGAAAACATGTAGTCTATTAAGATAAACACATTAAAAGAGTACCTTCTTATTATATAATAAAAGTGCTGAATGGGTGTAAAAGATTAATTCAAAAGATAAAAACAAAATAAATAACCAGAAACATTATTTAAATCCTATTTAAAATCAGTAGGCTGTAATACAGAGTAGAAAATGATCTGCATTAGAAACAAAGAGAAAAGAGCAAAGTCACACACAATTAAGGCAATAGGATAATAAAAAAATTGCATCTGCATTTCCTCAGAGCTTTGACTAGATTTATGTTTATCATTATGAAGCTCTGCAGTAGCTTTAAGTAACTGGAGATATGAATTGAGTATACAGGTATTTATTTTCCAGATTATTCCTCTACAAACGCATCTTCTGCTTTCATACATGGAATTACAACTTTTAACTTAAAACAGAATCAACTCTGGAAAGGCAGTTATGATATGACAATATGAAGGGCAGTCCTGCTAGTAGTCTATGTTGTTTTCTTTTTTAAACACCATCATGTTCCTTAATCATGAAGATATCTGTATTTTACAGCATTTAACGGCACTGTCCTCCTGCCTTTTCTCCACCTCAGCTCTGCCCTTTTCTTTCCTTCGTTCTGCTGTGCATTTCTTCTCCACACTGGTCGGCCACGCACAGTCATGCACTGATTGAACGCTGTGTTGATGTGTGTGTGCATGTGACCAGTCACGTGTGATGACAGAGATCATACCATCAGGTTAAAAGCGACCGGGTAGGCTGACGGTCTACAGGTCTGAGGGACTGTGGCTGCCCTGTGACAGATTCAACTTTTATATTCTCTTTGACAAAAGTCTGGATGTCATATTTGACACGTGCACCCTCGCAAGAGAAGTGAGAGAGTGAGACGTGCCTGTTGTGTGGATTCACCTGCTATGAAAAAGCTTCCTTTGTCATAGCTGCCGCTGGTTAAGTTGATAATTAACGGCAGGCCAAAGAAGCCTCAGGCCACAGGGAAATCTCCTGGTGCTTCTGACTTCAGCTAGTTTAATCTCCATAACTTCTTCTTCTTGTTTACAGTGTATGTAAAGAAGTCCATGCCTTTGTTTCTCCCTCAGATGTAGACGGGAAGGTCATCCACCTGGTGGAGCGTGCCCCACCTCAATCCTCTATGTCCGGTTCTGGGGATGCGGGTGTTTCTGCCGGGATGGCAGAAGGTGGAAGTAGCAGCTACACTTCCTACCAGGGTGCACCACATGACCGCAATGCGAACAGCTACGTGATGCTGGGGACCTTCAACCTGCCCGTCAGCATCATGGAGCCCCAGCAGATACAGGTGGGGGTGACCCTGCTACGGGAAAACTCACATTTCACAATATTTTTCTGAAGGGAAGAACGAGTTCATGCTGACAGCTAGAATTTGTTCTGTAGATGTCCGTTCAGCAGATGATGGCTGAAGTTGGTGAAGCTGGAAGGAGTGCCAGGGTTGGCACCAGCAGCGGGGTAAAGGCTCGTTATTCACTCGTCATCATTTTATCAATCTTTTGAGCCCTTTTGTCTCACTCTTCCTGTACAGCTGACAGTGGTTTATTTGTACAGAACAATGGCTCGGTGGACGTACAGATCAACTTGGACCAGTCAGTGCAGAGTGAGGCCAGGATGAGGCTGCAGCTGGCTGAGAACCTGCTCAGGGACGCGTGCTCTCTGATCCACAGGCTGGAGGTACAGTACACGTACTGCTTTTGCTACCTACAGTAGGTTGTTATTTAACGCCTGAGAAATGGCAGAATCATCAAGTCAGTTTTCATGGATTTTGTTACTTTTTTGTTGTTGTTACTATTTTTTTTGTTCTTTCTATTTATTATGTTCTATTTATGCTGATGGACAACCCGAAAACATAATGCCTCGATGAACTGATTAGATTTTGGTTGTCAAAGGTCAAAGTCACTGTGACCTCACAGACACTGAATAGGTGACACTTTTGACTTAAAGGTCATTTGACCCATAGCTGGTAACTTGCTTTTAGTGCCCCACCCTCTGTTTTCCATTGCAGATTTAGTACCCCCATCAATTTAGCTGGTAATCATTGCGACACCACACAAAACTGCCGTGAAGTAATCTTCAATGTGACTCACACCTGCGACCCAGACACACCACGTGCCACATGTCTCTCCACACAAAGGACAATGGAGGAAACTGATGTGGCTGTTTAAAGCAATAAGTACAGAGAGTATTGTTACAGTTAATATCTTGCAATCTCTGGCTAAACTATTTAAAAATGGCGGGTTTGTACAGGTCAACCCGTCTGACGTGCGCGGTGAATAGTGACGATTCTCTATCAGAAGTCTGCAGTGTTTTTACCTCACCTTTTGGTATGGCCTCAGCTCACGTAGAACCTCGACAGAGGGGACACCAAAAAACCTACAATGGAAAACCAGAAAAGGCGAGTACAGTCGAGGCGAGTGGAGCTGGTACCATCCAGTGGAACAGGGACTATAGAGAGGCGTCGCATCTAAAAGTGCCAGGAGAAAACAAAGGCCCCACGTGCTGTGTAGCTAGACTCTATAAGAATCCATCTTTACATAGTAATCAAGTACATGTATCATGAATCAGTTCAATATGTTTCACTGAAATCATATCTACCATTTAGCTAAACAGTTCACTTTATACCTTTTTATTCAGTTCACTACATATTTGAGTCTGCACAGACATGGATAGAAAATGCAACCTGACTGGTTGATGGAGGCATACAACCAGTAATTTCAGTTTAATGAATTAGTGAAGGGAACAAACCTTAAAAAAAAAATTGTTATGCATGTTTCCCCAGGAGCTCACTGGCTCATCAGATGGCTGCTTTCAGTGTCCATTTTTACATCACTTTAATGAACCAGGGTGGAGCACAGTACTGAGTGTGCATGTGTGTTTGGGTGCATTGTGATGTGTTCAATTGTTGTAGGGAGTTTCCAGTGACCGCAGCTCCCATTCACAGCCAGAGGCATCCCAGTCCTCTTCTTCCATGCTGCCATCTTCCTCTTTTGTTGGAGGGGCTGTAGCATCACAACCCACGGACTCCAGCTCTCCTCCTGCTCCATCATCCTCCACCTCCATTCAGACTGAGGCACCAGCCAATACTGGGCCCAGGTAAGTCTGAGTTGTGCACTGAATAGCCCCATTAGCACCTGGTATTAACGTGATTTGGAACTATTAGCTGGGCGTGGCTTGTGACCTTTTTGGACATCATTCATTCCATGACGTTTTGAAGACTTGCTAGCTACTACTTTGTGAGCCAGCTGGAAGGGGCTGAGTTAGGTGACCTTTCAGCTTGCTGGCTGCATATTTTTCCAAGAATGCGGTCACGCTGTGTAGTTTGCATTCACACCTGGCTGAGATCCGATCACAGTGCGAGCCTGACTACCTCCAAATGTGATCTGGCTTGTCCGCTGAGATTCCGAACACAAAGTGCGTTTGCAGTTGGCATGTGTTTTTCCTTTTCCAGATAACATATCTACATACAAGCCACATATTAATGCAAATTGTAAATGGTTCTGGTGAAACAGTTTATTTGGAGCATCTTCTCATGATTAAGACCACCCATCATGTGTTGTGTCCAACCTTTGCATGGTTTAATATGAAGAAAGCTCTCCCCTACAGTTATGTTGACAGTCTCAATATAAGCTACTTGGAATACTCATAAAAATAAATTTGAGAAGGACATAGTAATTATTTGAACCATATGTGGAAGTCCAAAAAAATGCTTGAATGCAAAACAACGCGTAACACTTTTGATTGTTTTTGGTCCTAAAAATGAAAGTTTCCTTTAACTATTTCAGTGGCAAGTTTTGAATAAGATTCATTTGTAAATCCACCTGCAAAGTGTTTGCTTACCAACATCATGTTCCTAAATACTGCAGGCACAAATGAGCTGATTTTTGCATTTATGTTAATTTTCCATCAAAATGTGTTTATAACATTCAGACTGTCAGGTTGCTGTGGATCCAGACTTCATTGCATCACCTTTCTAATCATAGGTATGGCCTCTGGTATCAAACACAGTGGTCATCAGCAGGGCTTTTGCTGTGCTGACTCCTCCTGCCCTCTGTTTGTCCTCAGTCACCCGAGTCCAGCAGAGTTTGTGGAGGTTCTCTCTGAGGTCAGGAGGGTGGAAGAGCGGTTACGTCCCTTCCTAGAGAGGACCCACTCGATTCTCGGAGCCGCCACTTCTGCAGACTACAACAACAATGTAAGGAGGAGCTGCCACTGCATGAGGCAGAGAACAGACATCACATCACATTCAGAAATGTGATGCTGCCGGTCAGGTTACCATGACATTTGCTGTAGAAATTCCTGGTCGTCAGAGATATCTTTATCAAGTGTTATTATCATTCAGAATGTTCACCTATATACATAATACTATAATTTAATAGGCAGATTGCCAAAATGTACTGTCCTCTTTTCCGCATATTTGACAGGTGCTAACAAAGCAGTGGGTTTTCTTGTCTTGACTGTCCAAAGCTGTGTGATTGTGTCTTCGTGCACAGACCCAGGAAAGAGAGGAGGATCAGCGCGTTCTCAACCTGGTCGGAGATGCTCTGCGTCTCCTTGGCAACACTTTAGTTGTCCTCGGTGACCTACGTTGTAACCTGGCAACCTCTCCTCCACGTCACCTGTATGCGGTTCGCCCCATGGCCCACTACACCCACCCTGTCCTGCTCCAGGCTGGTCTGCCACACATGCCCCTTCCAGTAGGTCCACTCTGTTGTGTTAAGAGACACTGTGATAACAATTGTTGGGCAAGTTACTCAGAAATTGTAATATATTACTAGTTACCTATTACTCCTCAAAAGTTATATTATTACTTTACTTATTACTTGATGGTTACGTAGCTATATTCCCACAGAATGAAAGCACGGGGGGTGGGGGGTATTCTAACGTTGGACAGGTTTGTGCAGCGGTGTTCATGAGAGAGAGGGAGAGAGAAAGAAAGAGTGAATGAGCCAGGAGGTGCTGCACGAATACATGCTCCTCAATCAAAAAGGATTTTAAATACGCCTAGTAAATAATTAGAAAATTAATACGCAAGTAAATCCCGACTTTTAAACAGCGGTTTTGCTGCAGATGTAGCCTGTTTATAATAGCAGTCTTCAGTGGTTACAAGACGTTACGTCAACGCCACTCTCTCCCGACGAGTCCAGCATCAGTGAAAGCTCTGCCGGAGATTCTTTCTGTAAGTTTCACGTTGCTGTGCTGCTTCAACAGATGCTTCAATAAATCAGATGTAGAAATGTTCGCGGTTGAAAGCTTTTGCTGGTTTACACAAGACGACGATGTTCTTCGCATCTTAGACTGTGACACAATCATAGCAGCAGCTACTTACAGCTGTAGAAAGAACGCCTCTTCTCCATTTTTCCTTTAGTTCTGGCTATCAGCTGACATGAACAACAAAGTCGGGTCCCGCTGAGCTGCCGCACACGTGAATTCACGTCAAAGATGGTGCGTTCAGTAACGAGTAACGCAGCGTTACTTGCCTTAGCAACTGTAATAATATTAACGTTACTGTTTTAGAAAAGTATTAGTTACACTACATAGTTACTGGGAAAAGTTATATTACAGTAACGCGTTACTTCCCAACACGGGTGATAACAGCATAACTTTTCTAATTCAGGTTGAAAGGGCTGTATGGACCACATGTATAGAGAGTGTTTCTTATGAAGGCTTTTTATGCCCAACTAATTGTGAATAGGTGGTGTGTGTTGCTGGGGGGAATTCCTGATGTTCAGAGACATCTGTCTAGCTTCTCATACATGCAAATGTTTAACTAGGCAGCAGCCCAAGCAGTGTGGTTAGTGTTCCCTACTGTTCTGCACCCCATCAAGGCTTCTTGGTACACATTGACTGATGGTCAACAAGTTTTTTACCAACCTGCTTCTTTTAAAGTTCACTCGCACTCGCATTTTCCAAACCACTTACTACTTTGGAAGAGAAAACAGATAAATTTCAAAACTGTAAACATTAATTAGAACATATAATAATGCTTTCTTTTTATGGATTTGTAATTTTATAACAATTTCCTCTGAAGTTTTGGACAGAATAATCTAATAACCTATGTACTGGTATACTTACTGTTGTTTTGCAGTGTAATGTAAATGTATTTTCAAATATGAGTTTAAGTGAATCAGGTTGAACTGGCCTTGTTTAATGTGCAATTATCATTATTAGTCATTAATGGGCCTTTGTCAGATTAATTTTAACGTATACATAGCTGAAGATTTTTCACACTGTTTTTGCACATTTCTTTTTTGCTCAGGGCAACTTCCCCAATGGAAAATTTGAAATTCGTTTTCGAGGGGGTCCTGACAAAAGACATATAATGACATAAGACAATATTCAGCAAATAGTAGACATAGTTACAGTGGACACTCCACTCATTATAAAAATACAACAACAAAACACACTCACTCAAGCACCATGCAAATGCCATGAAATCTAGACACCCACACTAGTGTTAAACAGTACAATATGACAGTAAGTAGTGATGATTAATTAACAGGAGCAGTTGGTAAGGTAAGTAATGAGAGCATTTTTAAATGAACCTAGATACTGCAGAGATTTCAGAGAGGTTGGTTGTTCCAGTCTCCAGGAGCCTTAATGTTAAATGCTTTTTTCAGGCAAAGTTTTTGGAATATGAAAGAGGGAATGGTTATTGCTTCTAAGAGAATAAATAGGATTAGATTTATATGGGATGAATAGCTCTTGTAGATTGGATTATTGAAATGAATACATTTGAAAAGAAACTTGTACAAGTGCAGCTGTCGTCTCTTTTCAAGAGAAAGACATTACAGTTGATTGTACATTATACAGTGATGAGGTTGAAAGTGACAATTGAGAATAAATCCGCATAAACTATTAAATATGACATCAACTTTTGCCAAATCATACATTCATTGAAGTATCATTGAAGTATTTAGATATACAAAGTATCCGTAGTTAAGAGCAGGCAATAACAACTGGGATACCAGCCTCTTTTTTACGGTCATGGTGAAACAGTTCTTTGAGCTGTACAAGACACCAATAGAACAGCAAATCTTTTTTTAATATATAGTCTATACGCTTTTTTATATGAAAATTCAGGGTCAATCCATAGCCCCACATATTTTACGCAATCCAAAATTGGGGCCTGAGAACTGAAATGTCGATTCTTTGGACAAGCGAAGAGAATTTATCAGAAGGCGATGTCTGTTGTTTACATGACTTCCTGCTGGAACTTGAAGTTAATATGTATTTCTCTTCCAGATAAACATGGGGACAACAGTAACAATGGCAGCTGAAGGACAACGCCAGCCCTATCAGGATGCTGGCCAATCAGATCAGCAGGCTGCAGGTGATGCTCCGCCTCTTCATTCAAATGGGACCACTCATCACCAAGGACAGGGAGGACCCCGAGTGATCCGGATCACCCACCAGACCATGGAGCCTGTAGTCATGATGCAGATGAACATTGATGGTATGTGTGCTGCCGTGTCATCAGAACCCGACTGAACCATGGTCACATGGGCTTCCGTTATTTGTGTGAAACAGCCAGTCTCTCCTGTATTTCTGTGGGAATTAGGGATGACATAGACTGATGGAGCAGAGTGTATGAAAGGACTGTCCCCAGTCGCTCAGATAGAGATTAGTTTTGGAATACAGAAAAGAATAAAGGATATGAATTCAAAAGAAAGAAAGTAATATTTCATATTAATATATTGGGAAAAGGATAAAACAGACAGAAATAAATTAATGTGGACATGAAAAATGGAAAAGTAATGACAAAATATATACAGAGATAAACAACCAAGAAATATAGAAAAACAGAATAGTCTTACTTAATGGATTGCCCATTCATTACTTTATCCTTCTTATCCATTTATTTATTAGGATATTATATATATGGACAAGTGTAGTGAGAGGACAAAAAGACACCAAGTGCTTCAGTATTACTTCTGCATAAATGATACCAATGAAAAAAGTAATGAGGAAAAAAACCAGAGGTTACACTGTCATTTATTCATTTGTTCATTTCCTATATCCTTTGGGGCCTTAATGATCATGAGCTATTAAAATGTGTACAGTTTCCATTTCTCAGTGTCAGCATTACATCAGCTATTACTCAACAAAAAGTTGTAACACTGTAATTGATACAGAACCCAGTGACAGTAATGAAGTACATTCACATCACAGTGTCATCACCAATGTCTGTCACTTAACATGATTTAATCATAACATCATTCACCCAGGGAGAGACTGGTCAACTAGTTTTGGAGATATAACCATACAGTTTTACAATTATGGGGCAGGGTCTTTAAAGAGTCATTGATTTCACTTTCACTCAAACAGCCCTGTTTGCTCTTACATTTGCTCTGCTTCTGCAGCCCCTCTCCTCGTACTCAGGCTGCTTCTGTGTACTCGTGAAATGTCTGATCTCTGGTTTCTGCTCCAATAGAATGCCCGCCGTACTGTTGAACAATGAAATGATCCCTGCCACATTGTGGGCTTGTTTGCTTAGAGCGTCCCCTACAGGTGGTTACTCTTTAGTGATCCACTTCTGAGTCATTCATCAATCAGTCAATCACGGACATTGTTTTGCTCTCTAGCACACAGATGGGAGGCTGGTGTAGCTATTTTATTTTATCTTATTTTTTATGGGCGCTGGTTTATCAATTAAAGTGTCCTTTTATTTCAAAAGTCGTAAAGAAAGCAAAGGAAGTAAGCCTTGGAGGGCCGGAGTAGATGAACACAATTAAAGAGTAACTGCCGGAAGGGTACAAGCCAGCACCGCAGCAAGGATCATTTTATTGGTCAGCTCTACACCTGCCATTCTGTTGGTTGGGGCAGAAAACAGAGCAGAAATCTGAGATCAGAAGTTTCACCAACACACACAAGCAGCGAGAAGCAGGGCTGAAGCTGGAGGCAGACGACCCGGAGCAGCAACATCTCTGTGCAGGCTCACAGTTTGAGCAGAATAGAGCAAATGTAACAGCAAGCAGGGCTGTTTGAGTGGGTGGCCAGGGTTTAGATGGAAAGCATCACTATATCTGAATGTGAAATCAATGATCACGCTCTTAATGACATATTCCAAATGTCTCATTTAAATGCCACATAAGGCACTGGTCTGGTCCCGGTCACTGGTTGGTGCTCTCTCTCTCCCACTGCTTCCCCTCAGTCTCCACTGTGAGCTGTCAGGTACAGGCTACAACGGTCAAAGTCACCATCATATCACATCATATCATTGATTTGACCTTTCTTGTTCTGTGTGAGTGTAGCACCACCCTGTCTCCACCAGCCGTGCTGTACTCTCACTGTGAAGCTGAGGGATTTCTGCTCTTGTTGTGTTGAACAGGTGAGCCAGCTGCTGGGTCTCAGGTTTCAGGGCAGTCTAATGCTGCAGGTCCCGGACAGCTAGGTGAGTGCTGATCTTTGATTGGGTAGCTCTGTTGCTATGGTAACAGCTGTCTCTTCCTTAAAGATGGAGTACTTTATTTGAACACTTTGGGTAAGAGGGACTTTTTGAAGTGGAGTGGTATGAGCTACTTATCCTTATGTAGTGTATTACCTGCAGTACATGGTGTTCGGGGCGCCTCCAGCTTGGAGAAGCAGAGAGTTGTACCGGCATGGACGTTAACAGCGTACTGCTGCGGGTGGGAACAATCAGATTAAGTGTACTAAAATGACTGTTTTTGTTAAAGGAGTCTGGTGGCTTTGAAGAGCCTTCAGTTAGTTCAGTTCCCTGTCAGAAAGGGCCCCCGTCCACAGCAGTATGTTAGCCACCTCAAAAAACCTTTTAAGTAGACACATTCAGAGATCTGCTTTTCAGGACAAACCTCTTTCTGATTCCAGGAGGGACACCTGTTCACTTCCCAGGCCTGCCCCCTGAGTTCATGCAGGCCATCGTGCACCAGATCTCCCACCAAGCCGCCGCCATGGCTGCTGCAGCCTCAGCAGGCCACCCAGGACAGGCGGCGTCTGGCCCTGGCTCAACACCAGCCGCTGTGGGAACTGCTTCCACACAGCCCCCCCACCCCGCTCAGGCCAGGGTTGTCATCACCAGACCATCCTTTTCCCCCCGCATCCCGCAGCCTGTGGGAACCAGGGGAACCACCATCAACCTGAGGGCCACAGTACCCACAGCTGGCCAGCAGCCAGGACAGGTAACACCAACACAGGATAGAGATGTAACCGTGTCAAGGGCTTCATAATCAGGAAACAGTTTGAAATGCCCATCAAAAAAAAAAAAGTAATGTCATGAAATATGTGTCTGTGCCTGACCAATGGTCCACAACACAAACATACAAAAGTTACTATCTTGAGAAGAAAAATCAGCACATGTTCATTTTGAGAAATAAAATGAGATCATTTGGAATTTCTTACTTCAAAAATGACTTAAAGGATTAAAGTTGCCAATATTAACACTAAATTTCTATTGAAATCGGTAATCAAGTAATTGTTGTAGCTACATCCTACAGTGTATTGAAAAATACAGATCAAGGAACTGTTGTGCAGTAAGTATGTAGCACCTTGTTGATCACTGCCCCCTTTAAACCTCTGTGAGCAGGGAACACCTCTGGCTCCCTCCTCCCTCACCCAGATGATCAGTGGTCTTGTGGGTCAGCTGCTGACACCGGGACAGCCAGGTCAGTGCCAGCTGTTTTTTACAGTTAGAGTAGCTGCCAAACTGAATATTATTGTTTTCCTCAGTACTGACAGTGCTGGCATAAAGTGCTTCCTACAGACAGATACTGATACTGGATGAACAGTGCATAATTATGTTTGTGAACCAGCTCTACCTGACTGAGCTCTACCTGAATTCTAAAGCTAGTGTCTGATCAAATATTCTGTACTCTTTTTTTCACTTGCTAGCTTTTTTTAGAGCTTTTGACCAAAGTCCGTACTTGTGATGACACGATCCATTTACGGAAGACAACCATGGGATACGGTTGAAAGCTCCACAAAAAGCAAGTTATTGAACCCTGAGTTTAGAACAGTAAAAACTCATAGTAAAGTATGTTTTGGATTTTTAATGTGATTTACCAACCAATAATTAATTTCCATTCAACATGACAACCGGCCCGAGACTTGAGACCTGCGTGAATTAATTCATCCCAGTGACATCGAGTCACTATGTTGTTCTTCATACTGTAGTTATGTTGAAATGTAGATTGGTTTTGTATTCTCTGTTCTGGATTACTACAAAATAATAACCCAACTTTGACAGCAGTGAACGCAGACATGATGTTCACTGTAATGGCTTATCTAAATAAAGTAGAAAGTACTCGATGATTTCCATTGTTTAAAATGAAGTTTGTGGAAACAAAAGGCTGCATCGAACTACTTGAAGGTAGGAATACACAAAACAATCTCAGCTGTGAAACTGCAGTAATCCTCTTGCAGTAGGTTAAAACGTTTATGTAAAAAAAAAAACATAAAAAAGAGCATATATCTGAGGCTGTGTGCTGAGGGCTACGCCCTGCAAGCATTGTCTATGTTTTCAGAACGTAACCATGAAATAGCAATCTGAATAAAAAGCACCTTCTTTACACTAATTTAAAGTTCCGAGCAGTCCAGACATTTTCTTTCTGAAGCAAAAAAATATATAATTTCATATTTTACAAATCTATTTTGTCTCCTGAGCCTTAAAAGAAATACTCCAGGGACTTTTTAAATTGCACTTCTTGCAGCAGAACCCCAGGTATTCTGACTTACGGTGGTTCAAGTTCCAAAAACACTGGGTCTTCCCATTATGAACCTCTTTCAAGCTGAGATAACCTCTCGCTGTGACATGAGGGTCACATTCATACTTGTCAAAGCTCCTGCCAAGTAACAGAATGTATTAATCAGATAATTTTACTGGCTGTGTTGTACTCCCAGTTACTGGGAAACTCACTCACTCTGGGGGATCACTGAATACTTACTGAGCTCAAGTGACTGTCTGCTTATTTGTATAGCTAGACCGATTATCTACGAAGCTGATAAATCAACCGATAGCTTGTATGTATGTATGTATGGTTTTGCAGCACAGAAATGTTTAAACTAGGTTTGAAGTCATTAAGAAACAATGTCTCTATCACATGCTTTGTCCACATGGTGAGTCTTGTATAAAATGTCCCACTCTGTATATATGTTAGTCATAAGTCATAAAAAACAAATCTAGGTGTATCAGCATCAGGATCATTTATGTAAAAATAATTACAGATTTTAAAAATCCCAAATATTGATATTTTTGGCCTCAAATATTCAGTATCGCTCGTGTTATACTTATGTCCTGTTTCTCCTCCAGGTGATGCCATGTTCTCATCCTCTTCAGCCAGCTCTCAGTCCTCCTTTTCTACCTCTTCTTCTTCGTCTGATTCCTCCACCACGTCTCCTCCCCCTCCTTCTGCCAACACCTCTGGACAGACATCCACCCACACCACCAGCACTACCACCGTGGGCCAGCAACCAGAGGCCAGCCCTGAGGGAAGTCTGGCCCAGCTCCTGGGCTCTCTGCTAGGAGGAGCAGCTGGACCAGGGGGTCCCGGCTCTGGACCAGCTCCCTCCATCACTGTGACATTGCCGGGTGTCTTCCAGGGCATGTCCGACTTTATCCCGGTGAGTTCCCATAGTGTGACAGAAAACCAGAATATGGTGGCCTGCAGGGTTCCTCCTGAATCCAGATGGTTCTTCCCCTGTGGTGAGGTCCAGAAGCTGTTTGATTGGTTGTTCTTATTCTGTTCTTTAATTAAAAAAAGGAAAAAAACAGAAATGTACTCAAGTGCTCACGTCAGAAAGGAAATGACTTCAGCTTTGACTAGTCAATACTGAATTACAGCTGTCAGCTGTGATGTCACTGAAAATTACTCGATGATGGCCTGCTATCATCTGTGCATCATGGAATCACCAGAGTCCCCACGTTACGAGATTATCACGATACTTATGTCACGATACGATATTATTGCGATTTTAAACATATTTCGATGTACTGGAATTTATTACCTTTTTTCCAGCTTGTTGTGTTTCCAAAGGAAAACTCTTTTTCTAGTGGACTGAAAAAGCAATTGATTTTATTTTTATAGTACCAAAAAGTAAAATTCTCATGTACAATTTAGATAATAAAAGATTGATACATGGCATCTGTGTATCGATAAAGTATCAATACAATCACGGAAAATATTGCGATAGTATGTTGTATCGATTTTTTTTCACCCACCCGTAACGTGCAGCCTGGTCGGACAAGTAGCCCTCCTTAATCGCATTGTGTTATGAAAAGCGCTGTTTAAATGCAATGCATTTTTGTTATGATATTATTATGATAATTATAATTTAGCCCTAAAGGAGGAGGAATTCAGAATCATTTACAACAATATTCAAAGGCTATCATTTGCAATGGAAACGTGGATTACAAGGACAAAATAATATCTACAATGCTGCCTTCAGTTCAGTGTACATGTGAGTGTTAGAGTGTAAGTGAGGCGAGCGATGTGTTAAACTGATTACAGTGACTTTGAAAATTAAATGTAATTTCTATTAAAATAATACATATAAGGGGTCAAAATAATAATGATGCTGGTTTCACTAAGTTAATTGTTAAAAGTCCTTTGAAAACCAGTTTAATTCAGTTACATTGAAATATAATGTGTGTGTGTGTGTTGCCACTGAAATGAATATGAAATAAAAAGTACCCTAACAGAGCAGAATCTAAACTTCAAATTATCAACTGATCATCTTTACAGTTTGTAGGATTTACGTTCACAGTAGCTAATGAAAAGAGATGAAGAAGACAGAATGACTGATGAAGATAGCTTGGTGTGCTTAAAGTGTCAGGTTACAATCAACATAAAGTCAAGCACAAAAGCTCAATTCAATTCAATTAAATTTTATTTATATAGCGCCAAATCACAACAACAGTTATCTCACAGCGCTTTTCATAAAAGAGCAGGTCTAGACCATACTCTGTGATGATATTTACAGAAGCCCAACAGTTCCCACCAAGAGCAAGCACTAGGCGACAGAGGCAAGGAAAAACTTCCTTTTAAGAGGCAGAAACCTCGAGCAGAACCATGGCTCAGGGTGGGCGGCCATCTGCCTCCACCGGTTGGGGTGAGAGAGAGAGAGAGAGAGGGTGAGAGAGAGAGAGAGAGAGAAAGAAAGAAAGAAAGAAAGAAAGAAAGAAAGAAAGAAAGAGGGATGTTAGGAGAGAGAGAGGGGAGGGGGGCAGCCTACAAAATTTACACACAGAGGTACAGACAGTGAAGGTAATGTTGCTATAGACTAAATGAAAAATGGTACAGATATTTATAATAGTGTTAATGGTAACCATCGTAATGTTAATGATTATAAAAACAATAATAACAATAAGACTAGCAACAAGTCGTTGCAGTAGAGGGTGTCGAGCAGGAACACGGGGGCAGCAGGTGACCCGCAGCCACAGATCCAGACTCCACAGCTCCAGAGCCAGAAAACCTGCAGGAAGTGATAGGAGGAGAGAGGAGAGGGACGAGAAAGCACAAGACTACCAGAAAGGGGAGAAGTTGTGTTAGTAACATGCAATAATGGGATAAGGTTGCATACAGAGGGAGAGAAAGTAGAGGAGAGAGGAGCTCAGTGCATCATGGGAAATCCCCCGGCAGTCTAGGCCTATAGCAGCATAACTAAGGGATGGTTCAGGACTACCTGAGCCAGCCCTAACTATAAGCTTTATCAAAGAGGAAAGTCTTAAGCCTACTCTTAAATGTGGAGATGGTGTCTGCCTCCTGAACCCAAACTGGAACCTGGTTCCACAGGAGAGGAGCTTGATAGCTGAACGCTCTGGCTCCTAGTCTACTTTTGGAGACTCTAGGAACCACAAGTAACCCTGCATTCTGGGAGCGCAGTGCTCTGGTGGGGTAGTAAGGTACTATGAGCTCTTTAAGATAAGATGGTGCCTGACCATTAAGAGCTTTGTAGGTAAGAAGAATGATTTTAAATTCTATTCTGGATTTTACTGGAAGCCAATGCAAAGAAGCTATTACAGGAGAAATGTGATCTCTTTTCGTGGTTCCTGTCAGAACACGTGCTGCAGCATTCTGGATCAGCTGAAGAGTCTTAATGGACTTTTTCGAGCAGCCTGATAATAAGGAATTGCAGTAATCCAGCCTAGAAGTAACAAATGCATGGACTAGTTTTTCTGCATCATTTTTAGACAGGATGTTCCTGATTTTCGCAATATTACGTAGGTGAAAAAAGGCGGTCCTTGAAATTTGCGTAATGTGAGACTTAAACGACATGTCCTGATCAAAGATAACTCCAAGATTCCTCACAGTGGTGCTGGAGGCCAAGGCGATGCCATCCAGGGAAACTATATCTTTAGATAATGCGTCACGGAGGTGCTTAGGCCCCAGAGCAATAACTTCAGTTTTATCTGAGTTTAACATGAGAAAATTACAGGTCATCCAGGTTTTAACATCCTGAAGGCACATTTGAAGTTTAGCTAACTGATGAGTTTCATCTGGCTTGATCGATAGATATAACTGAGTATCATCTGCATAACAATGAAAGCTTATGGAATGTTTCCTGATAATATTGCCTAAAGGAAGCATATATAAAGTGAAGAGGATTGGTCCAAGGACAGATCCTTGAGGAACTCCATGAGTAACTTTGGCGTGCATGGAGGACTCATCGTTAACATGTACAAACTGAAATCGATCTGATAAATAGGACTTAAACCAGCTTAGAGCGGTTCCTTTAATGCCAATGAAATATTCCAGTCTCTGCAATAGGATCTGATGGTCAATGGTATCAAATGCAGCACTAAGATCTAATAAAACCAGTACAGAGACAAGTCCTTTGTCTGATGCAATAAGGAGGTCATTAGTAATTTTCACCAGTGCTGTCTCTGTGCTATGATGAGCTCTAAATCCTGACTGAAAATCCTCAAATAAACTATTGCTCTGTAGAAAGTCACACAGCTGTGACTTAGCTGTGAAAAGTTTAGCTGCTGTTTTTCTGCAGTCTCCCTGCATCCAGTCAGCATTGACTCAGAGTAGCCCTGTGTGCAGACGGACTCTTGTAGCATACAGGTGTGTTTGCAGCTGAACAGTTTTTCGTTTCCGCCCAGCCACCTGCCGGCGGCCCTGCTGCCCCAGTCCCCCCTCAGTCCGTCGGTCCTGCCCCGCCTCAGGCCCGCAGCGGTGCAGGTGGAGATTCTCTGAGCCCGGAGCTATTCACCGGCATCGTGCAGGGAGTGCTGTCCACCATGATGAGCTCTCTGGGGACACAGCAGGGCAATGGAGAGAGCATCGCCCACTTCATCCAGAGACTGTCCCAGACCAGCAACCTGTTCACCCCTAGCTCTGGAGATGCTGTGGGTGAGTCAGAAAACAGGAGAAGGAATTTACCTGCAGCTTTTAGTCAACACTGACCTCATAGTCATGTTAAAGACATATCACTGGCTTAATGCATTCTTAGAATGGCTTCTAAACGAAGTTTACTGTTCACATCATTTACTATGACTGATACACTGACTCTCATCTTGGAAGGGTTCTTTGGTGACCTGCTGTCCCTGGTGTGTCAGAGCTTCTCCATGGTGGACATGGTGCTTTTGCTTCATGGGAACGCCCAGCCTCTGAGCCGCATCCAGCCCCAGCTCACTGACTTCTTCACCGAACACTACCTCCAGGGCAGAGAGCCCACTGATGCTAACATAGCTGTAAGTACTGCAGAGAGAGCTCACACACGGAGCTGCTTGATGTGTTGCTTGAAGAACTGTAAGGGCTGTCAGCGTTCAGTAGGCTTGTCCTAATCTGCCCCTACAGAAAGCCTTTCAGCTGCCTGTCCATCCCACATGTCTACACAGGCTGCGGAGCGGCTTGGCATTTTCAAAGTGTGTTTTTAAGCTTCAAGTCCTGTTTTTCTTCTGTCTTATGTGCATAACTAGAGATTTGGCGTTGGGCTCTAAGTGCTGCCAAAAGGCAGGTGACCTGCACTCATCCTGCGTAGGCACAGACAGGCTGCTCATGCTACTCCTCCTGTGTGGACATGGTGGAAGCTGCATTCAAATCATGTAATTATTGCCGGAAATGACATGCAGTGTCTTTTCCAAATACCATGAATATTAGACATCAGGTACCTGAGGAATGTTGCTGATACAGGAGCTCTAACACTGTGGATGTTAATAACTAATAAGTTATTTGTGGTGCTGGTTACTTCACTCGCCCACAGAGCTGAGAGCAGTGGGGTGTCATCAACAGCTGGCTCACCTATAGCACAATGGATTACAGTACCTAAGGTTTAGAAAAGGATCAGGTTTTATTTAGACAATAATTAAACAATGTCTTCATCAACCCAAACCCCAAGCTAGTAGATGTGTTCAGGACATCACTATTATCACTACTGTTGAGCTAGAAATATGTCTCCGTATAAACTATTTTTTGAGCCCCTCATAACATTCTTTCAGCCCTGCTGGCTCAGTGCCTTGAAGGTGAGGGCTAACGTGTTGGGCATCGTGCCTGTCGAGTCTAAAGTTGAGCACACCAATGATTGAGCAGCTTGCTGGGAAAGACAGGCACTTGTTCTGATGAGTTAACGATCCAAATCAAATGCTGATTAAGTAGCCGTAATCAATAATAAGTCATGTAAGTTTCATTAAAGGATAGGTTCATTTTTCCCAGTCTGTCTTAAAGTTAAGCACACAGTCACACAGCTTACCTAATCCTTCCTCCTGTTCACACTGGACCCAAAGAGATCCATTATTAAAGAGATGTCAGCGGAAGTGATGGAGGACAAATTCATTCATAAGTCTGTTGTGTTAAATGATGCTGTCTGCACTTTCAGATCTCTGCACGCTACATGTCAACATTCACACACCTGACTTTACTGTATGGATCTGTCATTTTCACAGGAAAGACTTTAACACATTGTCCTCTCTGCAGACAGCAGCTGAGGACCTCATCAACGGACTGGAGGACTACATAGCTGAGAGCTTTGTAAGGACAACTTCTGTCACGCACGGTCTGTCTGCTACAGTCCATCTAATGTACTGGGCTGTGTCCTAGGTATGTAGTGATGGACATAAGTGAGTGGTGTGTGTTGTGTCTAGGCCACAGTGACAGTGCGAGACGGAGTGGACATCGTTCAGACCAACCTGTCCTTCCTCAGACAGCAGTTCACACAGGTGGCCTCTCATATCCTGCACTGCCGCGGTAAGTTCAGTCAGAGGGCTGCTTTCAGTTTCAGTCTTCTGTCCCCTTCCTCAGTAGTACTGCAGTAGTCAGTTAGTTAGAATACATGCTGAAGACACAGTGACACTAACTGACAATAATAAGTTAGTAAACAGCAGCAGTCACTGGTGAGTTATCATCCATCCTAACAGGCCAGTCAACCTTTCAGTCTTCACTTGTGAAGTGACTTCTATTTGTTCCGATATTTCGGGGAGCTCCAGAGTCCTAACTTGTAGGAGACCACATGAGCTTATAAAAAGATGCCTTTTCAGCACTTTGGGAAGCAAAGGAGAGCACATGGTCAAAACGAGCTGCTCACAGTGACGTCACACTCTCTCCAGGAGCTTCACCATCACTGGTTCACCTGGGACTGTATTTATAAAGTCCCGGTGAATCATTCTGACAAGGTAAATCAGGAGTAGTACCTTTTTGCGACAGTTGCGATTTAAAGTATCAGACAGTGGAAAATTTCATATGAGGGCCCTTGCAGAACCTTGAGGCCTCTTGAGTCTTGTGCATTATCTATCTAGTTTGAGCTCTGCAGAAATAGTTTGTTGTCAATGATTCAGTTCTTGTCGTATCGTTTAATTTACTAATTGTCATTTAGCGCTCCATACATGTGCCCTCCACGGACTGTTTCTGCCTGACTTCCATCTCCCGCAGCTGCTGACATGTCAGGTCTCTGGAGTTCTCCTGAATATCAGCACAGATGGTGTATTAAATAAAGAGTATAATGTTTAGTATATAGTTTACTGTTGGTATAACAATAATATTAGAATTTCACATATATTAGTAGTATATATAGCTGTTTCATTTTTGTGGGTGGTTATATAAAATGTAATCCTTGTGCAAGAAAAAGGCTCTACAATGGTCTCTAATTTGTTAATGCTAAGTACTAACTTGTCCATAATCATGTTGTTCAACATTTAATGATTTTGTTATAGCACAACTTTTTTTAACGTCCCGCCCCATCCAGGCTGTGATTGGTCTGATTGCTGTCTGCTGGAGCTGTATTGCCCAGTCTCAAAGTGAAATAGCCTACTGCATTTTATGGGTGATATTGGCCATTTAAAGGTATTTTAAGAGGTAAAAAGTACTAGGTGAGCTATAATCTGTCAAATATAACCCTTCTGAATGAAATCAACTAATTTCAGGGCAGAAATCACCTTTCAGTCAATAACAAAAGGCTTCAATCATTTTCTGGCAAGTGAAATACTGCATTTTAAGAGTTGTACTGGCCATTTAAAGGTTTTTAACAGGTAAAAAAGAGTGGACAGCAAACATCCTAACAGCAAAATTGTCTTCATTTTATATCTACGTTGGCAGTAAGTCATGTTAATTAGGCTACAGCCCGTTTTCCAAATATAAACAAAGATATTAAACATAGGCCTACCAAACATCAGTTTTCGGCGCGACACCGGCATTTCTCTCGGTGCTCTATGATTTGAACGATTAGCGTGGGCAGGGAGGGGGTTTACGGTAGGTTGTTGTCTTAAATGTTACTGGCACACTGCTCTTAAAATATTTTTCTCATTGTACGTAGGCTTTTTTTTTTTAGAGGCCCCGTGTTAGCGGAGATAATGAGCAGACTGCAGCGAGAATGTTTTATTTAATCGCACACTTTTTGCGCTTATGTAACAACGACGTCGTGATTGTGATTAGATTAATTGTGCAACCCTAGATAGGAGTCATTTCCTAAATTAAGAAAATGACAAAATGCCTTTTGGTATGTGTCACTGAGAGTCTTTGGCTAATTAGGACTGATTTCCTGCTCTAAACCCGAACCCAAACTTTCAAACTTCAACTTCATATTTGGGGTATTTTCTTATTCATTGTTACTTGTGTTTAGCAGAGGATTCTTTAGGCGTGTGAACACCACGCTGATGTGAACATGGGGAGGACTGAATGTTTTTCTGTCTTGGCTTTTTCATTGTGCAGATCACATGTTTGGCCCCCGTCTTCTGTTGCTGTGCACTCAGGGCCTGTTTGAGTGTCTGGCTCTAAACCTGTACTGCCTCAGAGGAGAACAGAGAGCTCTGACTGCAGTCATCAACCACCGCATTGTAAGTGGACATCATCTGTAACCACAGCATAACGCTCTACTCGTGTGATCCGAGTCAACAGCTGCATGTTTGTGTTTGTGTGTGTTTGTGTAGAGGAGGATGTCTGCAGATGTCAATCCCAGTCTGGTCAACTGGCTGACCAGTATGATGTCTATGAGGCTGCATGTCATTTTGGAACACAACCCAGTTACCGAGGACCAAATCCAGCACTACATCATCTATACACGGGTAATAGTGAGCAGCACCTGCTGCAGCTGGACACACTGCACAGCGGCCTGAGTGGGCCTGACGTGCTCATATATCCAGAAATATCTGCAGCTGCCTCTGCACATTTAGTTCTGCAGCAGTAACACAAACAGGATCCAGTCCATCCATTGTTTGCTGAAATGTGTTTTCATTAGAAGAGGCAGGATAATACTGTTAATACTGGATGAGTGGAGCGGCTGTGAATCGGGAGATAAAGCGGGTTGTCCACTGTTCAGAAGGTTGGTGGTTCGATCCCCGGCTCCTCCAGTCTGCATGTCCAAGTTTCTTTGGGCAAGATCCTGAAGGCTGGGCCATCAGGGTGTGAATGGGCTGAAGTCGAGGTCAAAAGGATAAACACGAAGATGTAAGCCCTAACAGCAATGTCATTTCAGGGTCCGATGAACCAGAGGACAGGGGATGAGCTGGAGCCCCTATCTGAGAGTCCAAATGTGGAGGTGCGTTTGGTTTGTTCAAATTTTTCTTAAAAAGGTTTAAATCTCAATCATTTTTGCCAGTCAGGGCTCTTCTTAAAGGATCGGTCGGTTTATTTTTGGTCATCATTAACAAATCCCATGTGCAGAACCAAACTAACAACGTGTTAGTCTGTCTCTCAGTAATACACTCTCAAACACTCAAACAGCAGGAAATAGTGCATTTGTTAGGGACTATTATTAACGGCAGATGAATGCACATGTGGTGCTCTAGTGAGTATTTGGTGAAAGTGGGATTGACAAAATAAACTACAGTGTGTGTGATGAAGGCACATGTCACCCAAAGCAGCAGTGAGGCTCACTGATGGCTGTAATAGTTTCTGGAAGAGTGGAGCTCAGAGGAAGGAGAGACATCAGGCTGTGAGACACAAGACATCGTGAGGAGGATACATCCACTGTTGGTTTGGCTCTGCACATCGAGGGATTTGTTGACATCCTCAGGGCGGCTGTGGCTCAGGAGGTAGAGCGCGTTGCCTGTTAATCAAAAGATCGGTGGTACGGAGCATTTACTTTTGTTGACAGGAAGAAAAATATAGAATATCACCAGAAGCTGGAGCTTGAGTTTTTCTGCTGTGAAACGTTGGAAAGAATTGTCCGTTTTATTTCACCTAGAAAAATGAAGCGTAGCAGGAAAGTGCTTTGTGAAAAAGAATCCTCAAATCAGAACGCTGAGATGGGAAAAGATGCATTCTTTATTATTATCAGTCACCATCAATAATCTTGAACACACAATCATCTGTTTGGATTGTCACGTGCAGCCTCACGTTCGATGAGCTCTTCTCTCCATAAGATTCACCATCCCTGACACATATCGTGGTCGTGTTGATCCTCTGCAGTACAAATGTAAATCAGTGTAACTGAAATGAAGCGCTGGTGTGATTGCTCCCCCCCTCTGTCAGATGGAGGACAGTTTGTCTCCAGCTCCAGCCACCACAGCAGAGGATGCCGTGGCTTCACCAGCCGACGGCGGAGAGAGAGGTACGTCTCCTGCACAGGACGCCGCCCCAGCGGGGGACACTCAGTGTCCCGCTGGGGCCCCGGCAGGATGGGAGGAGGCGACCCCTGAGGTGGAGCAATGGACAGCAGCAGTTCCACCTGTAAGGAATGAGGTTTTCTCAGGCAGTACAAACCAATGCTGAGGGGGGCGGGGTACTGTAGGGGGTCACAACATGAGGAAGACAGTGACGTGGGCACAGTGGGATTTACAGTGGGAACATTTTAGTCGTAGTCTTCTGGAGCTCATTGCTGCCGACAGTCTGCATCTAACTAGACAGACTGGAAAACCGGGTCCTTAGCTAGTTTCTGTTCAGTTTGTGATAGAGGCTGGTTGTGGTCCAAGCAAACAAGAGCAACTTGTGGAGTTTCTTTTCCATCCTATCTTAAGTCTCATCATGTCTTACATAAAGCACTTTGAATTGCCTGGATGTTAAAAAGTGCTGTGACCAGGCAAAACGGCCAACAGTGTTACTGCCATAAAAACATTTCATACTATTCGATATTGATAATTATCAGGCTAAATATAATTTATTTCAAGGTTAAAGGCTGATTTTTTTTTTTTTAATGATCAGTAAATCTTTTTTCAGTCCCTAGCCCTCATCAAAATAAATATCTTAAAAGAACAATTAAGTGCTAATTCGTTTGATCCACTTTCTTTGAATCACAAACATTTATTGACGATATATTGAACATTTGTTATTTTTTTATGGAGGAACATTACATTGCAAGAATTATCATTTAATGTTTTATTGCCCAGCCCCCATATTGTAGATCAGTTGCATATATGAGCAGTCACCATCAGTTCATTGGATTATGACTAGATAATGTCTTGGTCAGGAATGGGTTCCCATCATCAGACATGACATGCTGTCTCAGAGGAAGCTCAAAGCCCAGCCGCCGCTGTCCGACGCCTACCTGCACGGAATGCCCGCCAAGAGGAGGAAGGTGAGCAGCACACTTCTGTCAGTGTTTATTGTAGGTTTACTCTCACCAGCTTCTCTCAAAAGCTTGTAAAGAAACAGTGACTTGTTAGCTAATTAGAAGCAAATGTTCCTATTGGATGAAGAGTTCCCGTAAGAGTGGCTGCTGTTTCATCCTCAGACGAGCCAGTGTGACGGGCCGCACCTGTCCCTGTCAGACGCAGTGACTCGGGCTGCTCGCGCTGCAGGAGTCCTGCCTGTCACTGCCCGGCACAGCCTGCAGGTGGAGCTGGAGAGGCCAGAGCTGCAGGAAGCCTACGCCAAACAAGTAATGCACTGCCCCTAAACCAATCCAGGACAGCATGATGTTTGTCATCTTAAATGTTCCTGTTGCTAGTCAGCTAGTTTCAAACACAGGGTGAGGACGGATATTTTGAAATGAAGGCAACATGAGTGGAGAGTAGAAACCAAGATCAGCAGCACTTATATATATTTATACAGGATCCTAAATATGAAAATGAAAAGACTAAAAAGTGTCTAAATAATAAAAATGCTAAAGAGGCGTAAAAGTTTCTCTCACAGTGATTAATAGATAGTTTTACTGTCTCATAGTAGTAATGAGGAGTAACCCTGATGATCTCATAGTGATGTCATCAGGAACATTGACCTTGGGTTTGGAGGTTACACATTTATGTTACAAACTGAAGAGGTGAAGTTTAAAAGACCTTTATCCAGTTGCATTGTGGGAGCAGTATGATTGAGTATATTTAGAGCTTAATCCGTACTTCAGGTTCATCTCAAGAAAGTTAGAAAGACAGTTCAAATGTTTGATGCTGCACAGGTACACTTTAGAAAATGAAATATTTTATATTTTTCTAATTTTTTCTTTATATTTTTTCGAGATGCACCTGTAGAAGTCAAATCAACAGTTAAAAGTTTTTGAAAAGTTATGTAATACTTATTCACATATGAAGACAAATTAGTCAGCTCAGCTAGTTTTAATATCAAGGTCATTCTGTCTATAGCCCGCTGCCTCTCTCTGTGTCCTCCTGCCAGGTAAAGAGTGACATCAAAGAGCGAGTGAGAGACAATCCGGACTACAACACCCAGAGATTTCCCAACACGCACCGAGCTTTCTCTATAGAAGACTCCTAATCATCCACAGCCCTGTGCCACAGAGGATCAAGGCCAGGTCCAGAACAGCAGGATCTGTACACACTACCTGCAGCGTGGTGTCCGTAGTGTTTTAACATCCTGTTGTAAACATGGCCTGAAAGGGCGAAAGCTCCTGACTGAATTATTCCTCCTCCCCGTCCTCCACCTGCTGTAGTTCGGACTTCAGACCCTCCATGGTGCATGATTTGAGGAACTGTGAGCTACTTGAGTTACCTCATGCTAAAACATTCCCTCTGCTCTCGGACACCTCTGAGAAACTAGTGATGGAATCAGTTTAATGCCAGAGTACTACCCACTGGAAGTAAGACCAGATCTGAGCAGGTCAGTGCAGGAGAGGACTGGGCCACAGGAAGCACCAATCCTCTTCTGTAGGTCTGAAACAGTCCGAGCATCATAGCTTCATATACCACGGAGTAGTAGGGCCACAGAATAGACAATTGACCTGTTTGAGGAAAAGCTGAAAAGTTCCAAGAAAAAGGTCGTAATACTGTGAGAACAATGCTGGAATGTTAAAAAAAAGCATTGAGAAAAGTTTGAATGTTGCAAAATCAAACTTGATCAAATTTTAAGAATGAAGTCATAGGTTGCGAAGAAAAAAAATAGCTGAGAAAAATGCTAATCTTGTGAAGAACAAGTGATCTTATAAGTTTTAGTGGTGCACAGACAAAAGTCCTAAAATGAGAAAAGTCCAAATATTGTCAGTTAAGTTGGAAAGAAGTAGTTATGAGTTAAACTTGACATTTTACTAGAAACAAAGTCACAATATTTCAACAATAAAGTCACATAATGGAAATATGTCGTAGTAAAGTAGGGACACTGCAAAAAAATACAATACATGAGGTGTCGGAATGCACATCCAATGTAATCATGAATATGGTGTTCTTTGCAACCTTTTCCTTGGAATACTCTGACTACATTGTCATGTTGTGACACCAAATGTCATTTTCCTGAAATACTCATTCTGAGCACTTCTATGGTGCAAATGTAGTTGCAGAAGTGTAAATGAGCGCATATTGTACATAGTAAATGGGCAGTGAAGTCATAGAGCTTTGTTGGTGTCAGTCATATTTATTATTGACACTTGTGTCTGCTTAGACAGGATACCTCAGTGAACCACGTGTTCGCTGCTGTGTAAGAATCAGGCTGTGGTGATGGTAGGTGTGTGATGTCTGTCTGAAGCACAGCTGCGTCAGGCTGAATGGTTCCTCATCACTGAAATAAATGAACCTATTCAATATCAATGTTTCTCAACTGTTTGTTTACAAAGACTCAGGATTTGAGTAACATTAAGAGGTTTCCAACAACATGATGTTCATTTAGTAAATTATGGTCCCATTTAAAGGAAAATAGACCATAAAGCAGAGTATGCTTCAGGGTAGGAGTGATTGACAAGGCGTTACCATGGCGACCTGTCAATCAGGCTTGAGCGACTCATACCCACGGTGTGTAAATTTAACCAGCACCGTTGAAAAAGTTTATTAGGGGTTGGCAAGGTTGTGTCGTGTTCCAGCTGTGATTCCGCAGCGATTTTCAGAAGCAGCTCTCTGCTCTGCTGTGACTACGAGTCTTTGAAGGAAGCCACTCTGACAGGAAGTCAGAGATAGAAATGGCACCGAGGGTCCGGTTAAAATTTTAAATAAAACACCCTGTGCAGACATAGCTGATTTACCCTGAACAACCAAGGAAAAATTATCACCAAAATCAATTTATCAGCCTGGGAGCAGGAATGTGCTCAGCAGCATTTTTGGTAATCTGTGGACATGTTATGTGAGTTGACAGTATGTGCAAGAAAGAATATGCCGATTCCAAAAAAGGAAGGGAAAGGGCACATCCTCTGGGGAGCATGAATGTGATCTGTAACTTTGCAGGCAGATCGGAGCATCTAATATTTCTTGTATGTGAGTGGAGAATCACAAAGACAGCCACCACACATGCTTCATCCTCTGGGACCATTAATAACCACGGCAATGGAATGTCAATCTGGTCAGTAGTTGTTGTGATATTCTGCACACGCACAGACTGACATCACCATCAAAAAATGACAAATAACACACGCTGATCATTTTTAATCTTTAAACTTTATTTTATTCACACAACCAGGATTCACACAGGAGTTATTGCAGCAGTACATGTGGAAATGAAGCTACACAGAACCTGCCGAGTCATGGTTCATACAGATGTGACACCAGAGAACCACAGCTACAGTTACAGCATGCTTTATTGTCTGGTATTAAGAAGCACTAAATATTATCAAGCTGAGTACTTACGGCTACTGATTTAGGTACGACTTCAACCAAATTAAAAGTTGAATAGAAACTGCTCGCATACACAGATTCCTTTGCATTTACTGCAGCATTAATGACAAACAGATGCATTACGTCAACGTCACATTTAGTACAGGTCAGGTCTCTGCTAAAGGACAGTTAAGGGCATTCAGCATCCTGTATAGTCTATGACCCCCATATTCATACTAAGTCAGTGCCAGCTGAGCAGCCATTGTTTCATTTTCAAGTTTTCGTTGGCAGTAAAATAATCAATTAGCTTGTTTCAGCATTTCACCAAGCACATGGTCTCTGTGGTCCCCAGCTACTGAGCTACCTCTCTGACTGCCTGTTAAACAGATCACTTTACCCATTAACCGCAAAGTCAAAAACTATTTTGCCCAAATTTGATCAAACAAAGAAGGCTACACAGCGACCCTGCTAACATGCTGATCCAGATATTCAGTGTTATTTACATTACTAAAAGCTTTTGGGTTTGCATCTCTGTATTTTTAAGGTCTCAGTTATATGGTCGTGATTATATATTGTGTATATACACACACACACACACACACACTTTTTGGAGTAGAATCTAACCTTTCATTATAAATACTACATACTCATAATGTCACTTTTTATAGTCTGAGCTAACAGTGTGTGATAGTTCTACACTAACATCCTGTGGGTGGCTGATGGTTAAAGCATAAGTCTGACAAAAGTCCATATCTTTCTTCTTGTCAACATATCCTCTGTGCAGAGCCAAACATGAACAGAGCCAACAGTGAATGTATCTACTAACAAGTGTTGTGTGTGAGCACATGGGATTTGCAGATAAGACAATTACAGAATAGCATCAGCTTTATCCTTTAAACTCTGATGTTGTTTTGTTTCTTTAGTTTACTCAAATGTTGCTGAACTGGGACCTCTCCACTACTCCTCAACCTCACAAGTATTACATTTTACTAAAACTAAAACCAAAGAAGTGAAAACGCATTTATTGGCAATTGAGTCACTTGCAGTGACTGAGCAGCAACCAGTTAGAGCTTGTTTCACTTATATTAGTGACAGACTGGCTGCTTCTGTGTCACAGTGTGGTCCTGCTGTTTTAACATCAACTATCAACTGCTCATTCACTACCTTCATCTAAAAGGTAACTAACCAAGAACCCAACAATGGACGCAGCTCCTCTCCAGGCCCTCTGTCACATGTATTCCTATTTCTGTAGTAATAAACTGTATCAACACTCCCAAGAAAACACAGCATGGTGACAGTGATGCTGGCAAAGCCTACAGGTGGGAGGGACATCAGACCGGTGGTGGAAATGTGGCTAAAACTGCCACAATTTGCACCGAGCAGATAAAGAGATGGAGAGAGTTCACTGTCAAGTATGAAAAGACGACTGAATGAGCCTGCAGTCTACTATTCACACACTTGGAACAGTTATTCCCAGTTTTACCCTGAATGTTTTGCCAGCACACCAGCCATTGTCTAACAGCATTCTCGTCAGCTTAGCCAGGTTAGTGAAGCTCAAGCAGTGTGGCTGCCACCGAATGGCAAACACAAAGACCAGAGCTGGAGGACGCTCTGTGACATTTAGATCCACTGTATGGGTTAGTTAGAGAAAATGGTATGCCGACACTGTTCAGCTGAAGTTGGGCATCACTCGAATGGTTGATCAGTGTTCAGCCTCTCACTGCAGATTCAGATGCTGCCAAAGCAAGAACTAATGCTACAGGAGTGTTTACTGCTGCAGATCTGAGGTCTGCTCTGTAGAAACCTTACGATGCGACATGTGCGACTGTTACAGTAAGAATTATGGCCAATGAGCTCCGGTTAAAGGTTTCCATTTTTCAAAATAATTGAAAAAAAATTGCTTCTTGTTTTCCCTCCTGTACCAAAAACGTACCAGAACCTAAAACCAAATTACAAACCAACAATGTTTGCAGTTTAATCCGTGTGTTCCTCTGTCAGCATATTTGGTGAAATGAGCCCAACCAGAGCAAAAACACAACATCATGCAACAGTGGTTTACACAAATAGGTCTCGTAGACTTATCCAAAATAACTTCCCATTACTGTACCAAGAACTAAAGGAGGGGGAAGTGTAAATTGGTATTTGCTCATTTGGAAGCATGCGTCATGGTGCAGCACCATCTGAAATATATACTTGTGAACTCTTACTGGGAGACTCCAATTTTTCATTGCCCTCTCCCAGTTTCTTTCCGGGGTCACAATATTTTTCCCGATTTATGACAAACTTTCATAACTTTTCGTCCTTTCCATTGCCACATCCTGTTTCTGGTAAGCCCTCAACAGCTCTCTCTCTACTGTTTCCACCTGGACAACAATACAGCTGCCCCAAATGTCGTTTCCTAGCATGCACGTGATGCAGAAGAAAGCTGGTGCTCCCCGCCCCCACTCCCGATATTGGAGGTCTCAAGGTTGGTAAGTATGTCTGAAATGCATGATGCTGCAGCAGGAGAACAAAGCCCAGGAGACCAACGGAGACAAATTATGACAGAGGTGATTTACAGCGACTCCAAACAGGAGCAACAAAGGTTCAGTCTCTTGTTATTCCGACACGGCCAGGATCATTACTGCTGTTAGCACTGTCGTGAACAGGCGGCTTGCTGCGGCGTACGCTTCTAAAATGTATTGTGAAGGCTCGTTATTGTATTTCTCTGTAATGTAGCACAGTGTTAACGTTACTCTTTCTCAGCCCTGGAACTCAAACCATTTTCTGATGCCACAAAAATATATATTTAAATAATTACATTTATATTATAAACGTGCATCTTCAAGGGCTGCCCCAGTTCTGATGTTAGGCAACATCTGCAATGTGGCTCAGTTTAATGTTGTCTTCAGTTTTACATCCTCAAATTTCAAATAGTTTTTATAAGGACTGGTGTCTACGTAGTAGTTTCTGTTTTAAAATCTGGAGAAAAAAATTTAAGTAAACGCACACACAAAAAAACACAACAGCTGGCGGCTGACTGGCAGAGATGACAGCATGTGACGCCTGGACCTGAAAACCCAATTCTGTGTTCAGGTTAAACACTTTCATTATTTCAAATAGCTAAACTAAAATTAGAAAAAGGAAAAGCAGTGTAAAGTCTTGACTTTGTATTTAATTCAGGGGCAACATTAAGAGATTTTAGGATAGAGAGCTCCATTTTAATGCTGAGAATGAATTAAACTTTACAGAGTCACATGGACCTTAGACACACCGGTGATTCCAGTATTCCTCTCATCACCGTCCTGGGGTCAGTTTCTGATCTGTCGTAGCGAAGACAGGAGGAGGGGCAGCAGGTTGAGGGCAGGTCGATGTTCCTGCACCCCGAGCGCCACCAGAGCCCCTGCCAGGAGAGACGTTACTCTGGGCAGGACAGGGGGCTGAGCCGGCATCACCTGCAACAGAGAGTAAGATTCCCGATTCAATACTTTACTGCCATTTCAACATAGTGATGCTCCTGAAGGCTGTGCCGTGTCAATGTGTTTGAATGGGTGAGTGTGACATAGTAGCAGAAAACTACAAAGGCACTATACATGTACAGACCATTTAGCCCTGCCTCCAGTGACCACCTGAGTACACAAGAGGCCATAAAACAATTTCAATTTCATATCAGTACCCCAACCAGCTGTGACCCCCAGGATGGTGATTAGCTAAACTGTGCTGTTCACTCTCTACACAAATGAATGCACCAGTCAGAAAACCAACATACTGGTACATTTTCTGGTGAGACTTCTTCATCATATATTTAAAAAACATGTTCACGGTCAAAAGCAAATTTTGAAGTTTTAGAATGATGCAGCTTGGGTAAAATGGTTTTAAAAGGTCATTTCAGTATTTTTAAACCTGTGCCCTATTTTTACCTATTCTCATATCTTGGTGTGGAGATGTTTAGTAGAGGATGGTTTCAGCCGGCAGCCGCCACCCGGCTGCAGTGGCTGCAACGTATTCTTTCGGGGCGACTGTGCCCACCAAGATTACGTCCACAGAAAGTGCTTCTTTTTGCCACCGACTAATTCTGCTCTGATCCAGAACTCTTTCCCAGCAGGAGGAACGTTTGGGATAAAAAAGTGGATTTATATTTACTCTGGCTTCTCAGGCTGTCTGCGGCAGCGAGCCACAGAGTTTCCTACCTCCACTGTCATTATTGTAGCCGTCAGTGGGCACCCAGAGCTCTGTGATACTACTTCATATTTATACAGACGGCCACAACAGGACATCACTTGGAGAAAAATAAGTCTAGTAACTAGTAAGTTCTGAAAATGTGTCTGTTACATGTTTTCAGCTATCAGTCGTAATTTGCTATGAAACAAGTTTGCATAGCATAGCTTTGATCAGTCCAAACTTCAGGAAACAAGCATTTTTATAACTTGTTTGCTTGTTGTGGGCAGACGTGACAAAGCATGAATTCATGTGTTTAATAAATCTGCATCATGGCGTAGTTATTTCAGCAGTCATTTCCTTTTGATTTGTTTATCGTGATTAAATCACAGCAAAATCATGTAAGCGCACCTCTTTAAGCACTGCAGAATGAACTTAGTGGGGCTTGTTTTATCAAGTGGCTCCAGGTGATCACAGCTGATGGAGGAGCAGTGCGACACCTGCTGGTCATTTTTTGTAAATCCTTTAATGTGCTTGCCATTGGTTCTATGCCATTGACCTTTAGAATTATTGAGAACACTTACTAAAATAATCTGTGAGACTAGACTAAATAACACCTTTGTTTAATTGATTACGGGTTAATGAAACCGTAATGAATTAATGAACCGAAAACAACAAAAACATCAAAAATCCATATCTCAAATCCATATATTACAATAAAGAATGTGTAATGCTCTAAAATCTCCAGGTAGATGCTGCATTGACTCTGGACTTGCTAAAACACAGTGGACCAACTCCAGCAAATGACATGGCACCCCAAAACATCCCTGACTCTGGGAATGAGACACTTGTAGCTCATTTCCTGGACCCGTCTGTGCATGGTGGCTCTTGATGCTCTGACTCCAGCCTCAGTCCATTCCTTGTGAAGCTCCCCCATGTTCTTGAATAGGCTTTGCTTGACAATGCTCTCAAGGCGGAGGTCATCCCTGTTGCTTGTGAACCTTTTCCTTCCACACTTTAACCTTCCAGTCAGCTTTCCATGAATATGCGTTGATCCAGCAGTGTGAACAGCCAGCCCTTTCAGCAGTGACCTTCTGTGGTTAGCCTCCTTGTGAGGGTGTCAATGTTTGTCCTCTGGACAACGGTCAAGACAGAAGTCTTCCCCATGATTGTTGTTGTGTGTACTGAACCAGACTGAGAGATTAAAGGCTCTTCAGAAGGTTGATATTTTCTGTATTACTGTGACATCCCCATCTCATTCAGCTGCTGGGATGTCTATCTCTTTGTGTTCTACGTTGCAGATGCCAGTAGGTGTGGTTAAGATCATCAGGTATTGGAGACACCTGGGCCCAGTGTTCTCCAGTATAAAAGTACATCTCATGTTCTGCACTGTGGGCTACAGAGGAGGGAAACCCTGTTCCCTATGCTCCACGTTATTTTTGTTTCTTTCACCATACAACACTCCACTCACTATTCCTTCAAGCATGCACACCTGCTGACATGACTGACCTACTGATTATCACACTTCATAGGATTATTTGAATATTAAGTTGTTTGTTTAAAAATAAAAGTAGTGGTACCTTTACTGCAGTTTTGTGTCATTGTGCCAGCTGTGACAATTACATTCTTTATTCTAATTTTCTAATATTTTGAGATATGGATTTTTGACTTCCGCGAGCTGTAAGCAGAATCATCAAGATTAAAACAAAAAAGGCCTGAAATGTTTCACTTCATATGTAATGAATCTAAATATGTGAAAGTTTCACTTTTTGAATAAAATTATTTTAAATTATTTAAATTATCTGAGATGCACCTGCCTATATTGAGAACAGGTCATATCTGATGGATGTAGAACACCCTAGAAAACTAATGGATAGACATAAACTGTGAAAATAGCATGTTCAGAAGCACAGATACACACTGTATGTGACGCTGAGACATGAAGGCACCAAATTCTGACCCCTAAATTTGCCTTGATCCACTAAGTATATAATAGTATACTGTTAATATGTTTTTTGGATGTCCCTATGAATAACATAAAACCTAGATGATACTAATGTTCCCTGGGTAAAACCAGATTGACTGGACTACTAGGCTGACATATGTGTATGTTGTATCTGTCCTTGTTGATCACCGTTATATATTGTACTTTGTGTGCACTTCTTGTAGATGGGCATGTATAATTGATGGATGAATATGTTGTTTTTCTTTTTTACTCTTTTGCTGTGATGTTATATTGCAGATACTGTGACGTCCAAGACAAATTTCCCACTGGAACAATAATTTCTTATTTTTGTATACTAATGTATACACACCCTTATAGTAGTGTGGGGAAACACAGCTTATGTTGCCTTACAGGTATTATAAATGGTGAGCATTGTGCCTTCTTCACTCACAGTGAAGGACTTCCACACCTGTGTGTGCTTGTGACAGTGTGCAGCATGTGTGTGTAAATGTGACTGATTGAAAACACAAGACTGAACACCTCAGTCATCAATCATGGCCGATCTGAAAACCAGCTGATTCCAGTCACCAGCCAATCGACCTGTGCATCTCTACCTATTTCTGATACTTTTCAGTGCTTTTAGAAGAAGAGATGAAGTTAAAAAGATGGTTGGCAGGCTGCGAGGAGTTAAACAGGAAGCTCACCGAGATGCACAAAACAGCTGTCCAGCTGGTCATCTGGTTGATATAACACTGAAAATTAGTAACTTAATTTCCATAAAAATGTTCTTCCCATGGAAATGGGAGCTATTCCAAGTCAGATGTTAGCCCTTCACATTAACATCTCTTTGTCTGTGTACACATTCATGTCAACTACTGACAGTAATTTGAACATTGTCTTATACAGGTCAATGAATTTTAAAGTGCAACAACAGACGGCTAACTTAGCAGCAGTTATGACCTAATATGTGATATGCTGCCCCCTATTTTTGGGAGTATGACATCGACAGGTGGAGAGTAGTCGCAATTCTTACACATGGTACATTTAAAAGGGCCTGTTGGATTGTCTGACAGAGTCAGAAACTCCTTTTCCAACATTGGTGTTGGAGACGGCTGTGTCATTGCAAACACTTTCTGAAACAGGCAATATGTGTTAGGGTTGAGCCGATAGACAATGCCCTCACCCATCTGACAGACATCACAATACTGAGCTGGCATCGTGATTGTATTGTATGAGAGCCAGCCCCCTGCATATGACAGTTAGCTGCTTACCTTTTCAACTTTATGACAGTGAATGAGTCCGTCCTGTCCGATGTAAAAAGTAGAGAATGCATCATATGACCTATAATAGATGACATATGGATTAAGTTAGGTTATTAATCATTGTGACAAAAGGTTCGACACTAAGAATCAAACATTATGTAACATTCTGCATACTGCTACTTACTTTCTGCACTAACTGCGGTTTAAAAATAGTGGTTTAAAATTAAAATCCTCTTATCAGACTAAACTATTTAACAGCACCTGATCCAGCAGTCTGGATGTATTGTGTGTTAAGGCCGATGGCCGTGCTGTTCACACTACACAATTTGCCGTCTTGTGACAGGAGTCTTGAAGTCACTGTGGCGTTCACACTACATGACTGATCGGTGACAGGGGGTCACACACTACACCAGCTGACAACGGCAGTGTCACCCGACGCTGGTCTAGAAAACACACGTGAAATGTGAAACGGGAAATGACGTGAACATACACACAGCTGTTGTTTGTTATTATAAAGACAGTTATAAAGAGTCAGGGAGCCGCTTCGACGCGTCCTTGAGTAGTTCACACATAATGTCTGGCGACCGCCGATCGGTCATTGATTTACCCCTGATCACAGCTCGACGGTCACCGAGCTCGCAGACCGGCAAATCAGCCTTAAAATTGTGTAGTGTGAAGAAGGCTTTACCTGTAGAGGTGAGATTTGTCTTTGCGATAGAAGCGCAGCAGCAAAGAGTAGAAGGGAAGGCCCTTGATCCTCCAGCGAGCCTTAATGCTCCCGTCCTCCATGTGCTTGGTGAGCTTCAGCACCTCCAGCCGAGCCTTGGCGTAGTAACACAGACACAGGAGGCGCCACAGGGAGAGGGTGAGCTGGTACACCACACGGCCTCTAACCAACACACACAGCAGTCAGGTCACACAGAAAGTGTCTGTAATAACGCATCACCATGAGCGCAAACTGAATGAGCAGATTCACCTGGTCTTGGTATTTATGAGGCCGTTGATGAATTCCATATCATTTGAGTACATGGTGTAATCATGGCTTTTCATAAAGAAACTTGGAAGCTGAAAGAGAAACACAAAAAGATTAATTCCTGAAAGTGTGGTATAGCTTTATAATGACCTCCCAGTTCTGTTCTGAGTGTAACACCACAGTCTAAAGCAATCCAACACAAGAGCTGGACTATAAATTCAAACTTTACTCAGCTTATAGTGATCAGAGGTGTTAAATGGCAGTGTATTTTGTATATCGTTGCCTTATATATCACTATATGCAGTTATTCTGTCACTCAAGTAGCACATGTATGTGCTTCACAACAAGTGTGTTTTAATTTGAGTCACAGCATTGAACATTGAATTCAATTTGATTTGAAGCTTGTGTGTGGCAGAAAGGTTAGCCAACATTAACAACAAAAAAGGCACAGTAAAGGAAAACAGATCAGAAAAAAACTTTAATACAAGTTGTTCAAAGACTCAAGAGTTTGTGAGCAAAAATAAAAAAAAGTGGAACCGCAGAAAGGTGAGGCGGTTCAGTGGAGACAAATGGAAGCTTTTTACATTTTGGCAAAACCTCCAACATATAACAAAGACAAGTGATGCTTTTCCCCTCTTTAGCTGGCCTAAAGAAACACAGCATGGTGCACTGACAAGTGCAAAGTGGTCTTGGCCCAACTGCACAGGTGCTAAGGGCTAAAGGGCTGGGTGTACTGGAATATAGATCAGAGGCTGTGATGATTAATAAATACACTGTCAGATAGTCACAGCAGAGGTATCACACAGTAGCTCCACAGCTACTGAGGAACGCACAGTGGAGCACGACAACAACAGTTCAAGAAAGGAAATATAAAACACCTGCTTAAAAGACAGTTGGAAAGCAGTTATAACACAGCTGTGTCTGCTGTGTGCAGAAGTGTGTGTGTGTGTGGGGGGGGGGCTCTGGTGTTATTTGAATATTTAATATTTAAATCCAAGGATGCAGATTTAATCACATAATTATCAAGAACTATATTTATTATTATTATTAATAATAATCACAAATATATCCTGCTGCCTTGGTGGCTGCAATGAACTAAAGGAGAAGCAGTAGAAAGTAGAAAGCAGCTGTGGACAACAGATGCTATAAATATCACCTATATTCATTTACAGATGTTGACTGCTTTACCAACACTGCTGTTTAATCACATTTAACATTTGATGCTTATTAAATATACCTACTGATTGTAAATGTTTTAATTAAACAGTTTTACAGTTTTCAGCATTTTGTTATTGCTGTGTATTTTCTGCTAGTGTTTACTTGTTGTTGCAGCAGAGGGACTTTGATCTAGAACAAGACGTGGTTCTGAGATGTCTTCTCAGCACAATGCATAAGAATACAGGATAGGTTGGAATAGATTGAAAATGAGATGATGCATCTCAAGAGGCTATACTTTAATAATAATAAATAAGACCCGATTTCAACCAAAATACCAACAGCTCACTGTACTGCCTCATTTAAATGAACCTCTCACCTGTTTGCAGCTCTCCCCCCTACAGCCATGGCATGGGCTCTGATTCTGTTTGTAAGATCTGTGTCTGGTCACCATTCAGTAATCCTACAGGAGGCACTGTGTGTGACAGTCAGTGTCATTACACTGATGAATAAAATCCTACAATTGAGTATTAGGGCCACGGTCTAAAAAATTATATTTTATTAAATCCTATTAAATGTTGTCATACAATGCAATTTTCCTACATGCACACATTTTAAAAACACACACACACACACACACACACACACAAAGGAAAACAAATCTATGAAATGACCAGTCCTCACTTCAGACCAGTCACAGGCAGAGCACCTTTGATTCACTTATCCAGACACAGTGCATTCTTACCTCTATCCTCAGTCTTTCATACATTATGGCCAGTTTCTCCTCCCTTTCACTGTCTCCTTCAGTACGCTCCCCCTCTGCTATCTCTGCATGGCTACACAGTGAGGTGGGAGACATCAGGGGCAGCTCCACAGGCTTGCTGTCAAGTCCAACATCCTGCCTAGATTTCAGCCCGCTGCCAGGTACCGGCTCTGTGCCCGGGCAATGGAAACAATAAAAGTGAGAGCCGTACATGAACGGTGCCGGACACCTCTCTGCTTCAAACAGGCTTCTGAAACAGCCATGTTCTCTTTTTACAGCATGAACGCTGTTTCCCTCGAAGCTGTCAACGCTGATGTCATCCTCTCTGCTGCCTTCCACTGTGGTCCACGGGAACGACAACTTAGAGGAGTTGGGAGCCCCCAGAACGAGGAGCTCTCCTAGTTTATTGTGAGCGGACAGAGGGATCTCCAGCAGGGTGTGGAGGCCGTCTGACTCGCCCTGTCGCACCAGCACACACACGCTGACAGACTCCTCCCAGTCCTCCTCGCAGTAACCTCCTCTCTGAGGCTGGCTGGCATGGTGGAACGGGTGGGACAGCACCGGCTGCTTAATGTTCTGATATCTCAGACTGTTGGGCGGCGCCAGGGCCCATGATGCTCTGCTCAGGGGGCGTGTCTGACAGATCCACTGACAGTAGACCGCCTGAAGGAACAAAAAAAGACTTTTAACATGCAATACTTGCCCACACACTGTACTGAAACTGACATTCCACTACAAGTCTGACATTTTCAGAAATATTAATGTTAGCTTTTATAGAAGCTATTCGAGAGTCCGATACGAAGAGAAATATCTGTTTCATCTGAAAATAGTGATGTGTTTATTTCTAAATGATAATAATAGAACTCCATAAGCATATGATGCACTTTGTTTTCATTCTGTGAATGTAATCACATGAAGTGACTGTTTGGTTCAGCATTAAGCACCCTTCTGTCATTTTTTTTATTCGGCAATACGCACGTAAGCATGAGGTCAATGCCCATTAAAAATTTAAAACAGCACTGAATAAATAAATTCTGCAATCGAGGTGGAGCACAATGTGCTGCTCTCTGGCTCACTGCTCCAGTTTGTAATGTATGATGCAGCGATTGCCCACATTTCCCATCATGCAGTGCAGGACCGAGTAAGTAGTCAAATTTGCCATTTTATCTTCCAAAATCCAAATATTATTTTTGTTGACACTGGCCTAGTGGCCTTCAAACCCCTGAGGTGGTCTGACACACAACTCAAATATATAATGGAGGAGAGGATCTCAGGATCAAGCAGGTTACCTCATTCCAGATCAGTTTTTTGATGGGTTGCCTTCTGCCGTGGCTGAGGACACAACCCACCCAGAAGGCGATGCCCCCTCTGCTCACAGCCATTCACCTGCTGACCATCTCCCACAGCAGCAGGACACCGCAAACACACAGAGCGTCTCCTCAGGACCTTATGACTCTGGTCGATTCCCAGCTACAGCAGCAGTCTCTCTATCTCAAAAAACCTGAGACCACAGAGACCAGAGGGTAGAGTTAGCACACTGAGCTCTTTGGTTTCCACCAGGAGTGGTGTGGATGGAAATGGTATGAAATCAAATCTGCTGAAAATATTCACCTGCCAACAATCAAATCACTGGTTTCATGGTGACCTGATTAATCATTTATGTATATAACACACAGACATGCTTACCGTTTTATTTATTTTTTAACACACACACACACACACACACACACACGCGCTTTTGTTTTATTTATTTATTTAATTTAAAAAAAAATTTTTTTAACACAAACACACATACGCTTTAATTACTTGTTTAATGAATTGTATGGGGTTGATTGTTCTTATGTTGTATATATGATGCTTTGGGAATGTTGTTGTTACATTCATGCCAATAAAGTCATTTATCAAGCAAAAATGTCAAATAGCTGATGGTCCCAACTTTTCAAACAAGACCATTTACTATTGCTATATTATCTCCCCAGGCAGGGGCATCGTAGTGGGCAGAAAGTGGGACTGATTGTAACCAGAGCCCTAATGGGGGGCCGGCCCTCAAAAAGCATGGAATGAAAAGTTTGTTTTTGTTTACATATTTTATAATTAAAGTAATTTGTGTCATAACTAAGTTAAATTTGGCGTAACAAATGGGTTGAGAGACTGAACTTTGTACCCCCGCCCCTCCCCCCAAAAATATAAAAATAGTGTAGGCCCCTCACATCCCTTACAATAGGGCCAAAGTGGTTTAGTTAGGGCCCTATGAAATCTTTTTTATTTCTCCCCAAATTCTGTGTTTTCTGTTTAGATTTTTATGAATTCTGTGTTTTACAATTGAAGCACATATTGTGACCAGAAAGTGCAATTCTATGGTGAATGAATACTTATAGGATACCAATATTTGACATCTCAATAAGAAAATGTAATGTAATCAATAAGAATTTGATGTATCAAACCAAACGTGCACATAGAAATGTTCAAATGTAGGCCTCTGTGCAGTTATTAATGGGCACAATTCACGTGTTGTTGCAATACTTGTACTGTGATTTGTCTCCTCTTAAATAGGTCATTACTTGATTACGGATAATTTCTTCCTACAGATCTTCTGCAGGACAGCCTCCATATGCTGCTCGATATAGCTTAATGGTATAGTTTGTTTGGCTTAAGTGCTGTGAAAAAGACGCTTACAACGCTATGGAAAATGGTAATATTTATAACTTATATTATAAATAAAAACAAGAGAGCAAGTCTGCACCGGGAGATTTCCCAGCGGCCTAAGGGCTGTTCTGGCCTGCCGTTAATTGTCAACTTGACCAGCTGCAGCAATAATATAGCAAGCAGGAGAATCCACGATTCCACTGTGCCCGTGCCTCTCTCTCAGTTTCTCTGCCTAGTATGCGTCAGCAAATGCCAATAAGTCGTGTTAGAACTTCCACGCAGAAGGCCACATGTTTTAGCATCTGTGTGTGTCTAAAGCCTTTTCAGACGAGGAGCGATGCTCGTCCTGCGTACTGTCTTGGACCTGCAGGGTCTCACTGCGTCCTCATGTGAACACATAGTCACCACTCTATGGGCAGTAACCATGGCAATGGCTACTGTGTGCTGATGAATCAGTACAACTGTATTTGCTTTATAGACTAGAGAACAAAAAAAAAAGTTTATCTTTGTGCTGTTTTCTTTCTGGACACTGTAATTAATAGTTTATATCTGTAAGCTTTTTGGACTTATTGGCATTATAGGCCTACTTACTTTCATTGTTGTAGCTTATGTGCAAATTCAGTGAAGGTGTGTGTGTGTGTGTGTGTGTGTGTGTGTGTGTGCAGATACTTTTGATAAGAGTGATTCTTCAATATAAAGATTTGAAGACATTTGAACATTTGAGCAACCTCTGTATCGCTCAATCTTATTTTTATAAGTGTAATCTAATTGTTTTGTTTCTAGCCGTGTACATTCGTGCTATGATTGATGTAGGCTATTTCTCGGGAGTTTCTGAGGGTGCACCCATAGCAATAGCATCCTTTGAAAACTTTAGGCTACTTTAATGGTCAGTCCCAAATGTTTGTAATTTTAATGTGGGTAACTTTCTTCCCAGATGAACATAGTGGCCAAACCTTTCCCTAGTTTGGTTCCTGTTGTATCAGTAAATAGTGTTAGTCTACAACATTAGCAGTCTGGTGGTTTGTGAACAGGGTGGCCTGGGATGGAGACAAATTGTGCCAGTCTACCGCTGGCTGTTTACATGGCTTAGATTTAGCAAAAACACCAACACCATGAACTTTATCTACTGCACTAGATGTAGTCCACAAACCAAGTCGGCTGAGGCAGCTGACACACTTTAAACACTTTGATGAAGCACAACAGCAGCTTAAAACATAAAATATGCTGAGACAGATATACAAATGAAACGGCATCGCCACTTCCAGTATGTGCATTTGTACCATTCAAATAAAATGGGACTAAACTAAAATAAAACAGCACATTGTAGTTTCTGTATTAATCACCAAAGCATTTATCAGTAATACAGTTAAAATGGAGAAAATGTGAAATATTGCTTTGCAGATCAATTAAAGGTGTGCACCCCTAAATGTTCTGCCTGTGCATCTAAAATATTCAGTTAGGGGCTACAGTGGGGCTACAGTAGAAAAAGCTACTGGAGCCCTGAGTAGGTTTTTTGGCTGCTGTGTAACATTACGCTACATTTCTAGGAAGTAATGTTTATTACATGACTTAGCTGCATGTCATTACTACCTACTCCTTCAGGCTTGAGAACATCAGGTTGACAGAAATGCAATATAAGATCCATAACTATGTTTTCAGTGGTGTATAAAGACCTTACATAATGAACAGTTATGTTTTTATTACCTTAGAATACACCACAGGTCCTCTGACATTGAAGTCGCTGTGATGCGCCGCCATGTTTCTACAGTAGCCTAAATGGACAAACTGCTCTACAGAGCGCGTTTTTAGTCACTATGTTGAACATGTACGAAGTAGTAGTAGTAGTCGTCTGACAAAGGTTAAAATCAAGGGCAACTGGACTTGGTTAAAGATACTGGAAGACGTTTCGTCCCTCATCCAAAGGACTTCTTCAGTTCTGACAGTTCTGATTTATTTAGATCTCCCAACACGCTGACAGGATCATCAGGATCTAATGTTAATTTATAGTCTGTGTTCTTCTACACATCCGAAAGGTCACGCACACTGTCCAGGTTCATACAGTGAAACTATTTGGAGTAAAGCAGCCATCCTCCTGATCAATCCTGAGATCCATCGGAGCGTCTACAATTTAATTCAGGAGCTAACAGTTTATTTTTGTTTCTTCTGGAGAGTTTCCTGTCTGTCCTGTCAGGTTAATTACTGCAGTTTGTTTTGTTTTGTCCCACGATATTTGCTCCGACATTACTGCACGCGTGGAAACATTTAAATTGCTGACAGCAGCTTCTCCAGTCATTAAAGTAAATTATTAAAGAAAACACTCACTACATATATTAATACAACACAATTAAGAAATCATGTGGAAAACTCTAGGGACCGATAGAGGTGGGGTATAATGTCCATGTGTGTGTGGTCCTTAAAATTGAGAAAATAATGAGTTAGCTGGGGCAGGTGGATGATTTATGCATATTTACATGAATATTCACATAATGTCAGAGCCGATCCGTGCATCACATCAATTCAGCTGTTATAACCATGACAAAACGAACAAAACAGGTACTGAAATCACATTATTAAGCTGTAATATCAACCAAAGTATTCAGCACTGATCTGCTGTATTTCATGTTGTAATAATAGTGCTCATGCTGAGGGCTGACATGATCTCTCGCTTTCATGTAAAAGAGTTACTGGATTTCTGTGTAATGCATGACAGTGTAGGCTACTGTAATCTGTGTTTTCAAAAGATGCTATAATGTTCATCACAGGCTTGAGATGCTTCTATATGTCACACTGTTGGCAGACATGTTTCTGGATAGTGAAGATATGACCTGTCTTGGTGCCAACAGCAGGTCTGCTCCTCTGACAGAGATCACAGCGGCAGGCTGAAACAAAACAATGGAGCTGTGCTGCAGCTGTGCAACATGTCATATTTAACTGACGGCGCTTTAAAATGATGGCTTCCGAGGCAAGGCCATCTCATTTCGATAAGTGTCTGTTGCCTCCTTGCACACCCGAGATGCGACTGGAGGAGTCGAGGAGGTACAAACTGAGAAATCAGAAAGGCCTAGTGACTCTGCCAGGAGCACATGACCTGCAGCAGACCACATGTTTATAATCAGACTCCATGGTGACAGCTGAGACTGAATTAACCAGACATGAACATAATACAAAATGTTTTACAGGACTTTATCGTTACAACCTGTAATGTACAGGCGTGGAAAGGGATTGTACAGTAACTGTAATCGTTGAGTAAGCATCTTCTTACTGAATACCTTCTGGTTGATATAAGGTTACAGCTACTTAGGCAAAGTTGTTTGACGACATCACTTAGTAACTTGTGAAGTGCATGTCAGTTGTTTACGTTTGACTAAATAAACATGTGTTTAAAAGCACCCATATTGTGAGCAATAATTCAAATAATAACGTTAAAACAAGCCCTTACATAACGTGTGAAATGCAACAGATTACTAAATATGCCCCGATAATAAGATAATGCTGGTAATTTCTAGGTGTGGCAACACTCGTGGAATAATAACAGTGTGCATCATTAATGATCAAGATTTTGGTGACAAAACAGGGAACACAACATTCTCATTATTGAAGTTTTAAATAAATTTATAAAAAAATAAATAAAAAGGAACACCACTATTATCACATTAGCTTGATCATTTTTGAAACGTCAATCGCCATTTAGGTAAAATAGGAAACTGCATTTTACATTTCTGTACAAACAGCCGGGACATGAACGTTGACATTACCTATGCTGTTAGCTACCGCGACAGCCAACCATAGCTGCTAGCTTGCTAGGCTACTTAGCTATCAGTCAGTAGAGCTAGCCACCGGCTTAGCAAACGTCCCTGTAATGTTACCTTTCTCAGACGAAACCCCGCTGAAGTCAGCCTAGATGCAGTGGTTCACGAGGTCAGGTTTTGTACAGTAGTTGGTAGGTTAACGCTAGCAATAAGCTAGTAAGCGTTACTTAGCTAACTTACACAAATGTCATTCCAGCCGTGTGTCCTTGTCCTGCCGGCCAAACACGCCTCACGCAGTCAGTCGTAATGCTGCTTTCACTGCTGTTGGAAATAATGGTACTGCATCATGGACCAAAATCGACCAACGTGAGAGGCACAGGAAAGTAGGGCTCAGATTAGGAGCATGATGATACATTTTGGTCATGAGACGTGACGATTGATGAGAACAAGACAAGACGATTTTTCGCACTATTTAGATTAGACATTTGATGCGGAAATATGCCTGGGGGTCCTCCCCCAGAAGACTTTGAGCATTAAACTCACAATTTCCTGCATTCTGGAGACATTTTCTGCTCAAATTTACGGTGGAAATGTCTGTTTTTACATGAGGGAAAACTATAATCAGAATCAGAAATACTTTATTGATCCCCGAAGGGAAATTCTGTGTTACAGTTGCACACATTGAAGAAAGGGCAAAAGGAATATAAATAAAGATAGTAGTAGTATATAGAAGTATATAAATATCAGAGTAAAAATATAAAATAAAATAAATATATGGAGGGTGGATATGTACAATATTTACATAGTTAAAGGAATTGAAAACTGCATTTTCAGTGCAAATATTGCATGTTTTCTTATTGTGGAAATAAACCTTTCTCAAAGCATATTCATTTGTTAGTTAACATTTCTTGGTGCAAACTATTTTCCAGAACATTTTTAACTTGTGATGATCAGCCATTTCAAAATGTGGTGGGGACATGTCCCCAGCGTCCCCAGTGTAAATGGCACCTATGTTAAGAACAACCATTGGCAAAGGGGTTGTGTTGGTAGCTTGTCTGTAATTGTTGAGTTCCAGGAGTCCAGAAAAGGTTAAAATACAGATACATGACCTTCCCAGTACATGGTATATCCCTTTTTATAACCCAAACAGTCTATGGTATATCCCCACTTCACTGTTTGAAATGCCAGCGGTATGGTTGTATAGCAGCAGTTTGCAAAGGTTGAAAAAGAAAGTTGTCCCAAATATGCAGGAGAAATGTTGTAATTGTGGTGGCCAACACAGAGTAATATGGTGGTTGTGAAGTCAGGAAGAGGTCTGTGGAAAGTAAAAACAGCAACATTACTTATGCAGATGGCACAGGGAAAAGGGGGAAGGATGAAAATGTCCACCAGTTGTCGAGATCAGAGGCAGGTCAAACAGAGAAAAATGGTACAGCTTAAACTGCTTAGTTATATAGTAGTAGTGAAGTAAGCTGAGAATTATTAAATATTTTAAAAAGATATCAGAGATCATATGTGTTCAAGAAACATGGCTTAAGCCATAATTACATTTTGTTATCCCGAGGCCTGGGGGTCAGCGCTCTCACTTTGTAACCAGCCACAGTCACCGGTATATTGACTAGAATGGTCATCCACTTAACAAAAGGTCTTAACCAGTGTGCGAATGTAATGAATGTATTGTATTGAATGGTTGAAAAGACTAGAAATGGACATCTGTAAAAGAAGAGAGTTACAAAACTTGCCTCCCCGCGTATTTCTCAGAAGCATTTATCTCATTACGCCAATCCTGATTGGCTGGTGATTGCGGTGTCTGCGTCTGGTGGGTCCACCTAACCTCAAATAGCTTACACTACAATACCATTCAAAATAAGCACCTCTTCTTGCTTCGCCCCAGCAAGAAGGGCTGTCTGGTGAAACATCTCACTCATGCTACTCTGAGTACCAGGGTTACGCAAGTAACCTAAAGTTCTCATTCATAGCACTCGTTGCGATGTCTTACTATGGGATATGGAAACTCCCGTTTTGCCAGACAAGCTTATTTCAACAATCACCGGCTCTCAGGGAAGCAGCACTCCAGTGAGGGCCCTGTGCTCAGCACTGCACGCGCCACACTCTGAGCAGAGACATCCAGTTTACAAAACCGGGCAAAGGTGAGGGGTGAGGACCAGCTCGCCACTGCACAAATGTCCTGGATAGGGACCCCCTTAAACAGGGCCCAGGATGCAGCAAGGCCACGAGTTGAGTGTGCCCGTAGGCCTGGCGGAGCCTGTTGACTAGTGTAGGCCAGAGCAATTGACCCGACAATCCAGTGGGAGAGCCATTGCTTGGTACCAGGCGAACTGTAAAGGACACCGAGTCCAGGTGTAACCTCAGAAATATTATACTCTGTGCTGGGGACAGCACGTTCTTCTCTGTGTTTATTATAAAACCCAAATCTGTCAGGTGTCTTATGAGGACACACGTTTGCGTCTGACACCTGCTCCGACTGTGCCAAAAGGAGCCAGTCGTCCAAATATGTAGCCAGACGTAAACACTGCCATCTCATCAGGGCCGCAGCCGCTTCTGTACACCGCACGAACACTCTTGGGCTCAGGGACACAGCCGAAAGGAAAGTACTCTGTACTCGTAACATACATCCCGAAAAGCGAACCACAGATATTTCCTGTGGGGAGGACAAATTGCAGTGCGGAAATATGCATCCTTCAGGTCGACAGACGTGAACCAATTGCCCTGGCGCACCAGACGCACCAGAACTTGTATTTGCTGAGGTATTTGTTCAGAGCTCGCAGATCCAGGATAGCACGATTTCCCTCATCAGCAAGAGAGAAGTGGCAGCCCCCGGTGTGTCTTCCCCACTGTGTGCCGTCAATAATGCCGTTATGGGCCCAACTAGTGGCGGGGTGCGAGCGTGATACCTGGTCGACACTGCACACGCGCAAGGTGTTAGTTCACCGACGGAGTCGGCAGCGTCCCACGTCCCGAAGGGAGCCATAGCTATCCTCGGGAGCGGTGAGGCTGCCAAACCGCTTATTGTTTTTCTGTTCATTGTTTTTGACTGTGCCCTTGACCTTAGGCCTGGATGCAGCTGCGGAACATGCTTTATTGTTAATAAAGAGTGAGGGTGTGTGCTTATGCGACTTAAAGGGAGGACAGAACCTGCTGCCTCCGTGGACAAAGTCTCTCTTCCCCTTGACCTAGACGCGCACACCACAGCGGGGAATCGGGAGAAACCCAGCATCTCATTCCGGAACAGAACAGGTGCCCTCGTCATCATCCTCATAATCCAGCTCCAGCACATCCTCCATAAGCGGGGCCTCCGCTGCTATGTCCAGCCGTGAGCCCCAGCTAGCGCTAGCACACAGTTCAGGGGCAGAGCTGAGCCCCTGGATCACCATCTCCTCTGGTGTGATGTGGATTAGTCCATCTTCGTTAGCTGGAGTGCTAATTAAGAAGAACGTCACATTAGCTGGTGTGCTAACACATTACAAAAAGACCTTACTGTGAAACAGCAAGGCAGGTAATGCTCCAGTCTTTGGTGAGATCGAAGAGTCAAAGCATGTCGAAGGCAGCTAGCACCCAGCGACTGAGATGTCAGCTCTTATCTGTGTACAGTTAAGCTACGAACTCAATTTCACTCTACAACTTGTTGTATTGTGACAATAAAATCTACCTACCTACATTTAGCTCTCTAGGAAGGGAGACAGAATATTTTATAGTTTGGAGAATGATAAAAATAATTAATGGCATAAAAAGATAGTATACGTACCCAGTCTAAAACAGTGGTGAAACAAAAGCAGTAAGTGATGATGAGAAAGCAGAGATGTTTGCAAAACACTTTGTTAAAATTCATTTGTTTAGACAGTACTGAATGCTCCGTACTTGTATAGCGCCTTTCTAGTCTTTTTGACCACTCAAAGCGCTTTTACACTACATCTGCATTCACCAGTCACACACATTCATACACTGGTGGAACAGCCGCCAGGGGCAATTTGGGGTTCAGTATCTTGCCCAAGGGCACTTCAACATGTAGCCTGGAGGAGCCAGGGCCAATCAGATGTCTCCCCGATGGAATTGCATGATGAATAAGCCTGTACTTCTCAGCATTGAGGAGACCATTCTCCCCAACTCTGTCTGCAGAAATGCAGACTTATAAGGAAACCTCCATCATGCTTCACTGTTGCCTGCAGAAACTTGTTCTTGTCCCGCTCTCCAGCCCTTCAGCAAACAACCTGCCTTCTGCTGCAGCCAAATATTTCCGAGCACCTACTGCCATTTTCCTGCACCCCAGTTTCAGTGTTTCCTTGTATAATTGAGTGGCTCGGCCTTGTTTCCATGTCTGAGGTTGTTTGCCCACCAGTTATCCACGAAGGCCACTTCTGACCAGACTTCTCTGGACAGTAGATGGTGTTCCAGGGTCCCACTGTTTTCTGCAGCTCTGAGCTGATGGCACTGCTGGACATCTTCTGATTGTGAAGGGAAATAAGCATGATGTGTCTTTCATCTGCTGCAGTAAGTTTCTTTGGCTGACGAGTTCTTCAGTGGAATGCAAGCTGTCTGCTGTCGAATGCTAGAATTTAAATGATTTCTTGAGAGTTTAGAATGTAAACCTGATATAATATGTGTTGAAGAGCTAGGGCTTAAATTTAAATTTGTGATTCAAGGATATGGATGCATAAGATGGGATAGAGATTTGTGTTTCATATAGTGCAATATAAAAAATTGAAAGATTTGGACTATGTAGCTGTTGGGAGTTTGGTTGGTAGTCTAGTTGTTGTGAATTTCCATAATCCATGTCAGAGGTTAAAGCACTGGAAGCAATGAAGGGGCTAAATAGTAGAAGGGCCATTTGGTGTGCTGATTTTAATGTCCATAGTACTCTTTGGGGAGGGGATAGGACTTACAGGAATGGTTTGATAGTGAAGGATTTGATAGACTCCACAGGATTTGTGTGTTTAAATGTTGGGAGTAATTAAATTAAAGTCAAGTTCAGACATTAGTACCACAGTCCTTGGCAGGTATCTGTTTGTGGGAGGTAATGAATCGTGTCAACTGTTGGAAGTGATCATACCCCACTTTATATAAAGTAGGTTGTGTATGTAGGGTGGTCATAGAAGATATATCAGAAAGGTATAGAAACACTCAGTGGGTTAAATTCAGGGCGATAAGTGAGACAAGTTACATAGACACGTAGAAATATTTAATAAAAATGTGAGAGAGGCAGGTAATAAAGAAATGTAATAAGGCCTTCATAGGGGCTATATGTAGTTTTCAGCAGCCTCCAGCTGTGCCATTTCGGTGTCCAACCATTACCTTTCCAAGAGTGTGTGCGTGCTCAAACTCATGAGTGAGCCAAAACAGAACAGAGTCTGATACACTGGAGACAGCATCACAAAAAATCTATCAAACTGATTCATTTGGCCTGATGTGCTCCAGCACATAAAACTCTATGGTTGTATTTATCCTTACGTGGAGTTTGTGTTGGAGTCTCTTTTGTGCTGGGAGCTACTCGTTTTTTGGTGTTAGTGGACTTAGTGGCAACAGTCTCAGGAGCTTGCATGCAGAAAATACAATTTCTTCTCATAGGACACAGAATAGTGGAAGTACTGGTAATGTTTTGTGACTCCAATTAACCAAGTTTGGGGAATGAATAGGAAGATGACTGGATTAGTAAGGATGAAGGGAAAGCAGATCTTAAAACAATCATGTTGGCCTTTCAACTCGGTGCCGGATATACTAGCATCCGGGCTGCTAGCCAACAGTCGTCACTCTGGCCTGCTAGCAAGAAGCCCGTCTGTATAGTTGGAGATGTTTGTTTTTTTCTTCTTCTTTTTTTTTGTTTTTAGGGACAGAGACTCCGGCTCCCCTAGAGATTCGGCTGTCCCCCCATGGACTCAGTTGCCTTGGTCAACCGAATTACCACTAGGCTTGACTGGTTCTCGGTCAGCGGCCAATCTGACATCAGTTCCTGTTCTCTGTCGATACTTGTTCCTGCTGAGCTGCAGCAACCTCCAGTTCCCCCGGAGATCCTCAGGACTTGTGCTCAGCAACTGTACAGCCCTCTGGCCATCCAGAGGGCTGTACAACCAGCTCCATTCCTTAGCTCCCTGGACACTTGTCCCTGGATTATGTTTTTTCCGTGTCATTCTTTCATTCTGTGTTTCCTGTTTTTCTTTGTTTCTCACCTTTCCTCTCATTTCACACCACTCCACTTCCTGCCCTTGTGTTTTCCCCCCTGTGTGAATGTATACCCCACCGTGATTGTTTTCACCTGTCTCTCATTATCTGCTCCTCACTGGTGTATTTTACTTTGCCCGTTCCCCTCACTCCTTGCCGGTTCATCGTTATCTACCATCCTAGTGTTCCAGCCTTTTCCTAGTGTTCTCTCCGATGTTGTACCTGTTCTTTGTTTGGATTTATTCTTTGTTGCCTTTAGACCTTGCATGGATTTTGCATTTTTGCCTGTATCCTTTTTGAATTGTTGGCCTGTCTTGGACTGCTTACCTGGTTATGACACGTGTTTAAGTTGGACTTCTTATCTGGTAGTCACCCTTGCACCCTGCTTCACCTTTCAGAAAAGCCCCTATTTTTCCATTTAAATAAATCACTGGACTGTACCTGCTTTGCCTCTGATGTCTGCTATTTGGCCCAAACCTTTGTTATCCTGCTACCCTGCTAGCAGTCACTGTGATACATGGAATAATAATATATAATATAGATCTAAAATACAGAGAAAATTGGATGTAATACAAACAAAAGCTTTAAGGATATGTAGTGGGGCTCCAAATCCCATTGGAGTTAAGAAGACATCAAATTATGATGACATATTAGATTCATTTACAAGGACATAATAACCATCCTGCAATAAGTGCTATTGAGCCATGCTGGGAACAAGGAAAAGGCCAACAAAGAGATTTGGCTGGGTTGTTAAAAATAAAACAAGCTGCTTCTTTTTAATAACCTGTGGCGTTTTTTGGGGGGGGGGGGCAACAAGGGCCAGTGCCCCTGTAACACAGACCCCGGACCCCATCATCATGGTTGAGTTTCACATGCGCTGTAACAATCTTTTTGTACTTTAAAACTTCCTTCAGATGACCTGAGAAAGCTTCATGTTCTTGAATCCCCATTTTTTCTTAGCGGGAGATTTAATTTTGACTTTACAAAGAAGTGTTGCATCAAAGAAAGTCCTGTAACTTGAGTTAAAGTTAACAGGTAGGTTTTTTTTGTATAATGTAATTTAATAAAAATAAGTTTCTGAAAAGATTACTGAAAGAAATAACTAAGTTGCTGAAACATACTAAAACATTATATTATATACTAAACAAGACATTTTTAAAGGTTGAACATTGCCTTTATCTCTTTTGTCCCGGATTGAATGTGCCCCTCTAACAAAACAACTGGCCCCAGCCTGGCCCCCTTAATAAAAATGGTCTAGAACCGCAACTGTTAATAACCATATATGTGTTACCCTTATCTGGGTTGGTCTCATTCTCAATTAATCTATTAAGTCTAGTACTTAGGCTTAGTCCTGTTGACAAGAATACTTTCTGAAAACCACTGCATCTCTAACCCTGTTTGTTTGTCCCCCGTTTGTTTCTCCTTGTCCTCTCTTTTCACCCAGGTTATCACGATGATATTCCTTGTTAAAAACAAGATATATCATCGCGATCACCATGTGAGACGATGGCCATTATGATTTCCTTGGAATGGGTAGAGCAGCACAATCCAGAGAGAGTGGCAATTGCATCAGATTTGTGTGCAGCATTAATGGGTTTAAAATGTTTCAACTCCAGGAGTAGAGAGGATGTATGGTTTGAAATACAACAATCACTATTCAGAAATTACCAAATGCATTTACGTTAGGTATGTGTTGGCCCATGTTGGACTTGATGGGAATGAGAAGGCAAATGAAGAAGCAGAAAGGGTCAAATCAAAAAGCTGTGGCAGAATGAATAGAAAAAAGAAAGTAAAGGAAGATAAGTTAATCCATTAGTATGGAGTAAAGTGTCTGGAGGATGAAGAGGAGAGGGTTGTAAGAAGTCTAAGAAACGGTCATAGTGGTCTAAATAGTTCTCTCTACATGATTAGAAAACATAATAATGGAAATTATTGTGGAGAGGAAGAAACAGTGGAACATGTCTTATTGTATTGCCAGAAGTATGATTCAGAGAGAGAAGTTTTAAAGGATGCACCATGAGATTGGAGAGCAAGATATTAGTCATAAGCTAAACAAATCCTTGTTTTTTTTTCCCCATTTCTTTCCTTTTAATGTATTTAATTATTTCTACTTTGTTTATTTGTTTTGTTAATATTTCTTTGTTTTGTAGACTAATTAGAGAGGATTTAGTGCACACGCCAGATCAGTGGGTGGCAGTAATGCAGCCGAAAGTTGTTTGCCAACCGCCAATAAAATCAAAGGAAGAAGAAGAAGAAGGCTACCCGGCATGTGCATTATCCATCACGTCGGTTGGGCCGCATGAAATGTGTGTGGCTGATAACCCGCTGGATAAAAAAAGGACACCGTTTTAGCTACGTTGTTTTCATAAAGTTGTAGTTAAAGTAACAAAATGCCGAAGAAATCGAAAGACGCAGAGTGGGTGGACGATGACGTCTCCTCGGCAGCTGGTGAGATAACATTAATGTTTAGTGAGAAGCTAGCCAGTAGCGTTTTTCAGCTAACCAGATAAGGTACCAGTTATGCTAAACTTCTTTCTGCTTCAACTGCTCACTGGCAACGGTGGATATCTTGTCACAATCTACTTAAACTCTTTCATGATTCTTTAGTATCTTCAGGTCAATTCGGATTGAAGACTATTCACCTAACGTTAAAGGCATTGAATCTCTGACCCCACGGTCAGCGGTTCTAATCATTACACGTCTTTTTGCCAACTTCAGCGAAAATCTCCTCACGTTCAGCTAGCTGTCCGTTCTGTGTGCGCTGAAAACAATCCTGTGTTTGTACTCACACTGGCTCTGTAAATGGGAAACAAAGTGTTCCAGGTATGATGTGTGTGTCAGTAACGTTAAATGACTTGCCCTCTGACCTTCAGCTTACTTTCTAGTTCGCCTAGACATGTTCTTGTTGTGGTGTTAGTTATAGCAGCAGGAGAGCTGTGATGAGCTGTGATGAGCTGTGCTGCTCTGGGACCGTCTCATCCTCCCTGCAGGTTAGCTTCATGTTAGCTTCATGTTAGCTTCACAGCAGCAGCTGGAGCGACAGTTTGCTAACCCACAACTTAGCACTGCTGTAAAGCCAGCCTCCGCTTTCAAACTGTCCCCACGTAGTTTTGCGCTAAGTTACGTATTAGACATTACGTTATGACCGTGTAAGAACTAATCTACACATGATTATTTCAATATGAATCAAAAAACATAAAAAACCTATTTAGGATATTTTAAGATTAATTATTATAATTAACGTTAATAGTAATAAAACGATCTACCGCCTGCCAACTGTATTTCAGACAGAATGGAGACTTTGAAAATAAAGGCTATCATTAAAATTATGCAACTAATAATTCAACACATTTCCAGAGACCAGTCTTACTTTTAAGGACCAAACTGACAGATGGTCATTGAGAAACTGTTTCCACAGACTTATTTCTGCTTGGATTTGTTGACTTTTCAGATTTGGTTGATTTGGTAATTAATCCTTTACACCGACAAAACTAACTAACATCTTATTCACCGTCGTAGTACTGTTTAACACCAGTGTAGGCGGTCAGTTTGTCAACCCTGGGTTAAGTCAGAGTAGGTTAAACTCCATTCGTAGTACAGGACACAGGCCAGCTAGACATCAGATGCACAACACATAATGTCCTAGAGGATCCCAGTTGGATTCAGGTCTGAGGAACGTGAGTGCCACTTAATGGAATCAGTGCCTTCGTCAACCAGGAAGTGCCTACACACTCTGGCCACATGAGGCCGGGCACTGTCCTGCATCCGGGGGGAACCCAGGGCCCACTGCACCAGCGTAAGGTCTGACAGTGACTTTGAGGATTTCATCTCGGTACCTAACAGCAGTCAGGTTACTGTTGGCTAGTACGTGGAGGTCTGTGCGGCCCTCCAAGGAAATGCCTCCCCAGACCATCACTGACACACCGCCAAAACTAGTCATGCTGGATGATTTTGCAGGCAGCTTAACGTTCACCACTGCTTCTCCAGACTCTTTCACATCTGTCACATGTGGTCAGTGTGAACCTGCTCTCATCTGTGAAGAGAACGGGGCACCAGTGGCAGACGTGCCAATTCTGGTGTTCTCTGGCAAATGCCAATTGAGCTGCACGGCGCTGGATTGTGAGCACAGATCTGACTAGAGGACGTCAGGCCCTTATGTCACCCGCACCCGCATTTCTGACCGTATGGTCAGAAACATGCCAGCACACCTGGCTGTAGTCATTTGCACCAACACAGGATCCCAAACGCTTATGCTTCCTGAAATGGACAGATTGATATCCCTGAAGTTTAACAGACTTGATGTTAAACTGTGATGATTAAGTGTTCCCTTATTTTTTTGGTAGTGTAGATTGTCCGATTGTGTGTCCTCTACTGGGGGGATGGAAAGATATTTTCCAAAAGATATTCCTTCATTTGGTGTTTTGATGATGTTGGTGTAAAGTGCAGACAATCTAAAGGTTTTCATTGACTGCAACAAGGGCTACAAGTCCTACACCGTTTATCTAAGGATGTCAGCATCCTCCAGTTAAAGCTGACAGTCAACACTTAACGTCATAGTCATTGATGGATTTCAAGTACAGTGCACTGGAGTACGTACGTGTCACTGTCTTGATAATATCTGACAGTGCTGTACAGACAGTTTCTCAGCTCACTAATGCCCACTGATGTTTTTGTGAAATTCAGCAGAAAAAACTGTGAAGAAAGGAAAGAAAGACAAAAAGGGGAAAAAGAGTGTGAGTACTTACATTGTCTCATTTCTTTAGTTTCTAAGTATTAAAAATGTTTTGTCTCTGTGGTGCGATGTGTCTCATCGGATTTGTTTGAATATTTCTCTCCAGTTCTTTGAAGAACTCTCCACAGAAAGCAAAGCTGAAAAGGTGGATGAGGTGGCTGTGAAAGACACACAAGGAAAACAGGTAATCTTTCATTTGAAAGCAGGTCTGTAACTATCAGGATGACTGATGCACTGATTAAAAACAACTATGTGGACATTTGGCTGGCTAACGTAACGTTTCTGGCTTGCAGCAGGGAAAGATCCAGTTCTGTGATCTCAGTCTTTAGCATTAGTTTTTCTGGACAACTGTCAAATCAGAAGCCTTTCCCATAATTGTGGTTGTGTGTTCTGAACCAGGTCGACATTTCTGTATTATACATTCGTTATTCTAATATTTGGAGATATGGATCTTTGATTTCCATGAGCTGTAAGCTGTAATCATCAAGATTAAAATTTAAAAAAAAAAGGCCTGAAGTATTTCACTTTTTATGTAATGAATCTAAAATATATAAGTTTCACTTTTTGACTTAAATTACGGTTAAAGAGAAACTTTTTCGCAATATTCTAATTTTCTGAGATGCACCTGTATGACCTTCAGCATGCCCCCAGTTTGGAGGTACAGAACGTTCTGCTGGGGTCGGGGACAGCAGCAAACGTATTTTAGCCACCAAAAAATAAAATAAAAAATGCAATATTTGTTTAAGTGTACGCTATACTTAGAATATTAAGTATTAATTCATATACTTAGACTGCCCGTTCTGACAGGTAACCGAAGCCCCTGTATCACTCTCATCAAAGCCACCAGACTATTTTGACAAAAACTGTAATTTTACCCCACAGAACATGGGAGTTGCTCTTTCACCACTGCTTTGATCGTGTGAGTTTTGTGTTTTAAAGGCTTAGTTTGGATCTGAACTAACATGTTAATACCAAAGTCTCACAAGCAAATAAGCGAGTGAGGTAAAATGGCCGTTTTTTGTCAAAGGAGTGTGGTGTCTGGAGAGTGATATGGCTTGGTGGCTAAAATACATTTGCCTGATTCTCAAACCTCCAAACTTGGATCAGATTCTGTCTACTTTTGACATTTCATTTGAAACCGTTCTTTCCAGCCTCAGAAAAAGAAGAAAGACCGGCGGAAAGGAAAACGTGGAGATGCAGATGAGGATGCTGATGATGAAGATGTGATGCTGAAGCTGAAAAAGCTCTCTGTGCAAGCAAGTGATGAGGAAGATGAGCCAGGTCTGCTTAAGACTGAACCTTGCAATGAAATAATTCTCCCATTTGTACAGTCATTATTCAGTGTGCTTTCCTTTCCTTTCCACAGTCCCTGTCCCCAGCAAAGGAAAGAAGACTAAGGTTTGTCATTAGTCTACATTTTGCTTCACCTCTCTAGGGCTGGCACAACCATGAAGTTGTAGTTGATAATTGCAATTAACGATTGTATTGTTGTATTCTTTATCTTTATCTTTATTCGCATCTTGCTCTGCTGTACATTGATTTATTTAAAATAGCTTGTTCTAAAACTGTTGTGTATGACGATCTAATGTACAAAAAAGTGGTTTAAGACAGTTAATTTAGAAGGATGCTAATTTTAATTTTGGAAGTTACTATGCAACGGGGAAGCACAAGCCATGTTTCCATCCAAGAAGTTTTATTAATTAGAAAAGCTGGATGAAAACTTCCACAGTATCATTAAAAAGGTTTCACACTCGCTTGAGGTGTTTATTCCTTTAGTCTATAAAGAGTTAATGCGACAAATTATCGCTGAAAATGTGTCTGTCAAATAAATAGTGATGTGGCAAATATTACATGACAGATCAGCTGTTTGTCCAGTTACGCTGCACAACAATTCTAAACATAGTGACATTAAGCAGCAAAGGACTGTCTGTAAATGGTGTAATTAAGAGTGTCAGGAAAACCTCAAACGGTGGAAAATGACGTGGAAAGCCTGATGGAAACGTGGCTGTGGTTTGTTTCATGCACTTCGCTTATACTTGCCTTCACTGTGGAATCTAACAATCGTGCAGTCAGCTCAAATGAAGGTGATTAGGCCATCGTCTCATTGTGACGAGCCTACCTCCACCGTCCTGACTCTTCACATGCTGCATGCAGAGTAAAGCCTCTCTGGTGTCCCTCAGGGTGGAAACATTTTTGCTGCTCTCAGCCAGGGCCACAGTGATGAGGATGAGGACGCTGATTCAGATGAGGATAAACCAGAAACAAAGGTACAGTGCTGTATTTCACATGGCATCAAACGCAGCATTAATGCGTGGTGTTCACTGACCTCAACTCTGCATGTTAAAATGAAATTATTACCTTTTGGAGTTACTAACAGGCTGCAGTCACAGCTTTCTTTTAGGAGGGGGGGGATTAACAAGGTGTTTGTTGAAGGGAGACACAGCCATGTATTAATTAAATAATGCCATATAGAAGCTGCTCCACTGTAAATGTAAATAACTGAACAATATATACAGCTTCATTGGTTGATGTTGTATCCGGTCTCTGTTTGGTATGACGTGGTTTCGCAGAGCTCTGGGTGCCCACAGACAGTGGAGGTCTGAAACTCTGTGGCTCACTGCTGGTAAATGGCTCCGGATCAGAGCAGAATCCCGCTGAAATTCAACTCAAGCGATACCCGTCACATCTATTCTAATGCTGCGTTCCACTCTGCTTGGAACTGGGATATTTCCAAGTTGAAATATCCGACTTCCAACTTCAAAGCGTTCCAGGTGCATGGTGGTGCCTGACAGAAAATATGGCTGACCGTGACAAACTCTTTGTCAGGTGTACACCCACCATTGCCCTTGGTGTTAATTAAAATGATGGTGTTTTTAATGAACAGGTGACTGAAGTGGTCATCCTCTAAAGAATGAAAAGGTTGGACATTATATTTCCTAATGTTTTCAAATGTTTTGGCATTTTTTACATTTTTACTGAATAACTCTTGTTCAGAGAATATACCTTTAGAGATTCTTTTGTATAACCAGCTACCTAGCAACATTTTTCTACATCAATTTACATGCAGAACAGGATTTACTATATGATAGTATTTATACTTTTAATTAAATACATGCAAATATGTTTTGTTGCCTTTTTAGGTTGTTTACCATTTACAAAGTGTGCTTCCATGGGAGCTGCCATTGTCGTGTGACGTCATTCAGCTGCTAGTAGGAAATCCGACTTCAAGTGCTGTTCCATGGTACTTTTTCTAGTTGGAGGTCGGAAATTTCCAAGTTCCGAGTTGCCTGGAACGCAGCATGATGTCTTTGTATGTAATAACGCCATGTGAAAGAATCACTTTGCTTCCTGTGTGAACACACAGTACATCTGTCAAAATGATGGATCACCTTGAGATCTTTCAATCATTGTTATTAAAATTCAATGCATGACGAAGGTTATTCAGTGAACTCTGATCGGGAGATGTTACCGCAGACGTGAATGACAATCTTACTGTACTAACTGTGTAAAGCTGAAAGAAGGTCAATGACGTCATAATAAATGTGCAGTATACATGGGATTTGTCTTAGTTTGAGCGGCCTGGATAACTTTTAATAGCAGTTAACAACAAATTACAGTTTGGCTCACGGGTCAGGTAGGACGGCCCCTTAGTTAGTCTGGAGCCCTGTAGCAGTAACGTTTCTGTTTTAACAGCGGAGTGGATCTACATTAAAGTTCTGGGTATATCTGTACGTGTCTGTGTGTCTTTAAAACAGGAGGTTGAGAAGGGCAAGAAAAAACATAAACCTAAGCCCAGGAAAGTGAAGGTGGGTGCTGGAAAATCTTTCTGTCCTATGTCATCGTCCTGCATGCTTCCCATCCACTCATTAATCCATGGCCAAAACATGACAGGACAGATTGGTGTTACAGAGTTTACTTTTTCTGTGTGACTCTCATCTCCCTCTGCCTGACAGTTCACCGGTCTTTTCCATAACTGAATTGGTCTCTACACATTTTACAGATGCAACAAACTTTGCTCGGATTGATTTGTGCATGTGAAATTGGCAGGCTGCATCTGACGAGGAGGAGGAGGAGGAGGAGGAGGAGGCAGAGAAGGATGATGGTGAAGAAAAAACTGCAAATAAGACCAAGAAGGTAGAAGTCAAGTCCAAGGTGGGTGCTGCTAAATCTTTCTAAATAAATGAGTGAAACTGTGCAGATTAAACATGATTTTAACGCTGAATTGTCTGATTGTTAAACCAGCCCCAGAACAGTGATTTTCCAATCAGCTCAGCAACTACATTTAGGCCTCCACATGTTGAAGCTGTGTGTATCTGCTCTAAAAATAATTTACCAAAGTACAAGAGTTAAAAGAAGAGATTAAATGGTGTTTATACCGTCTCATGTACAACCTGACTATATTGGCCATATCTTCCAGCCATACGCAGCTCCCAGTTCTTCTTTTTTACCTCTTGCTGTTGAAAGTAGAATTTTTAAGGGCATATCCATCTGTTTTCACTAAAACTTATTGGAATGATCAGTGGACAAATCAGGGCCTGTATTTATCAAGTGACACATTTTGGTCCTACTTTTAGGAGTAGGAGTAAAAGTATTCTATTAACTTTCTACTACTCCTCCTGTATAGGGTGATATTTAGGAGAATGCAGATCCAGGGTTCTCCATAGACTGGTGTGCCACAGGCCACAGAGGCTTTGCAACATCATTGCTGCTGTCATTGTGCAAGATATCAGAGATGCACAGGAAGGGATTGAAACATGTTAGTGGTGCTAACCAATTGCACGCACACACAGATCTCCTGTTTTTGAATTATTTGTATTTTAAGTAATCCCCTCTCTCACTTTTATAAAACAGCTATCACTTTATATAACTTATTTTACCTGCTAATTGAAATGATTATCTTTTCCCAGTCATGTTCTGAAATATAGGTATTGTAATGAACCTGTATGTTCTACAGATGTCTGTTTGAACTTTTCTATTCAATAAAGTAGGGAAAAAATTTCAGCATTCGAACAAATGCGCTCTGGCTTTGTGGTGGCTGTACAGCACAGCGTTCAGACTGCTATTTGAAGAAGCATTTTGAAATGCCTGCTGGAAATATGAAACTGTATGTATGTAAACAGGGAAACACGCTGCCGTCCAGCCAATCAGATGGCTCTTCTCTCTATACGTTTCGGCAGCATCTTCCCCCAAACTTTGGTACTTTTATCAAAAGTAGTTTCTTTGATACTAATGAGTGTCACAAAATTGCCTTGTTATTTATTACCAGATTTCTGTAGTAAATCTAATCAGCATCAGTGAGCCAATAAGCATGCAGCTTGCTTGTACCAAGATCTAATAATGCTGGTGATTGGCTGTCTGGTGTTACACGTCATAAAGGCTTGCAGAAAAGCACTGCCTTCTCCACCACTGATCCATAATTTCTGCATTTCAAAGTTTTTTATCGTCTAATACTCCAAGCCGCAACTACAGTAAATTATTACAATTTCTATTTTGTGGCTGTCACACTCTCTTCCATGAGTCAGTTTATGAACTTCCAAGGAGGGACACACTTGATAAGTACGGGCCCAGCGTTCTGTGTATGCATGCAGCGTTGTGACCGGTCAGTTTGTTCATTGTGAGTTTTGAAGTCGTACAGTTTGGCCTCGCAGAAAGGTTAAAACTTCAGCGTTTTCAGTTGTTATTCGTGAGTTAGCGCAACACACAAAATCTACAATGTTGCAAAGCTTTAAAAACCTCACTAATCTACAGCATGGCATATAAAAAGAAGCAAACATAGGCTTCCATTATTCCTCATTTATTTATTAAATTTAATTTAATCGTACAACACAGCCTGAAATACTTTCAGTAAGAGAAGACGGTCAGTGAAAGTGTGGCTTTCTTTGATGCTTTCCTGGAAAAGCTAATACATTTGATTTGTTTTCATTTTCGATGCAGAGTAAAATGTGTTGATCTAACCCTGGACACCTTTTTATTTTTATTATTTTTTTGTATGCATTTTTAATGTCTGAGTTTTTAGCTGGGTTTAGAAAATAAAGGATTAGTTAAAAAAAACAACTTGTTTTTAGTCACCAGAAAACGATGAGGACGAAAAGCCAAAGAAAGGGAAGAAAGAGCAACAAAAGGCAAGTAATAAGCACATCTGTTTTTGTTCTTTTATTTGGATCTGATTTTCAGCGTCTTCCAGGTAACCGTTCTCTGATTTAACCCCATGTAGAAAGAAAAACCTGCTCAGCGACCACACAGCGAGGATGAGGAGGAGGAGGACAGTGATGGTGGTGGCATGATGATGGTATGTCTGTCCTCCACAAAGCTGTCCTCCACAAAGCTGTCCCCTTCTCTGGGTTGGGTCAGTGTGTTAATGTTTCCCTTTCTCTGGCTGGAACCACCAGAGTGCTGAGGACGTCATAGCAGAACAGGCCAAGCAGCAGGAAGATGATCCGCTGGCTAACCTTAGCAAAAAGGAGAAGAAGAAGAAAAAGAAACAGGTATTCACTATGTCTGCTGCTATGTTGGGATAATTATGTATCTTTATTTATTTTACATGTCAAAGTCATGAGAAGAGCTGTTCAGCCTGTGAAAACGTGTGATGAAGTTTCAGTTTATTTCATTTATATAGCAAACAGATACGCATGTAGACACATACAGGCATACACTGAATGTGCAAAACAGCTAGAAACACATTTTAAAACTTAAGCAACACGCCTTAAGATTCCTTAACATCAGCCGCAATTGTTGTTGTTGTTATTTATTATTCTTATTGTCATTATGACTATAATTATCAGTTCCAGTATTCAAAAATATGCAACACTACTACTTTAACTGTTCGTATTTCTGTGTGGAAATGGCCAACTGAAACCATCAACTGATTAGTCAGTTGATAGAACTGACTAGTGTAAATTATAAAATGTTCTTTGGTTCCACCTTCTCCAGTGTGAGCTTTTGCTGCTTTTCTCTGCTGTGTATGTCTTTGGCCATTAGGCAACTGTGACAAGCATTTTTCACTATATTCTGACATTTGAGAGACCAAACGAATAATTGATTAATCCGAACAATAACAGATTAATCTTTAATAAAATTAATCTTTGACTGGAGCCCTATAAAATCTAAATATCGCTTTCTTTTTTGATGTGGTAACAATGTGTTAGAAATGTATGTGTGTTGGTAGAAAACTAATCTTGCCCACTCTTACTGGGACATGGGTATAATCTGTCTTCTGTAGATTAGGTTAAACTTTAAGTCTTAAGTTAAAGAAAATAACTCTGGTGATATGACAAGTGTTGTTTTGTGTCCTTCGGCTTCTCATTTCTCTGTGTTGGTGCGTCGTTACAGATGGAGTATGAGCGGCAGGTGGCCAGTGTTCGAGCTCAGAATGCTTTGGAGGGAGATTTCTCCATTTCCCAGGCTGAGATGTCCTCTAGACAGGCCATGCTGGAGAATGCCTCTGATATCAAGGTTACACTCTTATTACAATCTTCTCAATGAATGGCCTAAAATGTGCTTTAATTGCCTGTGTCTAAAAATCCTGTTCTCTTGAAATGTGAACCATAATGCTTAAGAAGCTTTTAAAAATGAAAAACAAAGTTTGGGAAATGCATTCTCTGTTAATGAAGATCTCTTGTGTGTCCGTTAGCTGGAGAGGTTCAGTATATCTGCTCACGGCAAGGAGCTTTTCGTCAATGCTGACCTTTTGGTTGTGGCTGGAAGAAGATATGGTTTGGTTGGGCCAAATGGGTAAATATCGAGTTTATTTTCAGTTATTGGCTATGAATAGAGGCACAGAGACTTGTAATAACTGTATATATTGTTTTGTTTTATTTTACATGTTACTATATTTCCCCCGTGACCCTGTACGCAGGATAAGCGGTTGATGATGGATGGATGTTACTATATTTTAAAATAGACCTACACTTAATTATATGTTGTGTGTGTCACATGAAGGAACTACAAATTTTGTTTCGTGATGCAGCCTTGTGCTGTATAACGCCAAATAAACAACCTTGTATGATTGGGTGTTGAACAGTTTAGGAATTAGTTAATCGATCACACTCTCGTCAGGACTTCCAGGTGGACAATGTGGGATGTAACGGAGACACTGTTTCTAAGTGACCTTAAACGTATCTTTGACGTTTCGTGTTATCTTTCAACACCCCCTCACCGGCCACTTTATTAGGTACACCTTGCTAGTACCGGGTTGGACCACTATTGCCTTCAAACCTGCCTTAATTCTGTGTGGCATACTTTCAACAAGGTGTTGGAAACGTTCCTCACAGACTTTGGTTCATGATGACATGATCGCATCACGTAGTTGCTGCAGATTTGTCGGCTGCACATCCATGATGTGAATCTCCCGTTCCACCACATCCCAAAGGTGCTCTATTGGACTGAGATCTGGTGACTGGAGGCCACTGGAGTACAGAGAACTCATTGTCATGTTCAAGAAACCAGTTTGAGATGACTTGAGCTTTGTGACAACCAGCAGCAGCCTGAACTGTTGATACAAGGCAGGATGGATCCAAGCTTTCATGTTGTTTATGCCAAACTCTGACCCTACCATCTGAATGTTGCAGCTGAAATCGAGACTCATCAGACCAGGCAACATTTTTCTTCTATTGTCCAGTTTTGGTGAGCCTGTGGGAATAGTAGCCTCAGTTTCCTGTTCTTAGCTGACAGGAGTGGTCTTCTGCTGCTGTAGCCCATCTGCTTCAAGGTTGGACGTGTTGTGCGTTCAGAGATGGTGTTCTGCATACCTTGGTTGTAACGAGTGGTTATTTGAGTTACTTTTGCCTTTCCGTCATCTGGAACTAGTCTGCCCATTCTCCTCTGACATCAACAAAGCATTTTCTTCTACACAACTGCCGCTCACTGGATATTTTTCAGACCATCCTCTATAAACCCTACAGATGGTTATGCGTGAAAATCCCAGTAGATCAGCAGTTTCTGAAATACTCAGACTAGCACGTCTGGCACCAACAACCATGCCATGTTCAAAGTCACTTAAATCCCCTTTCTTCCCCATTCTGATGCTCGGTTTGAACTTCACCAGGTTGTCTTGACCACATCTACATGCCTAAATGCATTGAGTTGCTGCTATGTGGCTGTTCAGCAATTTGTGTTAACAAGCAATTGAACCTAATAATGAATTGTACCTAATAAAGTGGCCGGTGAGTAATTAAAGCCATATCTACAATATATGTCATAGTAAGCTGTTATTAGCTGGTAATAGCTGCACTGTGTAACACCCCCTAAAAAATGTTTTGTAACATACACTATAGAGCCCAACTGATACAGGAGTTTTAAGAACAATAACAATGTTGATATTTGAGCATTTTAAAATCCAAAATTCCAATATATCAGCCAATATTCTTTATGTTTCTGAAGAGAAGAAAAAACAAACAAATATTATCCCTAGCATTTGTTATGTGTAGTTATGAGACCTCACCAAAGTAACATGACATACTACAGTTTAAAAATCAACTTTTTTTCATTGTTAGAAATAATACTGAACTTGTGTCGGCAACAGGGGAGCTGCAGTCTGCCCTCTGGTGGAAAACCTGTGCAACCACAACACTCATAACATGACTGAGGGATCAGTTTCTCTGTTTTTAAATTGTCATTTATCAGCTGTACACTGATACCAATTTATCTGCAGTTAGCTCAGCACTACAATTTATGGTTTAGACTTCACTGTACACATACAGACAGGTGACAGACAGTTGGGTCCCTATTCCTCCACCAGATACTCCTTCATTTCTATACACCACCTTTATTTAATCAAATCACCTCATTGAGATCCAGATAGAGCCAAGTCCAGCAGAAAGACACACAGCCAGAGAGAACAACAAGACACAGCGCCAGAGACCGTCACTGACAGCACTACATAGATCTGAAGATAAGTTTATATCGTTTCGCCGGTGGTCCAAAATCTTCCAGCTGTGAAACTGGGTTGCGATGTGGTGACTGAGGCTGCTGCAGTTTATTCACATCATTTTCATCCTCTCCAAACGCTCCCCTGCTCTCTTAATAGTGCTGCTGCCCAAGCAGGAATAGCCCACTGCAGGTTTCATTGTGGTAGAAATTGATAACTGATTCAGTGTTCTCTTGTCATCATTCCATCTTTCAGCAAAGGAAAGACCACATTACTGAAACACATAGCCAACAGAGCGCTCAGTATTCCCCCCAACATTGATGTGCTGCTGTGTGAACAGGGTAAGGGACCTGTGCTCTCCATTGTTTCTCTATCCTGTGGTCTCCCGCTGACTGTGTCATGTACTTGTGTTCCTGTTAGAGGTGGTAGCTGATGACACGCCGGCGGTGCAGGCGGTGCTGAAGGCCGACACCCGCCGCCTGAAGCTTCTGGAGGAGGAGAAACGGCTCCAGATTCGTCTGGAGAGGGGAGAGGACTGTGTGGCTGAGAGGCTGGAGAAGGTGAGAGACCATATCCAGTACCAGGAACCTGTGTTTAGTTAGGGCCACTGTACCTCTGTGTCTCGGACATAAATGTCTTCATCCCAGAACCATCTCTTCAACGCTCCAGAACAAAATCTTGTCATTTACTGGCCAGATAGATTGAAAGGCAGCACAACCGAACATCTGTATGTGTGGGCGTAGGGGACACACAAGTGGAGCAGAGGAGAAACAGGCGAAGTGAGGTGGTAGCAGCTGTGACCGCGGGAATCCACATCCATTATATCAACTGTACTTTGTCCAGGACAAGTGGGAACTTCAGATGCTTGCCAGTGTCATATGTTTTACTGTTACCTGCGGACTGTAGGGTTTGGGTTGGTGCTCTGCTTTGCCGTTAGAAACGGTCAACGGGGTGAAGTCAAATTATTTTTAACTTGCACAGATGTTGTCATGTAATATACTATATGGCAAATCTAGCCTTATAACAGGCGAGCAGGAACCACTTCTTCCTTCCTGATGAGGAAAGGAGTAATTGAGTATTCGATTGTTGGGTACACATTCGGTTTTCAGTGTTAGGATTCAAATATTGATTTTTATCTTCTTTTTTTTTTTCTTGGCACACCTGACCTCCCCTCACAGCAGTGAACGTAACTCTCCAGTTCACATTAAAGGGAAAACAAAATGAAGCCCTCAGCTCTGTGGGAGCGCTTTAAACTGATGACTGTGGCAGTTATGGGGTTTAAGAACAAAAAGCTAAAAGTGAATTTTGCATAATAATGTGGTGTTACTTTCTGCTCATCCTGTCTGCTTTCCCTGGACCCCCGGCCGCTTAATAAATTCCCGTGATCTGTTCTGGACCTGCTCAGTTCAGCCTCTCACCCTCTGGACTCTCAGCTATGGTTCCCTCTGCTCTGCACTGCAGCCACCAACCTGGTTCTGCAGGATCTAGTCTTCCACTCTATCTCGCTCTTTCCCGGTTCAATTTCCAATCACTTCAACACTGCAATAAATATTCCTCTTTTATCTCCTCCCTCTCTTAGTCCTGCACTTGGGAGCCTGGCCACAAGTTAAACACAACCTTTTCCACAACATGTAAATAAAGGAACACAGCTCTCTCTCTCTCTTTCTCCCTGTCTACAAGTTGTGCTTGTCAGGTTTCTCACTCACTCATGTCATTGCCAGACCTTTTTGGGCCTTCGTCCTTCTGTTGTTCTGCTTCAATCTATGAAATACATTGCTGAAATAAATTACTGCCTGCTCACAGCCGGCGAAACGCGACAGTATTTTATTTTTTTTAAACCTTTAAAGCCAGAATCGCACAGTTACACATTCACACCTGGACACCCAGCTTTACCTCCTGGTCACAAGCTCGCTTCTCTAACCTTTTGGCCACCACTGCCTCGCAGGAACAGTAGCTGTCTGCCGGCGCCGTCGAAGCTTCAAAGCTCATAAAGTGACATTTGGGCCAGCCCCAGAACCTCGACATAGCTTCAAATATTCACACTGAAGCTTTGAATCCCCATCTGACCTGTCTCTGGTTCTGCTGCTCCTCAGGTCTATGAAGAGCTGAGGGCAATCGGAGCTGCAGCAGCTGAGGCCAAGGCCAGAAGGATCCTGGCTGGTTTGTCATTTACCCCTGAGATGCAGAACAGACCCACCAAAAGGTTCTCTGGAGGGTGGAGAATGAGAGTCTCCCTCGCCAGGTACACCATTACAAACTTCATGGATGAAACTGGTCCATCATTACCCTGTTAGATGTTCTTCTTCACACACACTTACCTTCTGTCCCCACAGAGCTCTGTTCATGGAGCCCACTCTCCTGATGCTGGACGAACCCACCAACCACCTGGACCTGAACGCCGTCATCTGGCTCAATAAGTACGAGCAGCTTTTCAATCTAATGCTTTTCCTGGATCACAGCACTGTGTAGTTAATAAAGGTAGTTTATAATAATTAATTTAGCTAAGCAGCGTTACAGATGGTGACAAATTAAAGACAAAAACAGCATGAAGCGTCTCAGTACACAGTCAGGCCTCCACCAGCCTCCAGAACAGCTTCAGGGCTCCTTAGCAACTGTGGAACTCTGTTAGAGGGATGAACACCATTCTTTTTTATTTATATACGTAAATGTGGGTCGTTACAACTTGCTGAACAAACAACTTACATTGTTGTTTTCCTGGTGAAAGAGGTGGAACGGTCTCTTATTTTACATCTGTTTTACTAAATGCGTCCCACATTCAGCAAGCCGCAGTGCCCCAATCAGAGTAGAGTTTTCTGAGTAGTGTTTCTCTCATCATGTGATGAGTGAACAGGGTTTTAAAATCTGTTTCAATGTTTTAAAAAGCTTTGACATCATGCCGACTGTCCAGGTACCAGGCTCCTCACTTCCATAGTCCTCCTCCTTGTGTGCAATTATGATGTGAAACCAGTGAAGACACACACACAGTATACATATGTATGTAATAAATTGTTTGTTAATAAGCTTTGTTACTTTTTTCACTGTGCTCCTAAATGGAAGAAGTGTACGTGAATTTAGATTTGCATGTTCTCTAAGGAGAATGAAGTAGCTGTGTGTCTGTGCTGGTCCTGTAGAGACATTTGTGCGTTCTCTTTCCACTTTCAGCTACCTTCAAGGCTGGAAGAAGACTCTGCTCATAGTTTCCCACGACCAGAGTTTCCTTGACGATGTGTGTACAGATATCGTCCACTTAGACAACCAGAAGCTCTACTATTATAGAGGGAACTACTGTAAGTGTCCTTACAGATCGGGGATGTGTATATTTGTTTTAAGATAACATGATTCTGAAATTAATACAATTCAATTATCTTTTTCCCTCCATTTGTTTTGTCGGTTTTTTTCTAGCTAAGAACCTTAATGCATCTGAAACTGAATCTGTAGAGGTACATGTCTGTGTTGAAATTCACTGTTTGCCTAGCAGTTTTGTTACATATTTTTTGTAGCTCTCACAGTTGGAATTAAACTTAATAATCAATGCTCTAAAATAGAAGAGCAGTTGGAAAATGGGAGGATTGAGATGAATTAGCCTCTTTACACCGGCTCCCAGTAAGCTTTCGAATAGATTTTAACCATCCATGGTTAAAAATGAGGAGGATCTGAGGAGGAAATCAGGTTGGCAGAGTCAGTGATCTCCTTAAAGTCCCTTCTTAAAACCAGCTTTTATCAAAGTGTCTGCTGATTATACTTGAGTTTTACTTTTATTTCAACTGTCTTTTAATTCCCTAGAATGTTTTTTTTTTTTTTGCTTTTATCTGTTTTCCTTTAAAACCACATGGCTGTACTACTTGTGTTTTCTTGTGCTCTCTTTGTGAAGCAGTTGCTATTATGAGATGATGATGTAGGAAACTGGGATTGGGTTAGTTTATAGTTTTACTTACTGAGTGCTTTTTCTTTGCTTTGATTCAGTGACCTTCAAGAAGATGTACGTGCAGAAGCAGAAGGAACTGCAGAAACAGTACGACAAGCAGGAGAAGAAACTCAAAGAGCTGAAGGCAGGTGGCAAGTCCACCAAACAGGCTGTGAGTATGGCTGTCCCCCCAAGGACCAGTTTCATAAATCTGAAAGGTGACCCCTTTTTGAAATGAACCAGGATTTAAAGAGAAAACCAATTTCTTAACAGATTAGCCTACATGAATTAAAAACATGAATCAAAACACACCAGTTGAAGCTCCATCACTGGGGCAAGGTGAGTTGCTTCATGGAAGGATCACGAGTTCCTCACTCTCACAGTTGATGCTGTTGAAACAGGCCTATAAAGTCTTTAGCTAAGGAACAACTTAAACCTCTGACTCAAGCTAAGCTGTGGGGTATGCCACCCCTTGCCATTCCCATTTGACACAAATGCTGTATCCATCCATTCTGCCTCAGGTGGTTTTTGCAGCTGACACCGGTCTTTAAATGTCCCCCCTCAGGAGAAGCAAACTAAAGATGTCCTGACCAGGAAGCAACAGAAAGGCAAGAAGAAGGGAAGTCAGGAGGAGGAGAGCCAGGACGCCACAGAGCTTCTGAAGAGGCCTAAAGAGTACACCGTCAAGTTCACCTTCCCCAACCCACCTCCCCTCTCACCACCCATACTGGGACTTCACAGTAAGAACCCCTGCAGTGCTCAGGGCCAAACTGTACCGAACATGTCTCAGCAGTACAGGCTGCTGCTAACTTATCTAAACACAGATACACAGAAGGAGGCAGGTGAGGGCGGACTACATGTCATACCTTCAGTCAGGACATCATCAGGACAACAGTATCTGTCAGTCAAATAAATGTCACAGAGGGGAGACGGCAAAGCTTAAAACATGTTCCTATCTTCCTTGGTTACTGTTACTATGACATTTTACTGATAGTAATTTCAGTTTCCGCTTTGAAATGCAGTTTTTACATTTAAAAAAAGGTGTGAAAATTGACCTGGAGTGGGTGGACGGCTGCAAATGTGGGCTAATCCGTCCAGAGACCTTTTTGCATGTCATACCTCCTTCTTTTTTGTCAGCTGACCAAACAAATCCACAGCCTGTGGGTGTCGTCCATTAAAATCATATTAATGCCATCTGAGGAACAAAAAGCTGTAGTATACCAGAGTCACTGTTGCTCGTTTGATCGCGTCATAGTGTATTTTCTTAACACCAGCTGATGGAAACAAATAATTCGACTTAGAATGTTGCTTAAAGGTGGTCAACATTTTGACTCAGTGGTTTCTCCCCTATCCAGGTGTTGACTTTGGCTATGAGGGTCAGAAGCCACTTTTCAAAAATGTGGACTTTGGAATTGACATGGAGTCCAGGAGTAAGTATGCAGCTTCTGTTATGATTTTAGGGTAATGTGGAGGAAAAAAAATTAAATGCTGACATTCATTTTTTCCTCCTTCATCTAGTTTGTATAGTTGGACCCAATGGTGTGGGGAAGAGTACCCTGCTGCTGCTGCTCACTGGGAAATTAACCCCGGTACGTGTGTTGATACACAAAATTTAAAATTGAACTAAATCATATGTTCTGCTGACTTAACTGGATGTTTGTTTTTTAGACCAAAGGTGAGATGAGGAAGAATCATCGCCTGGTGAGTAACTTACTGTTGATGTTTGACTCTTACATACTGACCAGCTGTGCACTGGGCTAGAAGCCTCTGGACACCATTATGTAGTTTGTCTGCAGTGACAAAGTTCTGATCTCACAAAACATAAATGTTTACTGTGTTAGAAATGTTTTTTTTGCGGCTGCTGCTAGCCTGTCGGGCCACAAGGTGTACTTGCCAGATGAAACTAGTATTCATGAAGCAAAGTCACAGTAATTGTATGTTTTCAGTATCATCAGGTGTAACGCTATCACTGATGGTAAAAGCCACATCAATAATTACTAGTTAATTACTAGGAAACGATTCCTTGCAATCTTTATGTATGCAGTGTGAAATTGTGTCTGCATCAACCTAATTTAGCATAACAATAAAACAGTTTCATTATTTTTAATGAGCAAAACAATGGGGATTAGTAATTGGTCAACTGAACTGTCTCACTGAAGTCAATCCAGAAAGCCACAGCTAACATGGATGATGCATATTCACAGGGCAGTATTAGCAACTAGCATTCATTAGCTAATATCTGCCCAAACCGTCTCTAGATGTTATTGGAAAAAGTGTATGAATTTGTGTGAATAGGGGAGCGTGACATTGTAGTGTAAAGATGTTTCAGTGGTCAGAAGACTAGAAAGTCGCTATGCAAGTACAGACTGTTTCCCATACCTGAGCAGGGCTGCCCACGGTGCTCTGTTCTGTTCTTAATGGAAATGTGTTTGTCACCTTTACACTGTGAGCACGCGGTGAGACAGCAACACTGCTGAACTTGATTATTCTGGTAATGAGATATTGTTGTAGTGATTGGTCAGTTTACATGCAGACGAGTAACTTGGGTGTTCTGTTCTGTGCATGCAGAAAGTGGGCTTCTTCAACCAGCAGTATGCTGATCAGTTGAACATGGAGGAGACCGCCACAGAGTACCTGATGAGGAACTTCAACCTTCCTTACCAAGATGGCAGGAAGTGCCTGGGACGTTTTGGCCTAGAGAGCCACGCCCACACCATTCAGATCTCCAAACTTTCCGGTATGAACATGAAGCGTCAGACAGAGGGTATCAGCTGTCGGGAAGGAGACATTTTCTAACATTGTGTCTGGATTTCATCTCCAACAGGTGGTCAGAAGGCCAGAGTAGTGTTTGCTGAGCTGTCCTGTCGTCAGCCTGATGTGCTGATCTTGGTAAGGGCCACGGAGCCTTTTATCCACACTGAAGATGAACCACCTGAAGGAATGCTGTGACTAAATGCTTATTTTTCTCTGATAGGATGAACCCACCAACAATTTGGACATCGAGTCAATCGATGCCTTATCAGAGGCCATCAATGAATACAAAGGAGGTAAGAAGAGTGGTTCAGTAAGAACTGGCCATCAGAAAGGATTCATTCACAACTAATGAGCTAAAAATCCAAGGATCATACCAGCACTTTTTTTATGAAGGCCATTGGTTGTTAACTCAAATTTACGCCGTTTCCAGCTGAATAGTTCACGGCGCACACATAGCAAAATATTAGGCTTAGCCGTGGCTCACCTTGAGTGCTTGTGTATAACTGTATCCTGATGATGCAATGTTTCCCCCACTCAATATCAACACTAATCATTTCCCAATCTGTCTACTTGCAGTGTTACAGTCCTGCCACCAGGCGTCACTATATACGTTGTGCCATCTGTAGCGACTATCCTGACAACAATAATTGTACAGTTTGGCTCTTTATGACAGTACTAACGTAGTTCCCCTTCTTGTCCAGCTGTGATCATTGTGAGTCACGATGCCCGGCTCATCACAGAGACTCAGTGCCAGCTGTGGGTAGTGGAGGACTGCACAGTCAACCAGATCAACGGAGACTTTGACGATTACAAGCAGGAGGTGCTGGAGGCTCTGGGAGAGACCATGGTCAACAAGGTCAACCCATGATCGCACAGGCACTGTCAGGACACGCTGCACCATCTGGACCGGCCAACATGTCTCACAAAGTAACAGATAATAAAAAGAAAATTGGATTTGTTGGAAAGTATCTATTCCTTTCATCTTTTAATAGGTTGGAGACAAATACTGGAGAGATTATCCTACCATGCATTCTATTAATATAGAGGGAGGTAAATGTCTTGAATCATGACCTGTGGTCTAGATCTTAAGCTTAATAATAAAAGAAATCCATTTCTCATGTTTTATGGTGCAGTTTTTATTTTCATACCTGTAGCATATGAAAGCTGGAAACTCACTATCCAGTAGACATGTACATGTGTACAGCAAACCATACAGCTACAGTGAGTGAATGGCAGAAACATCAGCACGAGCAACAGGACGGCTTCTGTAGACTCCATCACTTTAAGTAAGCCTTGTATGTCTTCTTGACTTTCGCAACGTCATTCTCATCAGGCTGTATTTCTCCGTACCATTTATACCACGTGTTTCCAGGGGTTAAGAACTGGGGAGGTGGTGTGGAGCCCACAGCGTCATGGGAATTTGAGTAGTCCTCTGCTGAAAATTCCACATACGGAATCTGAAAGGGGAGTAAACCTGAAAAAGGACACAGGGTGTTGTTACCTGGTGATACTTAGGTGGTTCTGTTGTGCAAAAAAAGACATCTGGCATCTGATGAAGTTTTCCTATGTTTGGTGTGGAAAGACTAAACTCAGTCTGTAAAACCTGATCAGTGGACTAAATTCTGGGGTCACATACAGACCACGCCTTATATTCTGATAAGTTCTCATGTCAGTGACAAAACATCTGATTCAAATGCAGTAGTACTCACATCCCTGTGATCCCAATGATAACTGGACCTCAGAAGGGCAGTTTATAGTAATAATCTTTGTTTGTAGAGCACTTTTCAAAAACAAGTTATAAAGTGCTTTAACAAGTGAAGACAATAATACAAAAACAATACAAGATAAAAGCAAGAAAACATTGAAAAGACTAAAATACATGTTTAAGATAAATATAAAATTAGTAAAACAGAATAAAATAAAAGGGATAAAATAAAGTCAGATAAGATCGGGAAAGGCTCTCCTATAAAAGTATGTTTTAAGAAGGGACTTAAAAGAGTTCACTGACTCAGCCGACCTGATTTCCTCGGGCAGGCTGTTCCAGAGCCTCGGGGCCCTGACAGCAAACGCTCTGTCCCCTTTAGTTTTCAGTCGAGACTCTGGAACAGACAACAGACCTCTGCCCGAGGATCTCAAGGTACGTGCTGGTGTGTATGGGACTAAAAGGTCAGAAATATAACAAGGCGAGAGGCCATGAAGAGCTTTAAAAGTGATCAATAGAATTTTATAGTCAATTCTAAAACATACTGGGAGCCAGTGTAATGAAGCTAAAATAGGGGTGATGTGGTCATATTTCTTTGTTCTGGTTAAAAGCCTGGCAGCTGAGTTCTGGACAGTCTGGAGTCCATCAGTAGATTTTTGGGTTAAACACATGAAAAGGCTGCTGGGACCCGATGACCAGGATTTCTGTTTTGTCTGAAAAATTATTTGACATCCATTTTTTAACTTCACAAAGGCAGTTGTTAAGTGAACTCAGCATTCAAGTAAGGCGCTCCATATTTGATATTAAGTCGTGTTTTGTGTTGCATACCATGATTACGTGCTGCGTTGATTGCCTCATTTAGCTTCTTCTGCTGTTTCATACACACACCTGGAGACAGTAGAACCATCACAACATGATCAAAGACCCTTATATATCCTGACATAATCTGATGACATTTTGACTTACCAGTTCGAGTGGGATCATACACCGTTCCAGTGTGGGGACTGATGAACTGCTGCAACAGTTTAACATTCTACAGGACAAGATACATTTGGGTTAGCGTAGCACTGGAGAAGAAATGAGGCAATCAGTTGCACGTTACAACGTCTCAATATAAAGCTGTGTTTGGAATATAAATGGAACTGTACACCGATTCTAAATGTGAGAGTTTGTTGCCCTATTTTTATCATTTAATTACACAAACACACATTTCCCTCTGTAATGTAGTGGAGTATTAAGCATATAGGGTTCAATGCTGTGACATGCTAAAAACAAATTATATCTTACACTAAAAATATGTCTTGCTTTTTGACAAGCAGTTGCATTTTTTAAAAGGAACAATTAAAATAAACATATTGCATTACAATTATTTAATTTACTTACTAGTCTAGTCTAAAGTTAACAATGAATGAATCTATGGGTCCTGTGTGTGCATGTGTGTGTATTTCAGGCCTGTGTGTGTAAATGAAAGACAATAACAGAGAAAACTCATTTTACACATTCAATATTAAGATATGGTCAGAGTTTTAACGGATGTCATTTTGACTGGTCCCATTTTCTTTCTCTGGAGAGCAGAGGAGATCCGGCCCTGCGGTGCATGATGGATACGCCACGGTCAGTTGGCTGACCGGTAGCTGTATCTGAATATGCATACACACACTGGTTTCCCCATGTATGGACCACGACCCAAAATGAAGACTGTCAGCGGACTGCTTGATAACTATAAGCAAATTACTTGAACAGCATTTGTTTAGGATTATAGGCTTTTTGATCTATATAAGCGGCTGTTTGCTTTGTTTATTTTACTGTAAACTGAAATATTTGTATATATGTTTATATACATTAACATTATGCAGTTAATGTTTGTAGCATGAAGGAGCTACAAGTTACATTTCATTGTGCAACCCTGTGTTGTAACATGACAAATGACCTTGAAGAAAATCCATAATTGTTTTCAATAGAGATACATGATAATTATCCATCCAATAAATGATCGATATTGCCGATATTGGGCATGTTTTCATTACCAGAATCATATTGGAAAATGAAATTGTCACGCTCATGAAGTCATATTGCTGCGCCTGGATAGAGCCACTTCCTCCTACTTTTTTGTTTCAATGTACTACATCTTATGTCAGTCCATTTGATTTATTTTGAATTCTTATGCAAAATATTTTGATAGACTTCATGTTCTATGAAAGCCATACTTTATTAAAAAAAATAAGAGTCAGAACTGTCCTTTGTTGTTATTGTGTTAACAAAAGTGATGTCAGTTAGGTCAGCGTTATGGAATATTAAATTATAAATATTGCTGTAAATGACTTAGATGATCTTAGCCTTTCTTACCATCAGGTGTGTAAAAATTAACAAGTTAACTTCGTTTTAATTTTCAAAAATGTGAAGAAATTTTCAGCTATCGGATCAGTTTGGTCATGAGAAATGGGCAATTACTGGATAAGCTATCGGATCGTTGGGGAAATCCATATTGTGCATCATTAGTTTTCAAGCAAAACTCGCAGGTTCCACCTTGACAAATGTTACTTTCTGTTCCATGTACACCTGTACTTCTCTTCTATGAAAGTAAACTATTGATTTTGATTTTAGACCATTGGACAAAGCAAGACGTGGAGACACCAGCTTGGATTCTGGGAAATGATGCCATTTTTCAAAATGTTCTGCCACGTTATAGACTAAAATGTCAGTACAGAAACTTTAATCTTCTTACGTCCCTCTCTAATTCAGGAAGATCTTGAAAACTGATCTCTTCTTAAAAAACTTCCAAACCCCTAACCTCTCACATGCACTTCCTGTGCTCTTCTTCTTCTACCTCCTTACAATTCACTAGATTGCACTACTTGCTCACGCTTGATTCCCCTAGGTATCTATCCCGTTGATGCCGTTTGAGTTTATAGCTCTTTCTAGTATCTATTGTTGCATGTAGGTCTCTCACTTTACTTGTGATGCTTTATGTTCCTCAAATGTTAGGCCCAATCTACACTACTCCGTTTTAGTTTAAAAACTGGGTTTTTAAACAAATACGATCTCTCTCCACACCAGCATTTTAGCTGTGTATCAGAGCTGATCTCCGTCCATGCTAGAACGACTGAAAACGCACATCTAGTGGCCGTTCACGTACACTGGACATGCTCGTGCCAGTGTAAACATGAAGCAGATGGGCTATTCTGTAGTTACAGAGGATCTGGCGAAAGAATAAAGTAATGCAGACGAAGAACCACACCAGATTTTCTTTTGCAAGGACCAAGAACGAGCTGGGTCTGTTGCTCAATGTAACTCGGGAGTTCAAAGCGTCTGTGGCGACGGAAAACAGACTGGGAGTCGTCACAAAGTAAATACGGTGACATGCACAGTATCACCATCAAAACCATCATCCAACTGATTATAATGCAACTGAATCTTCTAATACACCTGGAATACAACTTTAAATTTGATGAAAAGAAATTAATATACAACAGTTATTACACAATTTTTCAAAAATATACCAGGCGATTGTCCATGTTTTGGCCATTTTCACTGTTTATATGTTCACTGGTATTGGGAGTTTTCTTCAAAGCACTATTTCTGTCCATACAACCATGTTCCAAATAACATAAAGCTTCCAAAGTAAGTACAATTGTAAGTTAGGCTGTAAGTGGTCTCCATCTCTTCGTATTGAGCAGACAAATCGTTTGATATACCGAATGCCTGTGTGGCTACTATAGATCGGCGAGCAGACAATGATAAAGACTGTCTGTTCCATACAATTTCTCATTTGCATTTCGCGTGAAAATCAATCGTCCTCCCCCGTACCTGGCAGGTCCGTGCTTAACGGGTGAGTTTGCATAGTGCTTTGTTAGAATAAAAACATCCAGACTAATGTATAACAGAACACTACAATGCACTGTAACTCAAGGCATGTGTGTGTTTAATGTGAGACAATTAGAGTGAATGAGATGCTAACCCACCTGATGATGGATAATAACGTTTGGATCCCGACAAATTGGACAGGGGTTTCCACATATCTTGTCTCCTCGCTGCAGAAACACAAACAGTGTTAACGTTACTTTAAACAACCGATGTGATGCATGGAACTAAAGCTGGATTCAAGTAGAAATATTACAATGCAGGTCTTGCGGGTCTTCTGTGGGGGAATGCCTCCTTTGTGGTTCCTCCTGTAGCCTGCCCACACTGGATTGGTTCCATACCTCTCAATGTACTCTGTCATGGGAAATGAATATGCAGTAAAACCAAGAATCAGCGCTAAAGATGAGACTGGATTCTCCTTTACATACCTTCACTCTCCAGGTAATCCCAGGGTCTGTCCTTGTAGGCAGAGATCGCCTCAGCAGCACGAGCAGCATCCTCATCCTGGAGTGACGCTGCTTTGCAGAAAAAGCGACTTGGAGGTACAAACAGAGAGAGACCCGGGCATGTTCTTACAGGTAGCCTCTGCAGACAGGACTGAATCCAAAAGAAAAACACCTCACCACTGACATCATCGTCACAACATGCCAAACATATTCATAACCATAATATACTACTAGTTACTTATTATTCCTTAAAAAAATATTACTTTACTTATTACTGGGTAATAAAAATGTTACTTGTTACCTTACAATATTTTTAGTAGTTTCCCACAGAATGAGCGAGGTGCTGCACAAATATATGCTCCTCAGTCAAATATGATTTTAAATATGCCAAATAAAAAAAGTAGAAAATCAATATGGGGCGGTCAGCGTTGATAATTATCCAAATTATAGGCTAATTATGGGAAACACTGGTTTCACTACCACCCCTTCCCCCCAAACAACGCCACTCTCTCCCGACGAGTCCAGCATCAGTGAAAGCTCTGCCGGAGATTCTTTCTGTAAGTTTCACGTTGCTGTGCTGCTTCAACAGATGCTTCAATAAATCAGATGTAGAAATGTTCGCGGTTGAAAGCTTTTTGCTGGTTTACACAAGACGACGATGTTCTTCGCATCTTAGACTGTGACACAATCATAGCAGCAGCTACTTACAGCTGTAGAAAGAACGCCTCTTCTCCATTTTTCCTTTAGTTCTGGCTATCAGCTGACATGAACAACAAAGTCGGGTCCCGCTGAGCTGCCGCACACGTGGATTCACGTCAAGGATGGTGCGTTCAGTAACGAGTAACGTAGCGTTACTTGCCTTAGCAACTGTAATAATATTAACGTTACTGTTTTAGAAAAGTATTAGTTACACTACATAGTTACTGGGAAAAGTTATATTATTACAGTACAGCCCAACACTGTTCATAACGGACCATTATAGTGCCGCTAATGCTAACTGTTAGGGATGCATAAAGCCCATAACTACACTTATGAAATAAGGTCATTGATACCGTTACGTTAGCTAAATAACCCGTAAAAATAAAATACCGCTTTCACAGGCGACATTAATATACGACACTATTGTCAAATGAAGCCAAAGCCAAAAATCCACCTTACTGAGTCACATTACAATGTCCCGCGTTGTACCGACTGTGCATTATTACCGATACACTATCAAATTCTAATTACAAAAAGTTGACGAACAGCTACTCTCGGCTAACTAAGTTAGCTAACGTGGGGAATAGGAACCTAGCGTCCAGCGTTTTTTCTGACTTAAACATATGATAACGTTAAACCTCGTAGAAAATATCACACAGTAATCGTCATGGGTATATCACCAGCACAAATAGATGTAATACCTGATACTGTCGTAATGGATGTAAAATTGAAGGCGAAAGACGGCAAAAAGCCTTCACGATTCCTGGGATGGAGGCAGCCATTTTCCCCTCCTTGTTGTGTTGGGGGTTGTAGGTGAAAGGTCAAAGATCAAGCCATATTGTTGCTATGTCAAGCGTAAAAATGTAATATCACAACGGAATTACAAATATATCCTTTAAATTGTGTGTAAATCCAAATTCTGTCGTTTTTATTTTGGTCTGTTATAGATTGTTTAAATGCTACATTCTCTGTATGTAACGTTATATGCCTTGGGCTTGTGAGCATCACTGTCCTGACCTGACAGACAAACCGGTCGCCATTTTGAAGAAATAATATTTACTAAATTTAAGTGATCAAATAATCACTACAATCCAGCTAAATCAACAACATGAGTTGGTATTGTTTATTATCTTATTATTAATATAAACACACAATGCTTTCAAAGTGAATGTAGAGAGTAATTCAAAATAACATTTGGCGAAATGTGACATCCGCCATTATGCCCTTGGCAGGACGGGGAAGGACGTTTATCCACCATTTTGTTTCAGTGAAAACGGAGAAAAAACGCTGCCCGTGACGTAAAAAACGTCACGTAGTATAAAAGCTATGTCCCTCCCTTTCGAGCTCATTCCTGGATTTGGTCAAAGGTAAGTGTAGTCAGAAAGACAGCAAGCTTTGTTTTCAACGTTTTGTTCGTTTTAAATGCGAAATTCCTACCGAATATATTCTAAAACCAGCAAATGAATTGGATATAGACAAAGGACGACGAAATTTGAGCCGAAATTAAATGTGTTTTTTGTGTGTTTTGCAGGTATGAATTTGCTTTGCCGAAGACTGAACCGTCGAGGACTTTGAACAACTCTACTCAAATTCATATTTTTTCTTCAAGTAATGGACATTTGATTACCATTTTTGCCTCCAGTTTGTTCCTGAAGGAAAGGCTAGCCTATAGCTATCACAGCCCCACCCATAAGAAGTCTTTCAGTTGATATTAAAACCATGAAGGTTGACGATATAAAATTGATGAAATAAGAGATATAAGTGCATGAAAAGCACACTCTGATATACCCGAGACGCTGAGGATCTATAGTATCAATAGTAAGTCTATTTTGAAGTTAAATTGAATTGAGATCAATCAAATGAAAATAGGCGTAGAGAATAGGCTAGCTAGCGGTAGCTGGCTAGCAGGCACCGTAAGTTAGCTTGGTTCTTGGCAAACAATTTGAAAATAGACAATGTTATAGTATGAGCTCACACAGGAAAGTGGACGGAGGCACAAGGCTCCGTTTCTTTGTGTGTGAGACGGAATGGGCGAATTGTGCAAATAAAATTAAATGTAGCCAGTAAATTCGTAAAATAACCATAAGCAATCTATTCATAAAGATTGCCGTAGGCATAGAAAGCCAGTTCCTGCTCATGAAGTCGGACTTTTTGCCTGCCAGATTTGTTTTGTAGGGGCTTCTCCATGGAACGAACACCCACCGCAATCTATACATAAAGATTGCGTTAGTTTGACGATTGTGGACATATTTTATGAAGCACTCTATTGAAATGTTGATAATTATAGCACAGTGACTTCCCGAAAGCCCGCACCATTTACTCGGCAATCTGTGGATAAAGATTGCAGGATGACTCAAGCGAAGTGATCTTTCGAAGCACAAACAGTCGGGATTGACAAAATGGTGGATTGGTTGTGGTTTGCTTGTCGTCCTCGGACAGCTCCGGGGGCTAGCCGTGTTCTTGGAGCAACTCTTGGGAGTTTTTACAAAACTGAAACCGAAGTATAGACTGATGTCCATCGCGGTGTCTTGAGTGCCATGCGCGTATGCTTCGCTAGATGTCTGCTGTACGTCGCCTTGTTTTTCTGTCGACCAGCTCAGTATTTGCTCTGAGAGCCATTGTTGCTTGTGTAACATAGGGATTGGTTTGCCGTCGTCGAAGTGGTTAACAGAGGGAGGGCCCTGATTAGCAGTCAGCCTCCTGCTCCCTCCCATTGCCGAGCGGCTAAGTCACAGCAGCGGGCCTGTTCCCAGCTATGACAGATGCTTAAGCGCAAGCCATATATAGGCAGCGTGATCTGCCCTTGTGTAACCGAGGGCGTTCAGACCTTCAATCTGTGTCTCCTTTATAAATATATACCTTGTTTTCTTACTCAGTCAAGTCTGCTGTTGCGACACCGTTATAAAACTATTGTAAATATTTGTTGTAGAAAGCTTGGTCATTGAGTACAGGCATAGATTGTTTTGCACTAATGTACCAGTGAGATATATAACAACAACACAGTGTGACTCTGCACAAATAATGTTCTTTCCCCCCACTGTACCAGGACCCAGGGCCACGTTTTTAACACTGATTGTGTGTGTATATATATATGTGTAACAATTGTGACATTTACAGGAATTGGGTTATTTGCAGTGTTGTGGAGGTCTGAGACTATATAAAACTTCTACTACAACAGTTACACGGGTAAGACCTAACTGATTCCTCACATCATGACATTTCCAATGAATTGATTTCCACCAGGGTTGCAGGTTCTGTGACATGACGATTGACAAATTTGGCACAAAATGGTTTCATTATGAAATGCATAAACATGGCAAATAAGTGCATGCTTATAAGGCTCAACCCGAGCAGTTTAATCATGAACCATGTGGAGGTTAATAATAAGACCCTTTGTCGTGATAATTTTTCAAATCCATAAAGGCCAATTGTCTTAGTGTTGGAAGTCTTTGTTTGGATCACTTTGGCCATTTCAAAGATAATTAGTTGACATACTGGAATGATGAAACATCCAAGAGCTTTCAGTCATGAGCTTGTTTTACCCTTAGATTAATGTGTGACGGTTCAGACCATTGTCATGGGGTGTTGCACTAACACTTGCATTGATATTTACTGCATTTCTCTGTTGTGTAACAGACAGTATAGTGTCAGTGTGGAAACAAAGTAACCTGTAGGTGGCAGTGAGTGGCCTGACTTGTACCCTCTGGCTGGAACAGCTGATGGTGATGTCATTAACACCACTGTAGTCCAATATATAGATACTTTCCGTCAGGTAATCACAATTGAAAGGACACTGATGAGTGTTTAACAAACTAATTCTACAGTTTTCAAGCATTTCATACTTCATACAATTACCTTCAATCACATTTTAGTGTGTTGGTGCGTGTAACTTGTACCCTTCATCTTGTCATCAGATACCATATTAATTAGTAGGTTTTTTCAGGTATTGTCTGTTTCCATTATCCCTGTGAGTTCTTTTTCTTTTGCACAAATGTGAATGATTGTGATAGACGTGTGCTATTAAAAAGTTGATAAATCATTCAGTAACATTTCTTGCAAAAATTCCTCTTTTGCTACTTTTCTAACAAAACTTTGACCTTTCACCTCGTTTTGTGTTTAATACACATCCAAATAATAATAAATAAACAACAAATAGAGATATTGAAAACATATCAATAGTTAGGTTTAGGGAAACAGTTAAACTGAGTAAAAAGGTTGAGTTACATTTTGTATGTCAGTTTTATAAACATGTAGTTTTGTTATGCGTTGTTGTTGTCTCTAAACACAGCCTGAAGTAGAATAAAAGGTTGCCTCACACACAAAAATCAACATACTGTCAGACTACATGTCCTGTCCTGCAAGTAACGTTCCAGAGAGAAGACACTCTGGCACGGAGGGATAAGTTACAGCTTCCTGCCCATGTCCCTGCTGAACTGGTGTCACGTTGGCCCCAGGAACCACTCCAAACATCTTGAGGCTGTGCACTGAAGCTGTCATGTACTGTGGATGTTTGACTGCCAGAGCAACGACTGTACTTTCACTGATTTGTATGTGACTATGTCAGCCAGGTCATATTCCAGATATTGTTTGCTTCTTGTGTCTCATTAAAATGACTTAACTGTATAGAAGGTCAGAGAGCTCTGCTCCTGAGTCACGGCTTTGCAAGGAGGACTGTTTGGCAGCTTGATGAAAATGCCGTTCATTTTGCCCTTAGTTTTGATGGACTTGATACTCTGCTTGGTGCAAACAGGTTGGTGTTGAACCACCGAGTCACTGATGAGTCAAAGCAGAGTCTGGATTGTGTTTGGTGGAGAGGGGAATCTGAAGGCTGGGACCATGTTGGCCTGGTGCAGTTTAGATTTGTGTTTTTGATGTGAAGCAGCTTTTGAGCCTCAATGGGAATGTTTTTGGGAAAGAACAGATTGGAGCTGTTCAGTCCTAAATTGTGCAGTCTGGGATTCTGTAACATGGAGCTCTCTTCTATTTGGCAGGCAAAAAGTCCTCAGTAAACATCAGTTTAGGGCCCTTTTTACCAAAGACATTCTAGAAAATGTAATCCACCCTCGTCCTGCGCGGTGGCATGTATATTTATTGTTTGAGGTGTCTGTTTCAGATATGGCAGGTGGACCAGTGGACCCCAGAGAGATTTTGAAGGGTGTGGAGGCTCTGCTGGGGAAGGATGGAGAGCTCCGCAGCCTGGAGGGAGTCCCAAAGGTGTTTAGGTGAGGAACTGAAATTAAACATGACCTATTGCTGGTACCCTATGATTTTAAACTTTTAGACTCTTAAACAAAGCTGCTATACTAACACCCCTGCTCTTCTTTAATGCAGCCTCATGAAAGCTTCTACCAAGATGGTCAGTAGATGTATGTACCTGAACATCCTGCTGCAGACCAAGTCCCATGATGTTCTGAACAGGTAGGCCTTAATGCTGTGTTGTATGTTGAAAGTCTTGGTCTTTATTAACATTAAAAGTATGAAGAAGTTGTCTGTGAACTCTACTGTCACTTCAGGTCTGCTTATTAGCTTTTTCAAGAGCTTTTAAGGCCACTCATATAAAATGTAATTCTGTAAAGATTAATGGTTACTAAAATAAGCATACATACATTTTCCAAAAGAACGTTGAGTGGAATGTTCAGACTTGAATTAAACAGTGCACACAGTGAAGTGCATTTCTAAATAAATGTTCCTTGAGTCAGTAACAAGTTGTGTGTGTTCTTATAACTCACTTTCACATGATGTTATTTTTTGTTGCATTCAATAATTCAGAGTTCACTAGTTCAAGTTTCCCACAACAGGTCAATATCACCAACATTTTGTAGCTCCCCTCTGGTGTAAATGTAAATGTTCCTGTATACTGATCAGTAATTATTCTCACACCTTCCTGATGTCAGTTGGCTGTTGATGTAGTGCTATTTATAACTTAGTGTAAACTTTTAGTAGATTTCTTTTAATAAATCCCACAGAAATACGCCAACCCAACATTGAATGGTGCTTCTAACAAGTATAGTGTATGTATCCAAAGCCTGATGTCTCTTGTTCTTGTCTGTTGCAAAGCTCCATTCTAGTTTATTTGGACTCAGTCCCACGTACACTGTGGTGCTGCCAGAAATACTCACTACAGTGAATTTGGATTCATCGGCCAAAGTGACAAAGAATTGAGGGGCGCAGTTGTTAGTTTGCCTCTGCACTGACAGAGAATAGAATGATTTCTGAAAGTAACCGGTTAGGAGTTAATATTACCATGTTTTAATGTCCTCATTGATCTGCAAGTGTAATCAGGGACCATTTCAGTCCATCACTGCGTGCCTCTTTAAACCACTCGTTCCCTCCTTCATCCAGGTTTATCAGAGTTGGTGGCTACAGACTGCTCAACTCCTGGCTCACCTACTCTAAAACCGCCAACAACACCCCCTTGCTGCAGCTCATCCTGCTCACACTACAGAAGCTGCCTCTCAAAGTGGACCACCTGAAACAGGTACTGTCTCACTGGGTACACCAGAACCCACCTCCAGTACAGTACACAGCAACTGCAGCCTCTAACCCACTGTTTATGCTTTGATCGTTTCCCAGAACAACACGGCCAAGCTGGTGAAGCAGCTGAGCAAGAGTGCAGACACCGAAGGTCAGTTTGACGGTACATCAACACTTTAAACTTTACATAGACGGCAGCGTGCAGCCCACTAATATTCTTGTCTTTTATTTTGTAGAGCTGAGGAAGTTGGCGTCCGTGCTGGTAGACGGTTGGATGGCTACGATCCGTTCCCAGAGTGTCTCGAGCAGTGCCAACTCTCCTGCTGGTACACATCCATCATTTTACTTTTTAAACGTGCCTCTTGTTTCACAATGACTCACCCTCGCAACAGCTCGTAACCCTCTTCATTCATCTTTTAGATAAGAAAAAGAAGAAAGAGGAGAGCAAGGTTCCGCTGCGGGACGTGAAGGAAAAGAGTGTCGATGAGGAGAAGAAGAAGGAGAAACCTAAAGCTCATGCACCCAGCCACGCAAAGATCCGCTCCATAGGTACACCTCCCCTGATGAGCAGAGATGTAGTCGGCCCTAAGTGTTAGGAATGAAATAATCAACATGTTTTGTGTTGTGCAGGACTGGAGATGGACACTCCCAACCCGGCCCCTGCTAAGAAGACGCCCACTGCCCCACAGCTGGGTGACAAGTACAACATCAAGCCTCCAGTCCTCAAGAGGCCCAGGTACTGTATCCTCCCAAAGGTCCTCACTCCCACAGCACAGCACCATCTTGTGGTGTATTCATGCAGCTGGCTCAGTGCGGCCCTCAGGTGGCCGATGATAGTACTGACATGTTTCCTTTTATGTTGATTTTCCCCCCACAGCACTGGTCCATCAGATGCTCCGCCTCTGGAGAAAAAATACAAACCTCTGAACACCCCCTCTAACTCTGCCAAAGAGATCAAAGTCAAGATCATTCCAGCTCAGCGTACGTTTACACAGACACTCATTTAACTGCATTTTAAAGAAGTGATAGTGATGTGGCAGCTGTGGTGTTCACTGCTCTCTTGTGTCCTCACGGCAGCGATGGAGTGCACAGGGTTCCTAGATGCTCTGAACTCTGCCCCAGTCCCCGGGATCAAGATCAAGAAGAAGAAACCTAGTACTGGTACAACAACTAATACCAAGGCAGTCTCCCCCACGTCGAACAAGGTACTGACTGCTCTCAGTAGTTTCTCATCTGGTCCAAAACAGCCTCAGAATATATTTATTTATTGTTGAAAGTTTTTTCCCAAAACCCCAGAACAAATGGGATTCTTGTCTGTTTTTAACCAAGCCTGATGGACTTTACTGTACTGCTGTAATAATTTCCACTGTCTGTTGTAAGTAGCTGTTGCAAATAAGTGAGGTTCAGTCTTTGTCCTCATGAAGATTTTCCAAGAACTAGGAACTGAACTCACATCTTTGTCTTTTTACACATAAAATATAATCCAAAACTCCCCTCTCTTGTTGCTTTTATCTCCTCAGCCGAGTCCATTTGACAGCAAACCCTCTACATATTCCTCATCTTCTGCTAAACCGTCATCTCCAGAAACCGCTGCTTCCATCACTCCTGCTGATGAAAACCAGGAGCCGGAGCAGCCTGGAACCCCTGTTCCTTCTGAGGACCCCGAGGCTTCTGACAACGGTAAGGTCCTTACAAATTCAGATTTTTATTTAACCAGGTTCATCCCACTGAGATCAAGGCTCTCTTTTACAGGAGAGATCTGACCATGAAACATGGAATTTAACAGTAAATTAATGTGAAAGCACACATTTAAGTAGCATTAACATGTCCAGACAATGAAGATGATCATTTCCATATTTCAAGTTTAAAAGTGAAGTAAGTGGGAATTTAGCTAAGAAGGACTTTGTAAATTAAAATGTCCCAGTGACTGAGGCGGTGTGCACGTACTGCAGACCAGTGCACCTTTGAAAATGGTGAGTAAGAGAGGCACAGTTTGTTAGGGATGCACACGTCGGTTGTATGAAACTGGGAAGGCAGATGTATCATCTCTAGCCTCTTGGAGCCTAGCCCTATTGAATTTAATATTCTGTTGTTTGTTAATCTGGTTGAATTCAAGTTTGAGCAGTGCAATCTAAAGAGCTTTGCTTTAATTGTCTCTTGTTTGCAGGTGAGAAGCCTAACGCTCTGGCAGAACCGCGCGGAGAAGAAGAAAGTTTGACCAAGAAGGGCAAGAAGAAGAAGACGGTTCACTGGGCTGAGGAGGAGCAGCTCAAACACTACTTCTACTTTGATCTGGACGAGACAGAGAGAGGTAGGCGTGTGGCTCTGAATCCCCAACGTGTCTGGTTTGGTGTTTACTGTTCGGAGACAGCGGTGGGTCTGAACCATCTGGATAAAGAATAACGATTACACTTGATTCACAGTCAACGTCAACAAGATTAAGGACTTCGGTGAGGCCGCCAAACGAGAGCTGATGATGGACCGGCAGACGTTTGAGATGGCTCGTCGGCTCTCCCATGACACCATGGAGGAGAGGGTACCCTGGTCACCCCCGAGGCCTCTGACGCTGACCGGTAGCCTGGTCATCCCTGGGGCCAACAGCACAGAGAAACTAACCCAGAGAGATCGTGAGATGGGCATTCTGCAGGAGATCTTCCTCAGCAAAGAAAGGTAAGGCGGCAGATGAAGCGTGCTGGATCTCTGCTAGTTTATCAGTTTTCCAAGACCGTTCTCTAAGTCGTTGACCCTTCATGTCTGCCTGCAATGTGCGGTAACAATTTCCCATCCTTTCTTTTCACTAGTGTGCCTGACAGTCCACATGAACCAGACCCAGAGCCTTATGAACCCATGCCTCCCCGTCTCATCCCTCTGGATGAGGTTAGTCCACCCAAAACACTGTCTCTCATGTCGATTTCTCTTATTAAACACAGTCAGCACATGTCTGTGTAATACTTTGCCCGCTAAGCTGTCAGTCTGGTCTACCCAGCAGGACTCGTCCATGCTTGATGACGGCTACGCCGAGCCCATGGAAACCACATCACAACAGGCCTCTGCCATGGCTCAGACCGAGAACTCCAAGCTGCCCCCTGTCCTGGCCAACCTCATGGTCAACCTGAGCAACAGCTCCCGCAGCCCGCAACCCACGAACACCGCCAGCAACCCCGTGCCTCCCACTGTCAACGTACAGGAGCTGCTCTCATCTATCATGGTAAATATATCTAGTCCCGTCAGTCAGCGGGAGAAGGCTGTGTTTCTTTGGTGTTTCATTCATGCCAATAAAGCTAATTTGATTTGAATTGTGTCTGTCATCAGGGTGCTTCTGGCAGCCAGTCTACTGAAGACTTGATCAAGCAGCCGGACTTCTCAGACAAGATTAAACAGCTACTGGGATCCCTGCAGCAGACTCAGAACCAGAACCAGGGTGGACCTCCACCAGGTAAACTCTTTCATTCCTCCACCTGTGCTGGTCCTTCTGTTACTTGCTGTTATTTAACCCTCATTTCCTTCTGTGTAGTCAACCAGGGTCTGCTGGGCCACGGGCCAGGCATGAACAATATGAACAACATGAACATGCACATGCAGATGCCCATGAACGGGGGCTACCCCCCCAACAACCCGCCCGGCGGGCCTCGCTTCAACCACCCCCCGCCCCCTCACAACCATGGGCCACCTTTCAATGCTGGTGGAGGCCCGCGTATGATGGGACCGCCGCCGGGCCAGGGCCGAGGAGACAACGGCAATTACTGGGGAGATGACTCCATGAGAGGAGGGCCCCACAGGGGGGGTCACTTCCACCGAGGAGGACGGGGCCGAGGAGGAGGAGAACCAGGCTTCAGGGGCCGAGGACGAGGAGGGCCCAGAGGAGGACACAACAACATGAATGGTATGTGGGACATGGGATTTGGAGTTCCCCTATAGTCTGAAATAATATCTGAGTCTCAAATGTTGGCGTGACCAGCACACACCAGGCCACATCCAAATCTGAGTAGGGCTGAAGTGACCTGTGAAAATAATAGCTCACATGGAATATTCCGCAGCATGAAGAATATTGAAATAATATTGAGATGCATGTTAGAAATAGACCCGTCTCTAATAAAAGCCTGTTCTCCTCACACACCGGCTGTGTCTCTGTGTGGTTGTAACACTGTTGTGTTTCCTCCTGTCAGACATGTCCAAAAGGCCTGTGTGTCGTCACTTCATGATGAAGGGAAGCTGCAGGTACGAGAGCAACTGTGCTTTCTACCACCCCGGCGTAAATGGACCACCTTTGCCTCCCAACCACCCCGCTAACAACCAACACAACCAGCACCCACAGCATGGACACTAGGTGACACTGCTGGGAACAGCTGTGAGAACTTTTGGCCTCTGGAAGGCATTCTCTGTGATGAAACCGTTGCACGGTGTGGGGGCCGCTGGGTGTGACACAGGCACAGAACGAGTTGGGGTGGTGTCCTTAGACTCTGACGTGTCTGAAGGAGACGGGCCTGGAACAGTGAGCTCTGCCTTACCTGAGAAAACAAAGAAGACAGGAGAGAGGGGCGTGGACTGAGGGGCTGTGAGATGATCACTGATGGGACTCTTTTTATTGGGATCATTTTTAACAGTGAGACTGAAACACACCACACTTGACCACTATGTCTGAGTTGCTGCCTATCTGCTCTGTCACTTTCCACACCATTAACATGGTCGACCAAATGGAAGTCTCCTGCTCAGCAGAGAGCCTTCCACATCACTGAATTCCCTTCTTATTGAGGCTGTTGTACTGTGTAATACATGTGATGTGCTTTCATCCGTTAGGTTTGTACAGAAGAGTCAAATGTTTTTCTTTATTACATGATTCTGAAATCTGAGACAAACATTTAGGAAGCACTTTATAAAGATAAAGGCCAGCAAGAAAAGCCACAGCTGGGATTCATTCAAACTGGGCCTGAAGAAGAACTGCATTTAATTTAAGCTGCTTTATTTCCCCCTTGTCCTCTGCAGAAAATAGAAGTGAACTGTGCTGACCTGATGAACAGGTCTTGCTTTTTTTCTTTTCTTACAGCAGCAGATATTGAATGTGAAAGAAACAACAGGAGTGTGTTATTATATAGAATCTTTTCCCTCTGCTCTGGCTCAGCAACTTGACGTGTGTGGGGCCTGACAATCATGAGCGTCAAACGTGTCACGGTCCTGTCAGAGGGGGGCGGCTTCTCCCTGAACCCAGGAGGGGTTACTGTCAGTGTTAGGAGGCAGGTGCTCTGTGGGTCAGCGATATTAAGTGTTTTCTGTGAAAACAATGACCTGTGCGTCTCTTGTGGGACTGTAAGAATGTAATATTTCTGTTGTTCCCTCCCCCTCCATGTACTTTTTTATTTTGATATGAGAACGTTGGCCCTTTTTAACATGGGCTGGGGTTTTTTGTCAGTATGAAATGTTTGTATTCATGTGTTTGTATGAATACAGAACACACATTCATAGTCATATTTTCAGTTGAATTCTTTTGTACACTGTGTATTGAATAAATGTCCAAACATAAATGAAGCTGTTGTTTGAAAGTGGGACCGCTGAGAGCCACACGCAGTGTAGATGACTACATTAAAGGATGGGTTCACATTTCTTTAGATCTGCTATAGAACGCTAACATGCCATGTGTACATTGAAAATACTTTCATTCCTTCTGTCCATACTGGCTGTGAAGTGATGCATCCGAGCACGACTCCACTGAAAAAGATGGGAGACAAAGCACATGTTCTCCCATATGGCAGTTTTACAAGTGTAGTATGAACAGTACAAACTACAGCGACAGGATGACCAGAGCTGAATCTACATATTGTGAGCCTTACAAGAACTGCCACATAATCCTAACACACGCAGTGATTAGTGCAGGACTAGATTTTTGTGTCATGTATCCAGTTTGAATGAATGTGGCTGAAATGTTGGATACTCTTAACGCTGAACAGAAACATACTCACACCTCACCTGTAGTGGCACTAAAAACCTGATGGTGGCGCTCAGTGAGTGTCCATCCTACAGGATCCCTGGTGGAATATACTGTAAATTATATTAAGCATCATTAATAAATGTCAGACTAAAGGACAGGCAGCACCACCATCGGGCCCTGTGGTGAAAATGTTCTGCAGCAGCAGACCTTTAAAGAAGAAAAAGACCTGCGGCCAAATGTGTAGAAGTTTCCTAACATCTCTGACTCCTGCTGGGCCAACCAGCCAGTCGTTGTCCCCTCATGATGGGTTTGCAACCCAATAGATGACAGTTCTAGAAATGATGCAATGAAAGTGAGCAACTGTCCTGGAGCCTCAGACGTCAAGGGGTCCCGAAGGCCCCAAAATTTCCCATGTTAACCAGCTGATGTCTGGTAATTTGGGTTGAGTTTATTTGAGATTATAAATAAATGACAACATTAACTCACATGAGGGCTAAATAAGGTGTGATATGACCTAATCGTGTGGCTCTGATGCGTTTAAAAACTGATGCATTTTGGGTTGTCCCTTTGTTGCATGTCATACACCTCCCCGTTACTTTCTGTATCTCTACTTTTAACTACCCAGTATAAAAAAGCAAACTGCAAAAAAAAAAAAAAAAGGTGTGAGAGATGTCTTGTTTTTCCTTTCATTGAACAGTGGTCTGTGCGGACCCAGTTTTAGGTTTTGGGGTAGTTCTGAGTGACACACTGGATTTTACAATTTCTGGAAATAAAATTGTCATATAGTAAAACATTTTAACCTCAGGGGGTTTCATACATATAAATGTTTCCACTGGCCTGTAAAGACATGTTAATTCATATGTTATGAATAAATAATAATGTGCTCATCAGGTTGTCTCCACACTGATCATTTTTTGGTGAAACAGTGAAAGGTGTGTTTAGTAAAAAGCCTGTGTAATCAGTTAACACAGCGTGTGTGTCAGTATTTCTCTGCTCTGAGGTAAGCTCAGGCGTTCACGAGCGGCTGCATTCCGCTTCACTTTAAACCAGGAAGCTGCATCCTATTCCAGCTGGCCGGCCAATAGCAGTGTGTGTGCATGTGTGTGTGTGTGAGTGAAAGATCCGTGTTATCAGGGCAGGGCTGAGTGCAGCTGCTGATGTGAAGCGTTAACAGGCGCGGCCTTTAACCCTGCCCTTTAGTTCAAATATTGACATGGTGCTATTACAACACACAGTGACGGGGAGAAGGAGACATGGAGTGAAAGGCCATACAGAGAGCGGAGGGTTAAGGACACCTCAGCACTGAACTGCTCCCACATCCTGTTACGAACCAACATCGCAGCACACAGCCTCAAAAACTCTATTTATTTAGTACTCGGGGACGTTTGGTTTGAGAATGCAAAGCGTCCAACAGAAAACAGAGGAATAAAACAGGCACACGGTTCATTCACGATGACATCTAACATGATAAAACAACATGACTTATTGGTTTGACAAAAACTGATTCAACACAAGGTCCTCTGATTAGATTTCCGTTGCCATGGAGATGGTTCGGTAATGAACCTCAGTCACGTGGTAACCTTTTTCTCAGACATCAGAAGAGAACGTCTTCCATAGTCTTTCTCCTGCCGTCCACTGAGTCCTGGTTGATGACCTTTGGCCTCTTCCCTGTGAATGCTGTAGATGGTTTCGGTCTGAAAAATACGAAACTTTTAAGATTCAAATGCTAAACATCTGAAAGTAATATGGAGTGAACAGAGGTAATGTTCGAAATGGCTATGAGATCTGTCATGTTCAGCGATTCAGGCCAACAACAAGACTTATTTCAGCTTTTGTAACATTCTCCCACAGAAACATTTAGCTATGTCCATCTATGTGACAAAGGCAGAAGGGAGAACACTTCATTGGGTTTGCAGTTCTAGCTGCATGCTGTTCCATGTTCGGGGAAAACACTCATTTCTGATTGGCTGTCTTCACGTCTTGGCGTGGTATTTTTGTAATGTGTGTATCAGGACACCTCAGAGTTTGTTGTGCCTTACATGTCATCCATGTTCAAAGGATAGTTCATTATTTCTTACGACTAGATGGCTTACAGGTAGCAGGGGTAGGGTTAGGGTTAGAGAGGACACAACTGAGCCAAGCACTAAGCTATGTGGACTCCTCCAGACCCTGAGGAGCTACAGAATCAGGCCATGGAGACAGACCTGAAACCTGTCCTGAGCTGCATCGAGGACAACCAATCTAACGCTTAAGATATGTCTGGTGATATTCTTTATAGTCCTGTGAGTGTCTCACAGCCTGATGTCTCTCCTTCCTCTGAGCCATAGGAACCAATGGGACAGGGCACGGAAGTCAGAAATTGTTGAGAGATGGACTAACTAAATATTAAATACACTAAATATTGCTTGTTTGTTATTTTCATGGGCTTTGCTGGTCATGTGTTTATAAATCCACAACCTACCATATACAACAATAACACAGCTGCAGCTGCGGCTCAGGAGGAAGAGCACGTCGTCCACTAGTCAAAAGGTTGGTGGTACGATCCATGAAACTGAACCGCACATTGCTCTGTTCTGATGAGCAGTTGGCACCTCGCGTGGCAGCATCTGACTGTGTGTGAATGTGACAGGTAGTGTAAAGTGCTGTGAGTGGTTGGAAGACAAGAAAGGAACTATAAGTACAGACCATTTATAAAAAGGATGTCATCATGGAGGAGTAGAAGATGACTCCAGCGGCAACCTGTGAAGCTCTGGTGAACAAGAGGGTTAAGGCAGTGCTGGAAAATAATAGTGACCACACAAAATATTGGCACTATGGGCCCTTTTCATTTTCACCTTTTTCACAAGCTGAAACTTTCATCATGTAAATGTAAATGGATTATACTTGGATAGCACCTTTCTAGTCTTCTGACCACTCCAAGCACTACACTCACATTCACACATACACATACTGATGGCAGAGGCTGGCAAGCAAGGTGCCAGTTGCTCATCAGTCTTGTTGGAAACCTTGTTTCCATATGTTTGGTGTTACAGATGAAATAAACTTTCTAATAATAAACTAAACTCTCACACCAATGAAACATGTCTCGATTACCTTTCTTACAATATTTGTTAATACCTTTGGAATTAATAACGTTGTTGTTGGGTGCTAATGATCACTGATTATTATATTCTGATTTAAAGAGTAAGTTAACACTACATCCACCTTTTTAGTGTTTATTGCAGCTGAAGATATTTTTCTCTTCCCAGAGAAAATCAACAAGAACTTGGCACGGGAAGGTCGTCTTCTTAAGTCTCCATAAGAAGGACTGCTGGCACTCTGCAAAATTATCTATGTCCTCCATATGAAGTCTCATCGTTGTTTGAATATGATTGATAAAAGGTTTTTATCCAAATGCTCTGCAGCCTTTTCCAGAGGGTCAGAGGTCAAACGAGTCCAGTAGAGCGTTGTTCCTGATGCACTGAAGAGCTAAACAGACAAAGCAAATGTCCTTCTGGAGGAGGATTACCCCAGTGTGCCAGTGTATGTTCTAATTAACACCTCATAAAAACAGGATTTATTAAATACTCATTAAACCACAAATGGGGCTCATGTATTGTATGTCACCAGAAAATATACAGCTTACATTGAAAAAATAAAAATGACAACATAGGCTAAGTCAAAACATGTCTAATCTGCTCCTTGTGTTTCAGTATTTTATATGGTGTAAAACATTAACTTTGTTCAAGGTGCAGCACAGATAAACAGAATCAAACAGAAGAAAGACAATGCTGAGGAAAGGCTGCAGCTTTAAGCCGCAGCTACAGGTTTGCAGTAAAGAGGGGCAGATCGGCTGTCAGGAGGCCCAGGCCGGGCTGAGACTGAACAAAGCTGCCATTGATAGCAGCCAGGTCGCACCGAGCTCCCTGCTGCAGGACACAGGACACTGCTGATGCTTCAGGATAAAGCTCGGGCAGAATCCGCACAGCACCTTCACGTTTTAGTTCCTTCACGTCCGTTGACGTGCAGAAAGTGCGCAAATTAAGATGTTTTTATTTAATTATAGCCTACTCAATTTGAAACCAGTCTTAGCCTATAATGTAACATTTCCTTGATGTGTCTGTTCACGGCTGCGCTTATGAAACCTGGCAGACATCAGTCATTGTTCGTCTTCATGACTGAATCAGTACGTTGACTTTGTAAAGACTCAGCTGCACCTTTGTGTCTTGAGCCAATCACATAAAGACCAATCATCATCACCCAGCCCCCGATCGCGTTCCTTAATTAAATGCTGACTGGTCCTTGGATGCAAGCCAAACACCCCGTCTCACCATAACCCCGTGTAGGCTACGTAGAGTAAAACTGATTATTCTTTATCTGTCACGGCGTCCAAACGGCATAAAACTATTAACAGAATAGATTTGAATCTCAGTAATGGGCATGCAAACAAACGGATGTGAAACTTGGTCTCTTGCAGCCCGCATTCATTCATGCAGACTGAGAAAAAATGCTGCTTACTGGCAAACACGTGAATGGTAGACTTGGCTACATGTAGCCTAATAGTAGTTTTAACACATTACAGTCTGCTGATACATTCATTATATAAATAACACACCAAAGCAACATTTTAGAAAAATAAATATCTTAATTTATGATAGGTCTACATGTGATCGATTAACTAAATAAGAGGCTGAACAAAATTAAAAGTTATGACAATGCCGATTTTAGGGGTTCATTCTATCATGACGTTAAATGTTACACTCGGGATCTTACAACACGGTGCCTGGCAATACACACACGGAAACAACAAATTAGCAGTTTTCACATGGGAGTTTGGTTTGCACACAAATACGTTGAAGAAGTTTGAGTCACCGTGGGGGAAGGGAAGGGGCGTGCCCGCGGCGGGACAGGTGTTTAAATAGGGAAAGGTGAGAGTGGAGGTACAGCAGATCCCGGAGCTGCGGTCCACCTACATCCTCACCTGACCAAGTCGGAAACAGGTAAGATACTGGGCCTGTCACCACAGACATTTCAACTGCAGGGAAATCATTGTTTAGATATTTGACTTTTATTTCAATCAGCACATGATAACTACAGAAGTCTACAGTCTTTCAGTGTCAGGGCTGGAAAAAGTACTCAATTACTCAGTTGATTCGATTCAGGATAGTAGAAGCAACATTTGATGATTTAAAGTTATGTGTAGTTTTCATTTGCAAGAAACAAAGATGGGCAGACTAATAATCATTTAGCTGAAATATGAAACAAAATGGGAATGGTGAAGCATGAAGTTTTTCTATAATTTAGTTTAGTCACCCTCTGGTGGTTCTTCATATTCACATTGTATTTTAAAAATATCTCTCAGGTTACATTGCACTGATTAGAGTCAATCTTTACAGCCAATGATCTCCTTTCTTTTTTGTTCCTTTCCTGTATATAACCAGAAAGTCTAACTATACTATAATTTTCAAATAACTTTGAGCAACATAGAAATAACTTGTTGGCATAAATGCAGTTCCTGGTGTCCCAAAATGCAAATGGATGTAGTGCATACCAAATAACTGTAACGTCCACTGTTAGATTCCTGTGGCGCGTGTCGCTTGTTTCCTGTCTGTCAGTGAACATGTCAACAAAATAAACTCAAAATATGCCCAGCAGGTTCTTCTGTGCTCTGAACCACTAGAGGACGTAGATCAGAGCGTTTCCTTCTCAAAGGGAGGGGAAATGTGATGTAAATGTGACACTGCTCCTTCTTTGAACACGCAATCTGAACATTTCTACAAGGTAAAGCTTGGTCATTACTTTACTCCTGCCTTTGTCTGCCCCTGATGTTCCAGTAAACCTCTAAAGATGATCAAAGCAGTGTTGTCAGCTCTCTTGGTCCTGGTGGCCGTGTCCTCCACCTTTGGGAAATACATCCCGAAGACTGGCAAGAGGATCCCTCAGACTCTGTCCAGAGGTCTGTGAGCATCATCCGCATGACTGAGACTGTAGTATAGTGTGATAAATACTGAAGCAGACTGTCATTGATCTTTAATGGTGCCCATGTCTGTCCAGGTTGGGGTGATCAGCTGATCTGGGCTCAGACTTATGAGGAGGCTCTCTACTGGTCCAGGTCAAAGTAAGAAGTTGTTCTAATGCTGACATCAAAATGTTGCTTTAATTCTGACGTTGACTGAACTTAATGATTACATGTTGGCCTGAGTGAAGCTGATTTGTGTTTTAGAAACAAGCCTCTGATGGTCATCTTTCACCTTGAGAACTGCCCACACAGCCAGGGTGAGTCTAACTCCTGGAAAAAAAAACTTGCTTCTACTGTTTGAGTTATTAAGTTACTCATGTTCTGTTGAATTAAGAGCCCAGCCTGTTTGAAGAGTAAGCAGTCATTTGTTTGCTCATGTGTGACGTCACACATCCTGGTGCAGTTCTGTGCCAGACTCGTGTGCCGTAAACGCTGGACTGTGTGAATTTAAAAAAATTTTCTCCCACAGCACTGAAGAAGGTTTTGGCTGATGACAATGAAATCCAGAAAGTTCTCGATGAGGACTTCATCGTCCTCAATCTAGTGGTGAGTTATGGGACTTTTCAGATCTGACTACCTTGGTAAAAGTGTTTTAAAGCTGTGTACAGCTGAATCTGTAATCTGTTATCCATTCATTTTACTGTTCAGCATTAAATCCTCTGCAAATCTGTCTATAATATTAAATATTCATGACTAGACAAGTAACAATTTTAGTTAAAGTTTTGAAAAAAAAAAGTCATCATAAGCAAACACCCTCCAACTGTCACATTCACATTGTCATTCAGATGTTGCTAAACTGTGATTAGTGTGCCTAAATGTATGGCGACATCCTGGAGAATAGGCTTGTAGGGCCTTTAAAAACACCCGTGCTCTATGATGTTACGGTTCAGAATTTGATATGTTTGATGATAAAGTCTTCTTTCTCACCTGCAGTATGAAACAACAGACAAACATCTCTCTCCTGACGGACAGTATGTTCCCAGAATCATTTTTGTCGGTAAGAGCTATTGCTTGTAACACAACTTTTCCTGTAAACAGTTTCCTGTTTGTTTTATGCAAATAAAAGGCCTACTTTGTTTTGTTCGAGGGTGAAAGTTTCAGTTTTCACACAGTGCCTCTCAGTCGCAAATGTGAGCGTGGATGACATTTTGACCGTTGACCTTTTTAACGACATTATGAGTTCCGCTATGTGTTCACGTTCATACCAGAGATAATGTATCAACTGTGTCTACACTACTGCTACTATTTTATTTTCCTCCTGGGGATCAACAAAATGATATCTTAACTGTAAAGTATTTTATGGTGTGCTAATAGAGTATGACATTCAATAAACCTATGATGTTGGTTGTGAGATGCTTTAGACAATTATAGCATCCAGCAGAGGATTGAGTATTCAGACCAGTTACTTAAATCAAGATAGTAATACTGCAGTATTAAGTTACTACATTACAAGTAAAAGTCCTGCTTTGTAAAAAAAAAAAAAAAAAAGAAAAAAAAAGTACAAGTATTATTAGCAAAATGTACTTAAAGTATCAAAAGAAAACGTACATACAGCACAGAAAAACACTGCACCTTTGTGAGTGTTATACTACTACTATACTATGTGTAAGTGACATTTCCTTTTGTAGCTGGTCAAAGTGGAAGTAATTTTAACTGTACTGTTGGGTATGTTTATCATCATCACATATTTTGTATGATGATAATCATATATGTAGTGCAGTAAAAATGTTTCCCTCTGAATTGCAATGGATTAGAAGTAGCATGAAAATACTTAAGTAAGGGTACTTATTTAGCAAAGCAAATATTTGGCCAATCATACATATATATTATATGTACATGGCTTCATAAAATAACTAATTGTATCTAAATGTATCTAAAACAAGGATTGAAATATAAAACCTTTAGCAATAGGTACTTATAATTGCTACAATAGCTATAAGTAGCAACAAGAAAAGACGTTAAATTAACATTTTAAGAGGACAATTGTGTTATTTCTTCTTTCAAAACATACATTTTATCATTATTTAAAAAATACCTCTTGGCCCACAAATAGTGACGAATGGAATTTTAAAATTAATGTCTTTGCAGCTTTAAAAATAAAAATGTAAACATATACAACTGGAAATATTTGGCTACTTAAAATATCCAGAAACACTTGAACACACCATTTATAGGGAAGCTGATTGGTTGACACTGGTGCGAAGAAGATGCTTACAATTTAAGTTTGTCAACATGCACAACTCCTGTCTGCTCTAAGGTGGCACCTGAGTCTTTTACTCACACATTACCAATAATGTCTCTACAGACCCCACAATGACCGTGAGGGCCGATATCACAGGTCGCTATGCCAACCGCATGTATGCCTATGAACCAAGTGACATCAAACTCTGTAAGTACTGCAGTTAACACACTGTGAGGTTTCCCCAAATCTATGCTCTGTCAGCAGTGTGTTGGTCCGTGGAACAGACTAATGAAATGTAAATGTTTCCTGCCTGTCCCCCAGTGAAAACCAACATGCAGACGGCTAAGAAGCTCCTGAAGTCTGAGCTGTGAGCACGAGGACGAGACACACGCTTGACTTGTGACCCTCATCCAGAGTTTATTGTCACCACAGATGCCAATAACATGTTGTTACTACAGTTTACACATGGAAAACCAAGCACTGGAAAGTTTCTTCTCTTCACCTTCATTTGAAAGGCTTTCTCCTTGAATTCCCTTCCTGATTCTTATCTTATTATTATTGCTGTACATCCAAACTGTCTTTTGAATAAATATGGTACTGTTCATACATACAAGACAGATTGTCTGCCTTTTTATTTGCCAACAGATTGCACGGAAGTATAAACTCAATAGAAGACTGGAATATTTACATTTACTCATTAGCTGACGCTTTTGTCCAAAGCAACTTACAATTGCTATTATTTCTTCTAAATAATGAGAAATTGCTTTTACGATGTGCACAAGTGACGACATGATGTGAGGGTTGAACATGTAGTTTTGAGAATTTCAATTCTGATCTGAGAAATGTACTAAAACGACTACAACTGTAATACTAACTAGTAACTAGATGCTAGCCATTGCTTAAGGTGTAGTTCACTCATTGCTGCTGTTTCTTTCTATCTGAGGGGAGAGGAGCTGTCTAAGAGCGGGTTCCATATACTGTTAAAATCACCCAGATAAAAGGGATCCTTCTATATGCTTACATATTTCTGCACTTAACGGGTTATTTCAGTATTTTTAAACCTGGACCATATTTCTTTTTACATATTTCGGTGTCAAAATGACTAGTAGGTACATAAAGTTTTGGAATCCGTGCAGTAGATCTTTTTGCCACCAACAGGCTCAGATTACACCAGGTGTCTAACACAAGGATCCCTACGAGTAACACCCTGCAACACCCTTTTTAACAAGAAACAGAAGTCTGTTCAAGTCGAGTCAGTTCAAGTCTGTTCAAGCGCAAGAAATGCAGGTTTGCAGCAGTCCAAAACTTTCACGGCAAGCAGCTCTACATAGTCCCTGATGAACCTGTCATAAAAATTGGCAAAGCTGAGGAACATTTGTAGCTGTTTAAGGGAGGTAGGTCTTGGCTATTCCATCACAGCATTGTATCTCTTTCCAGGTTTGCCTTCACCTGCCTGCTCTGACATATAAGCCAGAAAAGAAACACAGTTAACATTAAATTCACACTTCTTGGCTTTGACAGTTTGTTGTCTAACAATCTCTGGAGAACCTGCCTAACATGGAGAACATGTTCCTCCACACTCTTGATAAAAATTAGGATATCAGCTACATACACAAACAGAACAAGTCAGAAAATCAGACCATGAAAATCAATACAATCTTTTGCAGGGCAAGCTCTCCCAACTGAGCTTGTCTTACACCACTTTCAGGTGGATCCCTCTGTTCCTGTTGGACTCCCTGTATACCAACAGCTGCACCTTCAGTCACCAGTCCATGAAGTTCCTGAAGTTTGCGGATGACACCACCCTCATTGGGCTCATCTCTGGTGGGGATGAGTCGGCCTACAGGTGGGAGATTGACCATCTGGGGCGGCTGTGGCCCAGGAGGTAGAGCGGGTGGGCCGTTAATCGGAAGGTCGGGGTTCAAATCCCTGGCTCCCCCTGGTTGCGTGTTGAAGTGTCCTTGGGCAAGATACTGAACCCCGATTTGCCCCTGGTGGCTGTTCCGCCAGTGTATGAATGAGTGTGAATGTTAGTTTCCATTTGAGCACTTAGGCTCAGTGTATGAATGTGTATGACTGGTGAATGCAGATGTACTGTAAAAGCGCTTTGAGTGGTCGAAAAGACTAGAAAGGCGCTATACAAGTGCGGAGCATTTACATTTACATCTGGTGAGCTACTGCAGCCAGAACAATCTGGAGTTCAACGCTCTGGAGACAGTAGCCCGCAAAATCACACAAATAGTAATTTATAGTTTGAATGGAAACGTTTCAATACAACAAAACTCAACACTGAAGTCCTTCCACTTCCTGGGCAGCATCATTTCCCAGGACCTCAAGTGGGAGGTGAATACCACCTCCATCACCAAAAACAGTCCAGCAGAGGTAGCTGAAGAAGTTCAGCTTGCCAAAGTCAATGATGGTGCACTTTTCCACTGCCATCACTGAGTCCATCCTCACCTCCTCCATCGCCATCTGGTAAGCTGCTGCCACCGCCAGGGACAAGGGAGCTGCTGCCACCGCCAGCTCATTCGCTCTACTGAGAAGGTGATTGGCTGCAATCTTCCATCAATTAAGGACCTGTGCGCCTCCAGGACTCAGGGGTGAGCAAAAAAGATTGTGTGGCTGTGGCCTCCTACCTTAGACACAAACGGACACAAACTGTTTCAGACAATCCCCTCATGTCCATCTGCCTCATGCCACAAGAACACTTTCTTTCTGTCCTTAATGCTACCAGCTTACCTCAGGCATGAGTGAAACCGCAAATACAAGAGCCATACTGGCTCGGACGTCGCCCGAGTCAACAAGGGAGGCGTCAGGTGTTAGGGAACCAGGGCAACCTGATGACAAATGGGCTACTGGAACAAGACATTCAAGGACTAGAGCAGAAAATATGGATCTGATGCAAAGCTACTATATAAGCAATCCCGTTGAGAGAGGTTATATGCAGAGACTGTGGGATATATGGATGCTTCAAAACCCATCATCAACACTGACAAAGAAGCAACTCCTAGCTAAGTGTTTTAACATCCGCAAACGGCAACTGCTATCACAACTAGGTATTGACAAAGTACAACAAATATGCTACGGCAAGGGGGAGCCAGGACGACAGGTCAGCGGGGAGATGTCATCATCATCCCCACAGTCAGAGATTGGGTCCCAAGCCCCAATAACAACAAGCCCTTACGGCACAGAATCACTCAACATAAGTACGACTGACCTACCATTGAAGCTGGACCCCCAAGTGACAAGGTACCCTCTGGAAAGTCTGCTAGAAGATGTGAATGCAGCACTATATACTATACTAAAGCCATAACCGAAACCAATGAGCTGATGTACGCCACAGCGATCCTAGAGATGCTTGGCTATAAGATGCACAACACACCACAAGCCACAAAGAGCATTCCCCCCATGGAGGAGAAGGCTAGAGGCCAAGATCAAGGCAACACGGAGAGAGGTTAGTCAGCTCTCAGAGCTACAGAAAGGTGCAAGGAAAGCTGTCGATACCAGAGGCTCTGGAGACTGCCAAACAAAGACTTACCGCTCTGGCTACCCGCCTAAAGAGATACAATGGAGAAGCAGAAGCCTGGAGAATAAATCGGATGTTTTCCATCAAACCATCCAAAGTGTACTCTCAGTGGCAGGGTAATAACACAAGATCAGATCCACCCAGGGCTGAGACTGAACAGTACAGGAAGAACATATGGGATAAAGAGGCATCCCACAACACCAATGCTCAGTGGCTAGTGAATCTAAGAACAGATCACAGCAATCTCCCTGAACCAGATCCAGTAACCATTAGCTGGACAGCACCAAGCCCTGACATGATCCACACCTACTGGCTGAAGAAACTAACTGCGCTCCATGAACGCCTGGCAGCACAAATGAACCAACTGCTGATGGATGGGACCCACCCAGAATGGTTAACGGACAGTCCTGATCATGAAGGGTCCCCAGAAGGGAACAATCCCATCCAACTACCGGCCACTAACCTGCCTCTGCACAACATGGAATCTCCTGTCAGGCATCATAGCGGCTAAGATGAGTAGGCACATGGCTCAATACATGGACAGGGCTCAGAAGAGGATGGGTAGTAATACCAGGGGAGCAAAGCACCAGCTACTGGTTGATAGAGCAGTCACTTGAGACTGCAAGAGCAGGCATACCAATCTGTGCACCACCTGTATTAACTACAAGAAAGCCTATGACTCACATGGATATTGGAATTCTTGTGTAACAAGACATGGGTGTGATTCTGTATTTAAATTGCCAACAACGCCACCTGGGGAATTTCACCCCAGGAAATATTATTAAAAAATATGTCACACAGGGACACCTGAAATAAGGCCAGGGCAGAGAGAGTGTTTCACATTTAAACAAATTATTTTATTGATTAACAAAATACTAATTGAAGACAAACAGACCTAAATTAATTTGACTAAAATAACAAATACTATGTATCCAATTTAATTAAAAGGCATGCCATTACTGAATAAATAGAAGTATGGGTGTAATAATTTATTGGGGCGGCTGTGGCTCAGGAGGTAGAGCGGGTTGGCCGTTAATCGATCCCTGGCTCCCCCTGGTTGCGTGTCGAAGTGTCCTTGGGCAAGATACTGAACCCTGATTTGCCCCTGGCGGCTGTTCCGCCAGTGTATGAGTGAGTGTGAATGTTAGTTTCCGTTTGAGCACTTAGGCTCAGTGTATGAATGTGTGTGAATGGTGAATGCAGATGTAGTGTAAAAGCGCTTTGAGTGGTCGAAAAGACTAGAAAGGCGCTATACAAGTACGGAGCATTTACATTTACATTTACATTTACAATAATTTAAAGTACAATATACTATATAAAATACACAGTGGCAAAATGGATAAATCAAAACACACCAAAATGAATAAAAACATGCAAATCAAATAACTCAGACCAAACAAACTGAAAACAGACGATTGAAAATAACACACAGACCCAAAACAAAATGCCAACTGTATGAACTAAATGTAATATATTTAGACCCAATAACAAAGAAATACTAAAACCGGCAAGCCTGCTTAGAGCCAAGACAGAGCCGGAAATGGGCCAACCAGGCAGAGGGCAATCCCACAGGGACGGACCAAGCCGCCGTTCAACCTCCCGCCGAGGCAGCAGTGCAGCAGATCACTGGAGGGAGGGGGAATTTAGCACCATTAATGTTTAGCATGGTATATATTCAATTAAATGGCCTGCAGTACGAGAGAAATGCGTACATACCTCCACGGTTCCACAGTGCACACACATAGTCAGCCCACAGGCAAGAGCGAGACAGCCAGCACGGCAAACGGTTCGCTCCAAAACAATCAAGGAAGCAGTGTGTTTAACCGCGATGCACTGAGCGCACACAGCAGACAGTTAAATTGGTATGCAAGCAGACAGCACACTTATAGCTCTCAGTAGTTACGACTTCATGAGCTCCTTTAATGATAAAATTCTAACTATTAGAAACAGAATTCACCAAGACCTGCCCTCAACTGGCACCGACTTATCTCTAAACTCAGGAACCTTAGAAACAGCTGTAGAACCAGATATATGTTTAATTCAATTCAATTCAATTCAATTTTATTTATGTAGCGCCAAATCACAACAACAGTTATCTCACAGCGCAGGTCTAGACCGTACTCTGTGATGCTATTTACAGAAGTCCATGATATGATTTGAGATAATTGTTGTTCTGATATGGCGCTATATAAATAATGGAAAATAGTGGAATTTGAATTGAATTGAATTGAACTTACCGCAAGGACTGAGAGCAATGTCGCATGCACATACACAACGCTGACCAGGCGACTCCACAGATTTAGGGCCGCTACCACCTGCTAAACTGTTCAGCTACAGGCCACGACAGCCATGACAGCCATGACAGCCATGACAGCGTTCGCGAACAGCACTCAACAACACCGGACCACCGTCGTCAATTGTCGAGACTCCCAACCAAGGTGAGAGAGAGACAGACATCATCACCTGTACTTATAGGCCATGGCAGCGGCATCAGGTTGTCAGGGTGCCAGGGCAGTGCGTATAGTGGCGGGAGGGTGAAAAACCCTCAACCTGCCACACTTGTAAATGTACATTATCAACAGGACACTAATAGCTTTCATCAAGAACTTAATGTGGCTGTGGAAAACAAGTCTGGAAGCCAACTCAAAGCTAATTCCACAAGTCACCATCAAGTGCGGCATATACCAAGGCGATGCACTATCCCCGCTGCTGTTCTGCATAGGCCTGAACCCCCTCAGCCAAATCATCACAAAGACTGGCTACGGGTACCGGTTCTGAAGTGGAACAACCATCAGTCACCTCCTCTACATGGATGACATCAAGGTGTATGCAAGAAATAAGCGAGACATCGACTCACTGATCCACAGTACCAGGATCTACAGCAATGACATTGGAATGCCGTTTGGACTGGACTATTATGGTCGCATGGTATCAAAAAGAGGGAAGATAATCAGAACCGAGGGGACTGAACTACCAGAAGGCCACATTGCAGATGTTCAGGACAGCTACAAATACCTTGGGGTGCCACAGGCTAACGGAAACCATGAGGAGGCAGCAAGGAAGTCCGCCACAGCTAAATACCTACAGAGAGTAAGGCAGGTCCTGACAAGTCAGCTGAATGGGAAAAACAAGAGCCATCAACACATACGCCCTGCCAGTCATCAGATTTCCCGCTGGTATAATAAACTGGCCAAAGGAGGAGATAGAGGCCACTGACATCAAGACGAGAAAGCTTCTTACAATGCATGGAGGGTTTCACCCCAAATCCAGCACCCTGAGACTGTACACCAAGCGTAGCGAGTGAGGCCGAGGGCTAGTGAGTGTCAAGACCACTGTCCGGGATGAAACGACAAAGATCCAAGAGTACATCAGGAAGATGGCCCCCAAAGATGGGCTTGGTGAATACCTCAGGCAGCATAAACCCAAGGGTGAGGACAAGGAAGATGAAGAACCTTCATGGAGAGACAAACCGCTGCACGGCATGTACCACAGACAAATAGAAGAAGTGGCTGATATCAAGAAATCCTACCAGTGGCTGGAAAAGCTGGACTGGAGGACAGCACAGAAGAACTAATCATGGCGGCACAAGAACAGGCACTCAGTACAAGATCAATAGAGGCTGGGGTCTACCACACCAGCCAGGACCCCAGGTGCAGACTGTGCAAGGATGCCCCTGAGACAGTACAGCAGGGTGTAAGATGCAGGCAGGCACTGCGTACATGGAAAAGAATAACCAGGTAGCTGGCATAGTATGGGCTGGAAGTCCCAAGGTCAAAATGGAAGACACCTCCTAAGGTAGTTGAGAATGACCGAGCTAAGATCCTTTGGGACTTCAAGATCCAGACTGACAAACTGGTGATGGCTAACCAACCAGACATCGTGCTGATCGACAAACAGCAGAAGAAGGCTGCAGTGATGTGGCAATCCCAAGCGACAGCAACATCAAGAAGAAGGAACACGAGAAGCTTGAGAAATACCAAGGGCTGAAAGAGGAGCTAGAAAAGATGCGGAAAGTAAGAGCAACAGTGGTTCCAGTGGTAATCGGAGCACTGGGGGCTGTGACCCCCAAACTGGGAGAGTGGCTACAGCAGATACTAGGTAAAACATCAGAGGTCTCTGTACAGAAGAGTGCAGTCCTAGTAACAGCTAAGATACTGCGCAGAACCCTCAAACTCCCAGGCCTCTGGTAGAGGACCCGAGCTTGAGGATGACACATACCACCCTGCAAGGGGTGAGAGGGGGATTTTTTAAATTTGTTTTTTTATAATTTTTATATAATTTTAGAAAACATTTGTGTACATAAACACATTTATTTATGGCACTGACCTTAACCTTTCAGTCACTGTTTGTTAGAATATAAATGATGCCAGGGAAAAACAGCAGAGTGAAAGGTGTGCCAACCAACACCTTCCTTACAAAAATTAACTATAATATTAGTATAATAAAAAAACAACAACTATAATGTAGTACCCGCAACCCTGTACGCAGGATAAGTGGTTGACGATGGATGGATAGATATAATGTAGTGTCCTTTACTAAGAACTGGTTTACAGGACACTAATTGATTCTATAATCCCCTTTGATATTTTACACTCACAAACACATAGCAAAACTCTCTATCTATCTAAAGTGTACACCTGGTCATAATCAGGAAAGACCTCTCTCCACCAATCCTTCCAGTCCCACTGGTCTGGAAAAACATCTACTATCATCTATTTAATATGTTTTTTAATGTGTTTTTTTTTCAAATGTGTTTTTAAATGTGATTTTTTTGTTGTTGTTGAACATTGTCAAAGTAAAATGTCTGTTATGGTGTTACATAGAATAGAGTGTTCTTATCTTCCCTGACTAAAGAGAGCAGTTAATAAATTCTAATACCTCAGGCGCAAAGCAGTTCAAAACAGTTTTTAAAAATGTGGTAGAGAGGGGGTCCAAGCAGCAGGTCATGTTATGCTGTTTTGTCTTGCTCAGGTCTGGAGGGTCAAAGTGAAGCATGACACCAGGATAATTCATGGAGATCTGGAAGGTAGATTTATTCCTGGACCTTGAGGCACTAACGATTCAAATCAGCCATTTTTTACTCAACAGTCGATGTTTTCGAACAATGTCCTTCAGCATGATATTACCAAATGAGAAGACATTTCCTGTTGCTGTGGTTTATCACCAACACTGGTGATGGTAACATACATAGTTTTTCTGGATTAAATTACCACATTCCACTCTACTTATGTTCTGCCTGCTGACACTCTCTCTTTCAGCTTTCCACATCCATTTCTCCAGAGAGAGAGCTTTTGTTTTTCTCTGTTTTTAAGGTAAAAGGTGTAATTCTTGGCCACATGCTCCAAATAAACAGGGGGCGTAATAAACCTTGCAATGTCCTCAAAAATCTATAGACAACATTCCAAGCTTCTAATCAAACCTCAACTCATAAAAGTGATGCCAAGTAGTTACAATTCAGTGAATGATTCACATTTGATGAGTCGGTATACTACTGGGTCCATACAATCTCATCAGATATAAAAAAAAAAAGACTAAACTATTACTTACTAACAACAGAGCAAGAATATGCACAATTCAACCAAACTGCTGAAACTCTGAAAGCCGGTCAGAATAACGCTGCTTTCTTCAAATCTGCACTTGTGGCATCATCTTTAGTTTCAGTCATAGCCCAGCTCCAGTTTAGCAAGACCACAGTAGCAAGAAAACAGCCACATCAAACCATATATGGCCTATATAGTACGTCTTTTGGAATGTTTTTTTCGGTGCAGTTTGTGTTGTCATTAATTACAATAAAATGCGTTTCTCTAAATAGATGTTACTCACCAGTCTAAAATAGAAGAAGCGACATAAAAAGAAGCAAAACAAGATTATTCAATACAATGTTCATTTTTCTTTTAGCTCTCATTTGTTTGGAAGTAAGTGTGCAAGGGAAAAGCAGAAGGCAGAAACCCGACAGACCTTAAAGAGGGCACACAAGGTCTCTTGAGCATGCTTTGCATTCTGGGAAGTACGCCAAACAGCAAAAACAATATGTTTTTTGTTCATTGGTGATATGATCAGTTTAGTAAATGCTTGACAGGAATGAATTGTCACAAGTTTCTTCAAAATTATATGGACCAAGCTGTGTGAAGTAGTGAAAATGAGTTTCATTTAAATGGGCTGGTGAGGAATCTATTCATGGAGCACATTGTGGGATCAGTACTGTGTGTGTGCGCGTGTGTGTTTAACATCCTGGATGGGCGGGTTCACGCTGCGAGCACTGACAGCTTTTTCCTGTTGCTGGGTTACTGAGGCTCAACTCTTGTCCTGTGTAATAAGCTCCTTGAAGCAACAACAGCGTGGTGAAAGTTATTGGTCAGGACTTTATCAGCCTTATCCATGTGGGAATCAAATGAGACTGTAGAGATGTACAAAATGCAGAAATTAATTTTGCTTTCATTATGTCAGAGGGGAAGGAAACTGGTGCCAGGTCAGCTTTTCTTTGTAGTATGTAGCTGTAGTTTACACCTTTTCAGGAAACACATTTAAGTTTGGTGTATTAGTAAGGAGGTGGAAATTGTGAATCACTTTGTTCAGTTCAGTTCAAAGACTTACAGTCACGATGTCCTTCGCTCACTTTATTCCTAAGCTAAGCACACAGTCGCATCACAGTTCAGCTGAACTTCAGTATGTACAAATCTAAGTGAGCTTGTTCAATGACTGAGTTAGCAGATTAGTTTCTGTGGCATTCATGATCTTTCATTGTGCTTTCTACAAGGTACCGTACTGTGACTCACAGCTGAGCTCTCAGTCACCAATGACGAGCTCCACTGCTAAACGCTACTGATTCCATCAGTGACAATAGTTTTTCAGTGTAGTCAGTTAAGTTCAGTTCAGTTTAAAGATCATACATGTGCGGAACACCTCTAAACAGTTGGTAGACCACATGACTCTCCATACGTTCCCTCATACATTAAATCAGGGGGCCCCTTCGATCTGATAATGCCGTGCACCACTTGGTCATAGTTTCCAGTTTGAACTTAATCAATGATCTATGAGTAAATAGTAACAATAATATTGTAATGTGATAGTGTAATGGTACTAAGTTTATTTACTGAAGAACTTTTACTTGGATTCTGAATGCAGGACTCGTTCTTGTAGTGGAGTATGTTTAAATACACACACACAAGGTACTGGCCTGACCATCAGGAGCAATATGGGGTTCAGTGTCTTGCCCAAAGACACTTCAGCATAAACACTGTAGGAGATAGGGATCAAACCGCTAACCCTCTGCACATCTGAAGTCTCTAATTTTATCCACGGTTCCTACGCTTGCTTCCTCCCCCTGGGGTTGCACAGAGAGACACAAGTAAACCATGCAAGGAGAGAAGAAAGGAGGAAATAGGTTTTTAGAGAAACAAGACGTCCTTTCTTCTGACTTTAACTGTCTCCATAATAAACATTAATGAAGGAGAATAACAGATCATGAGAATAAAAACATTTCTAAGAAATAAATTTTTCTTGATTTTAATATTGCTAAAATTTGTTTTCTTTTGTCAACATACTGAAGCTCAACATCAGGAATCTTATGAAGCAGGCTGATTTGTATCAGAAAGAGGAAGTTGATGTAATCTAAAAGAAACAAGAATAAAAGACATGAAAGCCAAAAAAACAGAGGACAGATTTCTGTTTTTTCTTATTAGTGTTTTATTGTGGTTTACAGTACAAAGGCTCAGACAGGTGCTTTACAGAATCATCACTGCAGGTCTCAATCTGTAGCTTATATTTGCAGTAGAGTCATGCAAAAGGCCAAATACACAGCACGCAGCCAGGAGCAAGACTAGTGACACACACACACACACACACACATATATATACATAGATCCTCATCACACAATATTCATACTTTCACACATGGTGAAAATATCTGAGTCCTATCAATATGCAGACTAGTGGCTGACATTATTGCATTCAGTGGGACCCACAGTTTTATAGAACAAACAAGCAACAAAAGGAAAATCAGTGTTCAGGGTCAACATCAGGCAGGCTGCATACATACTTTTGGAATATACAGCAGACTGCTGTAGACAATATTACCTCTTCACCCACAAGTGCTCAGAGTACTGGCTGCATATGTCCAGTGTGTTCAGTGTCACGCTGGAGGCAACATGTGCGCTGTTCCTTCACACACAACTTGTTTTCAGACCACATTTCATTCTTGAAAACCAAACACATCACATTATAACAGCATCTCTGCAGCCATCAGTGGAAACACACAGGTCAGTGTTGTATTTACAGTGAAAGCCCAGAAGAGGTCCATAGAGGTGGCGAGGTGACGGTGCAAGGGGCTGAAGCTGCTGAAAGCACCATCACAGGAAAGCACTGGGGTTTGCTCGGGGATCCTTCTGGTTCCTGTAGCGATACGTGAGCCACACTCCCAGAATCTGATACAAGGACACAGACAGTCAGATACTGAGAGCACAGACAGCAGTAACATCTGATTATCCATGGTTTTCTTTTAGTCAGAAATCCTCTAAGAGATTCTGTCTAATCTAAATAGTCCTGTATTTATGACTTCAAGGTTCAGTTTGTAACTCGTCTAATGCTCCTTTTTGAGTATCTATTATCTGTGGAAAACCGTCCTAATTCTGCCCTACACGCTTTGAAGGACATTTCCTTTGAATGTGTAGGATGTTTCAGCAGATTCTGCATGTGTTTCTGTTGTAGTTCTGATGACTGAGTAAATGCAAATGTAAATGCTCTGTATTTGTATAGAATCAGAATCAGAATCAGAATCAGAAGGAGCTTTATTGCCAAGTAGTGTTTTACACATACGAGGAATTTGCTGTGGTGATAAGGTGCTACACGCAGACAAACATACAGTCAACATAAATAAATGTAGAAATATATAAATATGGAATGGAAGAGCACCATTGCAGATATATACATGTGCATTATTCTGGGTCTGTTCCGTGCAGAAGTAACGCAACGTAAGAGAATATTGTGTACATATAAATATATAAACTGATAACATAAAAATATACAAGATCAACAATAAACAAATATGTGCAACGTGCCAGGTCTGAGCCCGACATGAGATGAAACAGTATTTACATGTGCAGAGACATTTGTGTCATTTGCAAGGGGGGAGTGTCAGTAGGGGACCCGGGCCTTGTTAATGAGGCTAGCTGCAGACGGGAAGAAGCTGTTTTTGTGGCGAGAGGTTTTGGTCCTGATGGACGGCAGCCTCCTGCCAGAGGGGAGAGTCTGAAACAATTTGTGTCCGGGGTGGGAGGGGTCAGCTGCAATCTTTCCTGCTCGCCTCAGAGTCCTCGAGGAGTATAGGTCCAGAAGAGAAGGAAGATTGCAGCCAATCACCTTCTCTAGCGCCTTTCTAGTCTCAAAGCACTTTTACACAACATCACATTTACCCATTCACACACATTCATCCATTGAGCCTACGTGCTCAAACAGAAACTAACATTTACACACATCCAAACACATCCATGGAACACTATCAGGGGCAATTCGGGCACTTTTCAAAAACAAGTTACAAAGTGCTTTAACAAGTGTAAAGACAATAAAACCCAAAAGACAATAATACAAAAACAATACAAGATAAAAGCATGAAAACATTGAAAAGACTAAAATACACGTTTAAGATAAATATAAAATTAGTAAAATAGAATAAAATAAAAGGGGTAAAATAAAGTCAAATAAGATCGGGAAAGGCTCTCCTATAAAAGTATGTTTTAAGAAGGGACTTAAAAGAGTTCACTGACTCAGCTGACCTGATTTCCTCGGGCAGGCTGTTCCAGAGCCTCAGGGCCCTGACAGCAAACGCTCTGTCCCCTTTAGTTTTCAGTCGAGACTCTGGAACAGACAGCAGACCTCTGCCCGAGGATCTCAAGGTACGTGCTGGTGTGTATGGGACTAAAAGGTCAGAAATATAACAAGGCGAGAGGCCATGAAGAGCTTTAAAAGTGATCAATAGAATTTTAAAGTCAATTCTAAAACATACTGGGAGCCAGTGTAATGAAGCTAAAATAGGAGTAATGTGATCATATTTCTTTGTTCTGGTTAAAAGCCTGGCAGCTGAGTTCTGGACAGTCTGGAGTCGATCAATAGATTTTTGGGTTAAACAGGTGAAAAGGCTGTTGCAATAATCCAGGCGTGATGAGATGAAGGCGTGTAAAATGGTCTCGGTGTCCTTAAAAGTTAACATAGATCGAATTTTATATTTCTAAGTTGATAAAAACATGATTGAACAAGCTTTGTGGTGTGCTGCTCGAAATTTAAATTACTATCAAACCAAACATCAAGGTTCTTTGCCACAGGCTTAATGTGATTTACTAGGAAACCAGCATATGGCAGTATTTGTTTTACCATCTGCTGGGACCCAATGACCAGGATTTCTGTTTTGTCTGAGTTCAGCTGGAGGAAATTATTTGACATCCATTTTTTAACTTCACAAAGGCAGTCGGTAAGTGAACTCAGCATTCCAGGGTCTGTGGATCTGACGGGCAAGTATATTTGTGTGTCATCAGCATAAATATGAAGGAAGAAATACCATGTTTATGGATAATATGTCCAAGGGGAAGCAGATACAAGGAAAACAAAATGGGTCCTAAGACCGACCCCTGAGGCACACCATATTTAACTGGACAGAACGAAGAGACATAGTTGTTTACAGACACGCAAAACTTCCTATTTGACCGGTAGGATGAAAACCATCCTAGGGCAGTACCAGAGATCCCCACCCAGTGCCTCAGTGTGTCTAACATGATGTTGTGATCAATGGTGTCAAAAGCAGCACTAAGGTCCAGGAGTACCAGGACTGAGCACATGCCTTCATCAGCAGACATTAAAAGGTCATTGGTGACTTTAAGCAGGGCAGTCTCAGTGCTGTGGTACTTCCTAAAACCAGACTGAAACTTTTCAAATAATTTGTTATTTTCCAGTACAATGAGCAGCTGTTTGGACACAATTCTTTCTAGAATCTTTGCAATAAAAGGCAGTTTTGAAATTGGTCAAAAATTATGTGGTAGGGAGGGATCTAAACCAGGTTTCTTTAAAAGTGGGTTCACGCAAGCCGTTTTAAAATAATCAGGGACACAACCAGTAGATAGGGAGCTGTTGAAAACAGAGATCAAATGGGGCCCAACAGAATCCATTACTTTCAGTAAAAACTTTGTAGGTATTACATCAAGTGGGCTGGAGGACACTCTCATTTGTGATACTGTTAAAAGCTCGATGTGATAAAACTGGTTAAAACTCTCTTGTTGCTGGTGAGGAACCTCTGAGTAAGAGGCCGCGGGGGTAATAGAGGCTCTGATTGACACCACCTTATTGGTAAAATAAGATAAAAACAGTTCACAGTCATCATTACTTCCAGCTGAGGCACAAGGAGGAGTTGGGTTTACCAGCTGATCCACAGTCTTAAACAGATACCTGGGATTGTGTTTATGTGTAGTAATGAGTTATGAGAAAATTGTGTGTTCTCGCATCCTTAACCATGTTATTGTAGTTAATTAATAAATCCTTCAGACTGAGGTAATGGATTTTTTCCATCTGCGCTCTGCTTTCCTGCATTCCCTTTTTAGGCTGTGAATGCTGTCATTTATTCAGGGTTGCTTACTAGCTTTAGACGTAGGCCTAACCTTTAGAGGAGCAGTAATATTTAGTGACAACAAGCAGATATGATTGAAGTGATCGACCAGATTGTTGGTGTTGGAATCAGACAGGTGTTGGCTTTGGCTCTGAAAGAATGCGCAAAACTTTGAAACACCTTGTTCATTAAAGAAGCGAGAACACACGGAGCTTAGTGAGGCGGCATGAGTAACAGGCGAATCGCAGCTAAAAACAATACATCTGTGGTCAGATATGGTCATGTCCACTAATTCCACAGAGGAAATGCTGACACCCAGGGTAAAAACCAAGTCCAGTGTATGACCACGGTTATGGGTTTGCCCTTTGACATGTTGTTTGAAGTTAAAAGAAGTGGCCATATTTAAAAAGTCAGTTGCATTAACATTGGTGGGGTCATCAACATCAATATTAAAATCGCAAAAAAGAACAATTCTGTCATAATTTAAAACCAGAGTAAATAGAAATTCAGGAAGTTCTGATAAAAATCCTACATAAATCCTCCTTTTGGGGTGATAGCAGCACCAGGTCATCAGCATATAACAGAGACTTGACTACTCCATTTTGGAGCTGGAGTCCTGGCGCTGTACATTGGTCCAACTGTACTGCTAACTGGTTTATGGAGATGTTAAGTGGGACTCAAATTACAGCCTTGGCGAACGCCTCTCCACTGGGTAAAAAATTGGTGTGTTTGTCACTGATTTTAATGCTGCACTTGCTGCTATAGGCCTAGACTACCAGGGGACTTCCCATGATGCACTGAGCTCCTCTCTCCTCTACTTTCTCTCCCTCTGTATGCAACCTCATCCCATTATTGCATGTTACTAACACAACTTCTCCCCTTTCTGGTAGTCTTGTGCTTTCTCGTCTCTCTCCTCTCTCCTCCTATCACTTCCTGCAGGTGTTTCTGGCTCTGGAGCTGTGGAGTCTGGATCTGTGGTTGCCTCTGCGACAGCAACTATTGTTACTAGTCCTATTATTATTATTATTATTATTATTATTGTTATTATAATCATTAACATTACGACTGTTACCATTAACACTACTATAAATATCGGTACCATTTAGTCATTTAGTCTATAGCAACATCACCCTTACTGTCTGTACCTCTGTGTGTATATTGTTTAGGCTGCCTCCCTCCCCTCTCTCTCTCCTTCCATCCCCCTCCCTCTTTCTCTCTGTTCCTCTCTCTCTCTCTCTCACTCTCTCCTTCACCCCCTACCGGTGGAGGCAGATGGCTGCCCACCCTGAGCCATGGTTCTGCTCGAGGTTTCTGCCTCTTAAAAGGAAGTTGCCTCTGTCGCCTAGTGCTTGCTCTTGGTGGGAACTGTTGGACTTCTGTAAATATCATCACAGAGTACAGTCTAGACCTGCTCTTTTATGAAAAGCGCTCAGAGATAACTGTTGTTGTGATTTAGAGCTATATAAATAAAACTGAATTGAATTGAACTTGTTTTCCGTGTTCATGGATTTGATCGATCGTATACCTTTCCTCCTATACCACTTTGGAGGATTCTACAATAGAGTCCATCTGGCCAAATAGAATCAAATGCCTTTTTAAAGTCAACAAAACAGGCAACTATTTTTCCATTTTTTGTTTGATGTACACGTTTGGGTGAAAACTGTGGTAGGCAGTGCGATGCTTTGGAAGGAAGCTGATTTGGTTTTTACTCAAGATGCTGGGTTCATTTAGGAAGTTTAATATTCTGATGTTAAAATGCAACAGAATAACCTCCCCAGCTTACTGCTCACACAGATCCTTCTGTATAAGTGTCAGGAAAAAAGCCAGATATTAAAACAGTGTTAAATAATTTGTGCTCTACCATCTGCAGTTCAGGAGTGCTGTTTTTAATAATTTCATTTGAAATGTTGTCAGCACCACATGCAGATTTTATTTTCAAGATTAATTCTTCACTTGAGATTGGAAAATCGAGTGAGTTTTGGTTTTCTTTAATAGTGGTTTCCAATATGGTGGGTTTTTCTCTGATCAGCTTGTGATTTTAATTTGTTTGGATGGGGGCTGCATGTGGTTTGCTTGTGCTTAATATGTTCCACATGTACCAGAATTGATTTTCGTCAATGGAGTTTCCAAAATCTTTGTTTTGTAAGTGTAGTTTTGTTTTTTACTTCTGAAAGTGTTTTTGTATTGTTTGAGGGTTTCACAATATCTCATATGCAAACCTGGGTCCTCAGGTTGACCATGTTTCAGATTGGACATCGTTCTGAGTTCCTTTCGATGGTTTTGCACTCAAGGTCAAACCATTTCTCATTTTGTTTCTGTTTCTTTGGTTTTCTATTATTATTATTATTATCATTTTTAGGTCAGCCTCAAAAGCTGCATAAAGGATGAGGTTCACATCTCTCACAGCCTTATCCACACCTTCTTTATTGGTGTCGTCTTGGTTTTGGATAAAGGTTGTTATTTTATTGACCAGTTTTGTTGAATTTAGAGCTTTCAAAATTTGTCATCAATATTTGGGGCCCATCTGTACACCTCACTGAGTTTGTACAGCTTAGAGGGCTCTGTTGGTTTGTTCTTCTAGGGTTTTCAGGAATTTTCAGAAACACATTTATTTGGTTGTGGTCTGAGAGTGGGGTTTGCTGCCTGACAGTGACTGCTTTGAAAGCGGAGGAGTCAGTCTCCACTGTGAGATGTACAACGGGGTCTGGCCAAACATGTGATTATTACCTTGTGGGTCTTCAATATCGTGTTCAGTACCGGTTCTTTCATTTAGGTCTCCATGTAGTAACACATTTCCCTGGGCTTGAAAGTGGGTGATTTCTGTGAGGAGAATGCTAAATATTTCCTCATAATAGTATGGAGATTCTACAGGTGGAATATAAATTGCACAAAGATAAATGTCTTTTTCCATGCTGATACTTGAATTTAGTTTTAGCCAGATGTGTGACTTCCCTTGTTTGACTGTGGAGGCGTCCCCTTTGACCCACACCATGATTCCCCCGTTTCTACTCCGGCCAACAGTTTTCACTGTCAATGTAGGCACTAAAATTGGGTTGTATCCTGAGAGACAGTGAGAAATCTTGTACAAGTAATACCATGTTTTTCTCCCTCTCTCTCTCTCTTGCTGTACTTCTACCACCACCACCACCAACAACAACATCTACATTTACTGTGGCTGCCATACCTGTCACCACTCTTCTTACTATTATTACTGCAATTACAGCTACTACTATTACTAATACTTTTACAAATAATGTGACTACCAATACTACTAATGCTAATACTTGTGCATAGCATCTGACCATCCTCAGCAGTGTTGTGGTTGTGATGGCTCACCTCAGTGAAGCTGAAAAAGAGGCCGATCCCTCCTACAAAGCGGAGAGCCTCGCCAGCATTTTCCTGGATCTTCTCTGCACAGGGCAAACACGAGTGGTTGGGGAAACACGCCTGCAGGAGAACAACAGACACAACAGAAAAATCATGCAAATGCTTCTGACAGCAGGGTTAGAGGCTTTTATGATTTAAAAATGAATTATTCTCCAAATGATTCAATCCCAACAACTGACAATCCATCGGTTTATTTTAACATACTTAAATGTAATGGGGGGCAGGAAACATTTTGTGATGCAAACTCACAGCTTCACAGGTGAGGTTGGGGTCCACCTGTTTGAAGCCACAGCAGTTGAGGCTTTTCTCCACATCCCTCTGAGTGCTCTGAGAGTTATTCCAACCCACTTCCAGCAGGTGGTCCTGCAGCACACAGACCAGAGCAACATGAAGCATTACTGAATCAGTTACTGCATTTTGAGGTGTTTATTTCACAATGTCTTACTGTAAGTGTTTAAATAACAATAACACTGTTTTCTTGCCAAAACGTTAGGGAAAAAGCAGAATCTGAGTTGTGTCGGTCATGCAGCCCTGTGCAAAGTGTTCAATTGCTATTTTCAACCGTTGACTTTCAACTATAAAACCTAAATGTACCTTCCAGTAGCAGAGGGGGTCAGTATCAAGTTTATGTCTATTTGTCATTCCATCTGTACAAAATAGATTGAGAGGACAAAACATTTGCAAAGTGTATGGATGCATTAAAACCTGAGCCCAATCAAAGCTGTAACAGTCCTTACTGAGCAACACATTTTTGGTCTTACTTTTAGAACTTTTTTAACTGAAATGACTCCTATCTGTGCTGATACCTATAGGGCTCATATTTCTGAGGAAGCACTTGCACATCATTTCACATTACTGGTCCATGGTTTGCGATTCTAGCTCATTCCAGCTCACGGCAGTTTGAGCTGTGGCATAAGACAAATAATAACAATAATTTTAATAATGAACCTGCACAAACCCAACAGGATTCTACCCCTTAGGGATTTAAACCCAAATAAATCAAACTTTTGATTGCTCTTGCAGCAGCTGCACACGACTTGAGGGTCTTTTATTTGTTCTCCTGTATATATTAGAAAGAGTACGGTTGTATTTGAAAGGTGAATTGTTCAGTGGAAGAAAAGATTCCATTTTCTTAATGGTATGGTGCTGCACATCCCACAGAGGGTTTGAAACATCGTCACGGTGGATCGTATACCGCGGTGACTCCTATGTTCACGTAGGAACTTAACTTTCAGTGAGATGAGTGAGGCCTTTCTGCTGTTTCTGCTAATCCCAGATGTGACTGCAGAGCGCTCTCTCAGCTCTGAGAATGAACGAGCAGAGAAGTTTAACCTAGAGCAGACTGAGGAGGACTTCGCAATGACAAACTCACTGTGACGGTGGTAACTCTCTCCAGAAGACAACGTCAATGTTGCTAGGCAACGTGTGCAGCTCTCTTTTTGCTGTATATGTGTGTTTGTGGAGTCATTCTTGTTTATACATTTCTGTGTTGGTTGCTTTGGTGATGCTGCTGTCAAAGTGGCAGGCTATTTGTTTCTGTAGACTATAATGCTTGTTGCACCTGTTGCAGAGTTTAAACCTCTTTTTACTTATTGTTGGTCATTTCTGAGTTGTGTCCTCTTCTCTGGTGAATTCCAGAGATGCTACACTGAGGAAGGCTGCTGTATAATTGATAATCAGTTGTATCCACAGGCTGCAAAGTGCTGTCTATAGAAAAATTTAATATTGTTTACTCAGAGCACATTTTACAGTACATTTTTACCCAAGTAATTTAATTTTATCTTTAACTGAATTAAATCTTAAATGTAACGCTACTTTTACTAAAGTAAAGTATTCTAGTATACTTTACAACCCTATACAGTAGGTTTGATGTCATTATTTGCTTATCATCAGTGGCATCAGAAAGGTGTTTTATCCTGGTTGCAAAAGCATCAGAGTTTAAACAGTGCTCACTAATCACTTCCACTTCATTACTGATACCACAAACACAAACACAAGCCACTTCCTGAGAAGGGAAGATGAGCTGTGCTGAATTAGTGGTGATGGCTGATGTTCCCTGAGGATGCTGAGGTTTTTGTTGAACTATTCACATTCATTTCTTCATTCAAATGGTGACTCATCACTGTTCCTCTGAGACAGGAATCAAAAGGAGAGGGAAAATGTTCCCTTGGCTGCTCGTACTGCATTAAATATCTTAAATAAATAAAATATCTAACTATAGTCTGGGATGTTTAATATTTACAGGATTTGGTGGCTGAGGACCACCTAAACTGAATTATTTGGCAAATACGATGTGGTCACATGACACTCTCTGAATTCTTTGAAGTTGAGGTGGGTTGTTTAAATGCTCCAATAAACAACAATAAACTTCTACAAAGAACACACTGGTTATTTAAATTAAGGCAAATAAATGACACATTTTAGACTTTAGAATGGAATGAAGCTGCTCAAGTTCACCCTGATTTATTTTTCTGTGGGAGGCAAGTAAATTGCCTCCTCAAAGCACTGTGGGATAGCAGGTGATGATGGACTGACACAAAACAGGGAGTAGACAAAAGGTTGAAAATGTACAATTCTGTATAAAAAGAGGGCGTAATTCTTCTATAAGCTTTGTAGTTATTTACAAAACAGCTGATAAATAAAAATAGATGTGTCATTAAGTTTATTCTCCAACTGTGGAGAAATATAATAAATTATTTTTCTTTCATTTTCTGGGGTTTCTTTTGTATGCCCCACACTTCCAAAATTTCAGATACATACGAAAATGTTTTACTATGCTCAAAGTCCCGTAAACCATTGCAGAAACTTGTGAGTCTCTCATTTACACAATGTTCGTTAACAGGCAAGCTTCTTGTTAGCTTGCAAGTGTTGCTACGTCTCCAGTGACAACAAGATTCCCTGCAAATGTGTGTTAATAATAAACATAAAGCAAGAGGTGGCACGGCTGCAAATGAAGTCAAAGAATGGTGACAAATTTGCCCTGGGTGGCACAAATTGAGATGAAAAGGTTGAAAATGTTTCAACCTGAGTAAGAAATGAACACCTATCCTGAGGCACGACTCTGAGACCACTCAGAGGCTGAGGCCGAGCTGTCAGCACACACAAACATACACGGTTGGTGTGAAGGTATGTCACGCCGTGTTGCATGTTGGGATTGGGGCATCACCTTGTGAGGTACGCGCTCTATGAGACTGGTTGCTATGGTGATTACCTAATTACCTTTTCTCATTTGTTTGGCCAAAAAGTTGCTTAGATCAGTAAAATCTGAAAGAAGGAAATGGTAAATGGCTTGTACCGCCTCTCTAGTCTTCTGAGCACTCAAAGTGCTTTACACTATAATAATAATAATAATAATAATAATAACAGCTTTATTTGTATAGCTCTTTCAATACAGGTAACAATGTGCTTTACAGCATTAAGGTAAAAGTCAAATAAAAATCTGTATGACACACAGTGATGTGCAACGCAGGATATATGTGAAATTTTAAACCAGTCAAGATAAAGGAGAAGTTAATTACCCGTCACACAGTGGTTTATAATCAATAAATACGACATAAACAAGTCGTTGTACAAATAATGGAGAAATAATTTACGCATCACACAATGAAAGTGTTTTTGTAAGTAAGATGAAACCAGGAACAGATTCTGAGCCTGATCCTCTCTGGTAGACAGTCCCAGAGTGTGGGGGCCCTGACAGCAAAGGCCCTTTCTCCTTTGGTTTTTAGCCCAGACCGAATCGCTAGCAAGGCCCTACCAGCGGGAATACACGTCACATTCACACACTGACGGCAGAGGTGCCAACTGCTTATCAGAAACAAATAGTACTTCATACACACTCACACACTTATGGCACAGTCTTCAGGAGCAATTTGGGGTTCAGCATATTGCCCAAGGACAAACTAATAACCATGTAGATCCATATGACTTGGCAGACCAAGACAGGATTACAGACCCAGATGCACTACTGCCATTCACATACCTGGGCACTGTCATTACGTCGTTTTGGGACGAACTTTGTGTGAATTCAAAAGTTATAAATCACGAGAAGCTGATGAACAGTTTGCAGTGGCTGGGTGCGACACCTGCTCATTCACAAGCCCAAGCACAGTCCTACTGGCAAAGGTAAGATGGTACTCCTCTTTTTGGCCCAATTATTAAACCAAAGAAAAACATCCAGCTATGTCATTTTATTTAGTCACAGGCAGCTGCCACACCACCAGACTGCAGAGCAGCTTTTTCCCCAAACTATCAGACTCTTGTACTCTAATTCATCCTCAGCCCTGCTATTATTATTATTATTATATATATATTATATATTATATATATATTATAGTTTATTTCTGTTTACCATTTTTATAATTTCTTCTATATTGTGTATGTAATGTATATTGTCTGCTATGTAGCAGAAGGGAGTTCCAAACTCAGATTCACTTAACAATCTGCTAAACTGTGACGAAATCAATCTAGCTACCTAACTAATGTTTGCAGCTGAAAGTATTAAATAATGTGAGGTGAACATTCACTTCAGTCTAAACCCACCTTTACAGCTGCATTACAGTGTGGTCTGTTAAAGCTACTGCAGATATAGACATTTGTATTTCTTTTTCCTGGTACAAAACAGATCTAGTTCTAGTTTGCCATTTATCATTACACATACATAAACACACATTATCAAACAAGATAATAGACCCAGGATGACTGCCAGTCCTTGTTTTTAACAGTGGTAAAGGTAAAGGATGGATTATGCAACTGAAAGCTGCTTTAATGGAGAAAGTGAAGCTTGTCCTCTTACCTGTTGCTCTCTGTTGATGGCCAAACAGGCGCTGGAAACAGAGAACTGCACAACAAACACCATGAACAGGACGATCATGTACTGAGCTTCACTGTCAAAGAACAACAAATACACACATCGTACAGAGTAATCCTGCTTACAGCCAGTGTTACTAAACCACTGCGTATAAAGTTGACACTGTGCATTAGCAGAATCAAAGAGCTGTATGCACCAGAGACAGTGCATACAGCTCTTTGACTTACAACTGCAGTATGAAATACGATGCTGCTCTGGATCGTATTGCACATGCATACATGAATGAAAAACAGACTTTCAAAAACATGAAGGTGAAGAGAGCAGTGGAGCTGTGGGTCACAAACATGACGTGCAAATTCATTCCCAAGTCCATCCATAATGCATAAGCAGTGTAAAGTGTTCATCTAAATATTCTACACTGAAAATCCTTTTCAGAATTTTAGTGTTTCTAACATTCTCCAAGTACTTAAATATTTTGATTCATATTTCACAACATCAAGCAGCAGCCACTATCAGAACATAATTCTGGGTTCAATAGTTAAAAATTGATTTTATTTCTATAGCACCAAATTATGAAGAAGTTATCTTATTGCACTTTTCACATAGTGTAAGTCTAGATCATACTCGTGGCAATATTGGTTGGATTAAGTTATCTTGGATTACAGAACAATTAAAGCAGAGAATTGAAACCATGATCAATACTCATGAATAAGCCTGCACTTTAACAGGTTTGGGCTTAAGAAACAGTCCATTCTTTCAGAAAGTGAGATGAAATGATCAGTATAATTTGCGTGTGTGTAATAAGTACAGAGTTGTAATCAGGATGTAGTTAGCCTAGCTTAGCTTTTTATCATTAGTCCTAGTGTTCCTGTGTGGATATTGTGTTGTGGGCTTATCCCTCTCCATCTCCCTCTGAGTTTTTCTTTGACTGTGTCGCCTAGTAACTGTTGCGTCTCTGTAAATAATATACAAAGAGTACAGTCTAGACCTGCTCTATATGAAAAGTGCAATGAGATGACTTTTGCTATGAATTAGTGCTATATAAATAAATCCACGAAAGTGTTACTTTAAGGGTTTTGTTGACCATAACTCCAGACGCATTTAAAGTCAACTTTGACAAACTGAACACTTGTGTTAAATTGTCAACAATCAAATCAAGCTAACTTATTTATCCAGAGAACAAAGTCCTGCCACACTCCAATCACTGATTTCACAGCAGGTGTTTTGTCATTTACAGCTGAAGTAAAACACCTGCTGGGACATTTAGTTTGTAACCAAAAAGGAACCTGCTTGTAAGCGTTAACCCATAGAAATCAAAACAGCAGAGTGATTACATGATAAATTCCTTTTTAAAATACTGATCCAGGTCAACCACATCACATTTTCCGGCTGGTAATCATGTCAAAATGAGTTGTTAAACGCATAACAGCCATAGAATGTCTAGTGGGAAGGATACGAAGAAGAGCAGGACCTGGTGATGCTTCATGGCCCCCATGAGGCCGGCCAGGGCCACAAAGAAGAGAAAGACGCCCACACCGATGATGCCTCCCACTACCTGGAAACTGGAGACCAGACCGAACCACTTCCCCCACGCTGCGATGCCGATCATCAGCAGGCTCACCATCTGCAGGACAGACACACAGACTGAGTCTCTGTGCTACAAGTTTGATTCCATTTTTTTGATCCTGTATTAGATAGTGACAGAGGCAGGAGGCCTTACATATTGTGGGATGTATGTAATCCTTGCAATCATTTTAAGATGTAAATATCAAATAAAAATATTAGCTGCAGGCAGCCTCAATTTAAAAAGAGAGGATAAAACCCTATCATTAAGACTAACAGCTGGATCAGCTTATTCTCCTATGTGAACTCTATATTATATAATATTACGATGTATTATAACACTGTGTGTGGACATTGACCAGCTAGTCAGAGTGAGTCAGGATCATGCAGCCAAGGCGCCTTCACCTGGAGCAGTGACACACAGCCAGCTGTTAAGTGCAAAACATAGTATTTATATTCTGGACAACAGATCTGTGTCCTTCAAAATCCCTCCAACCTATCCAATGTGCCAACATTAAATATCATTTATAGTGGAAGTAGCAGCCAGATCCTTTTCTAAATAAAACTAACAACACTACAAATGTAAGATTAAAGTGCAGAAGCAAAATATGCTTGAATATAAAGGGAAAAGTGCTCATTGATCATGTGGTTGTGAACCTGAAGCACTTCACTGGCTGAATTTTGAAAGCTGGAGGCCAAACATTGTACGAGAGCCTGCAACATCGATGTGGGGACTGGGGGACTTAACTGTACTGTAATGTTGTTGTTTGGCACCTGAATATTTATATTACAATTATCATTTTCAAAGACAGCTCGGCTCCTGGCTGATTTGCTGTTTGGTAGGTTTTGTAGAATTTACATGCAAAAATAGTCACCATGATGCATAAAATGAAGCAGCCTATCTAATAAATATTCCAGGGAGAGGACCCCAAAGCCCCCCAAAATAATACTGGGCCCTGCTGTGTAAAGTATGGCTACTATTAAGAAAAAACCTAGATCTGCCCTGATTGAAGCAGCAGAGGCCAAGATATCAAAATAGTCTGTTGAAACAATATTAATTTGTAGTAATGATGATGACATCATTCTGACATCATCAGTTAATTTCTCAGATTGGACAAATCTCCTCCAGAGAACAGCTGTGTAGGGCCACTATGCAATAAAACCGTGTTGGAACCCGTAGGGGTCACACACACACACACACACACACACACACACACACACAGCTATCGTCCAGGTTGAGAAACGGGCGGTGATAAGCGCTATCAGAGCTGCAGGCAAAGCTCACACAGGACGGCCTCTGTACTGCCAGGACATGCAGCGGAGGGAAATAACAGTTAGACCTTTAAAAGCGGTTTCCTCCTTCTGTTTAAAATGTGTTATCTGATGGACAGAGTGAGCATCTGATCCTGCTAGGCTACACAGTGAATAATTGATTAGGTGGTGTCTGACCTCATCAGCTTGCTGTTCACCGCAGGACGTTTCTTACACTGAAGTTAACGTTACACGATCACATGATGGACAAACCCTGCGTCTACTGATAAAACCGGCAGCATAATAATCCATATGGTACATTCTGCTGTGGATACTCACAACATAGAGGATGTTGAGCGCGCACAGGGAGTGTTTGGAGCAGGTGAATCCAGCGCAGCCCATCTTGATCAATAAATAAACACAATAAACCCGTAATAGAAGTGTTTAAATATTTCGGCTCCAGAAAGAAAATCCAGACAAACAAAACCACGCTGAGGCAATAATTCCGCTTCCCAGCTGGAATAGGCTCAGCTGCGGTTCTAACCTGGACAGGACGGAGCTGGATGCGTCAGCGCCAAACAATAAAACAGGAGGATAGAGGAAGTTACAGACCAACCCTTCAAAATAAAAGCATGCATTGCAATTTTTTAATCATTTCCCAATATTTTCTGGAAATAACTATTTAAGGTGGTTAACACAACTAAATAAAATATGTCCAGTGGAACATACCGATGTATGTTTTTAAGAAAGGAATGGTTTCTCATTCACATCAAGTGCATTGCTGGTCCCAAGCCTGGATAAATGGGGAGTGTTGCATCAGGAGGGGCATCTGGCATAATCAAGTAAGAACATAATCTCCATGCTGGGTTGGGTGGGCTGGTTGGATGTTTCATTCCATGCTGCGGATACTCGATGAGATGGTGATATTCTGTTATTATTAAGTTCAGTTGATGGTAATGTCCTTTTTAAATGGGCTGTACAGAAATAGTTATCATGCTGGTTGCATGCTATTCCTGTCCAAGGTCACACCACCTTTAGTATAAAACCATGCAAATCTCAGTGACTGTCAACTGAAACAATAATAATTCTATATAGCTGGTTTGTTCATCTTTCACAGATTCTGAGCCAGTCTGCGCTGTGAGCAGTTTAAATCCACCTAACAGTAAGGAGTGTCCCTATTTATGAAAACACAGCCTTACATATTCTTATTATACAAGTGTATCAGCCGTTATCAGTTTTAGTTTCATTGATGTAAATGCTTCTGGCATGAATAATATTGAATGCTTGCAGTTTGATAAATTCATGTCACCTGGAACGCTTTGCTTTTATTTTGACAGCATAACTTTGAATTCCGGTGTTAGTGTGGTCACCTATTTTAACTTGACTCGGTGAGGGCCGGGCTCCGGAGCATCCAGGCCGCTGATTGGCCACAGAGACCTGTTATTTCCTCTGAAAATCTTCCAGAAAGAAATGTGGAGCAGCAGGGCCCCCCCTTCCTCCTCCCTTCCTCCTCTCGGCGTGATGTGGAGCTTGGCACCTTTAGAAACAGCACGGGGCGGATTATTTTTGGTGATACGCGTGATTCCTCCTGTCTCACCTTACTCTCACAGGTCATGTATGATTCATCGGCAACGGTGTTGGCGACACAACCGTTTCTGGGTCATATGTTCTCTCTCTCTCTCTCTCTCTCTCTCTCTCACACACACACACAGGACAGGAATTTGAGCTTAATTCATTTTGTTTTCTTATTTTTACTATTTCTGTTTTTGGTTTTTCTATGACACTACCTACTACATTTTTAAATGTGTTTAATGTACATGTTCATCTCCATGTTGGTGACTTAAACGCTGCCTGTCACATCCTCTCTGTGAATGGAGCTTTATTAAATTCATAGAGAAAAACAGGAGTGTACACATATAAAACCAGTTTATTCATAGAATGATAAGAGCATTGCCAAGTTCCATACACTGTGTGCTTTGTAAAACTGGTGTGTGTGTGTGTCTAAAACAAGTGTAAACCTACTGCAGAGGTCATGTTACTGTTCCTGGACAGTGTAATAGATGGAGTCTGAGCTGAGGTGGTTGGACGTCTGGAAGGCCATGTCCATGTGTGGGACTGACTCCATACCCAGTGCTCAGACGGGTGCTCGGCTGCCTTAGGAGGAGAGTGGGTTTGTGGTTGGTGTGGTTGGACTGCCTCCACCTCAGCCCAGATGGACTTTAAACATGTTAGCTGCTGTACTGTCATTCAGGCCACAGGATGCAGACTACAGGAACTCCTGCTGCTCTACCTCTAGCCCTCCTCTCCCTCTGACTCCGATTCTGTGGGCAGGAAGAGAAGAAAGCATGAGAGGCCTGTCCTGTCTGCTGGTTACACTGACAATTACAACATATTTAGGTGCAACACTAACTCTGAAGGCTCTCCCAAAGCTCTCCTGGAGTACTCCTGGCCCTGCATGTTTCAGACCTGTCCCTGATTCAAGGAGAGTATCTTGTTGTAAGTCAAAATTATGTCATTAATTTATAACAATGATACTGTATTCATTGTTTATAACTTTTTTAAATTGGTATAAATGATGACATAACATTTACCATAATTATTTCTTTGTAAGTGTAATTACACTTAATAATAATCAGAAATGTGATCCTGTAAGTAATCATTAGGAGATACTATCATAACTGTGATTATAATTGGTTGGAAAAACTGAAACATTTATTTGATAATAGTTTTATTAATTTTTTTTTTTGCCCTCATTCATCATGAGTGAACTCAAAGATCTAAGACTCTATGTACACAAAATACCTATTTCTCTCAAATATTGTTCACAAATCTGTCAAAATCTGTGTTAGTGAGCACTTCTCCTTTGCTGAGATAATCCATCAGGTGTGGCATATCAAGATGCTGATCAGACAGCATGGGTATTGCACAGGTGTGCCTTAGGCTGGCCACAATAAAAGGCCACTTGAAAATATGCAGTTTCATCACACAGTACAATACCACAGATGTCGCAAGTTTTGAGGGAGCAGGCAATTGGCATGCTGACTGCATGCTGCGTTTCAGAGAATTTTGCAGTACATCCAACCAGTCTCAGAACTGCAGACCACCTGTAACCACACCAGCCCAGGACCTCCACATCCATCATCTTCACGTCCAACATTGTCTGAGACCAGCCACCCGGACAGCTGCTGCAACAATTGGTTTGCATAACCAAAGAATTTCTGCACAAAGCATCTCAGGGAAGCTCATCTGCATGCTCGTCGTCCTCATCGGGGTCTCGACCTGACTGCAACTTCTCACAGCCATTGAAGAGGAGTGGACCAACATTCCACAGGCCACATTCAACAACCAAATCAACTCTATGTGAAGGAGATGTGTTGCACTGCGTGAGGCAAATGGTGGTCACACCAGATACTGACTGGTTTCTGGACCCCGCCGAACCCCCCCGAACCCCCCCAATACAGTGAAACTGCTCATTTTCAAGTGGCCTTTTATTGTGGCCAGCCTAAGGCACACCTGTGCAATACCCATGCTGTCTGATCAGCTTCTTGATATGCCAGACCTGTGAGGTGGATGGATTATCTCGGCAAAGGAGAAGAGAAATGGACCTTTTGTGTACACAGAGAAGTCTTAGTACTTTGAATTCAGCCAATGATGAATGGGGGAAAAACAAAAGGGTTGCATTTATAATTTTGTTCAGTGTAATTATAAGATGCTTAGTCTTGTTCTGTTCTATCTATCTTCTACTAAGTTATACAGTAGTTACGAAATACATGAGGATAGCAGAGTCTGCTACTGTACATGAGTTTGATAAAAAGTCAATTCACAGAACAAAATATCCCCATTTAGAGTTTTGGAGTCATGAAATACATTCAAATTTGCATTTCTCCTTTAATGAATAAAGACAGTTAAACATTTCTTTCCAGATCCCCTTAAAAAACATGTTTGCAGTGATGATCAATTTACTATAAAAACTATGCAAATCCCATGATGCAGTTTTTGAGAAAATGTGTTCCATGAGAATGCACGCTTGGTTGCACTGATAACAAGTACTCCGGAGTCTGGAGGGTATAAAAAAAGGGAAGTAATATTGTTATTGCCTTCTTCAGCGTTCTGGAGCCACTCGACAAACTTCTTCATCTGTTCCAAGAAGACACTCTTCCCTTTGGCAGCATGGCCATCTTTGTACCACTTCAGGATGGCCTCCTCACTCAGGACATCCGCTGAGTTAAGACAGAAAAAACACATCTGGAAGGTCTAGAAGAGGATACAACTGACAGACTCGATACAGTATGAATGTGTGAGACACTGACCTTTGTAGAAGAGCACCACTATCTTAGAGAAGGACTTCATGAAGTGGATGTTGTCGTAGCAGTACTCCTGGATCTTCAGTAGCAACACCAGCTCAGACTGACCCTGAGTGCTGAACACTGCCAGCAGAGGAGCGTAGTGCTGAGAAAGAGCACACACACTGTTACATAGTGAACACCTGACGCTGAAGAAGTATTGCTAATACTACCAAGATTCATGTTCGGAATCAGAATCAGAATCAGAATCAGGTATGTTTTCACATCCAAAAAATTTGCCTTGGTATGTATTGTTGATCAACAGTACACATGAACATAAATATAGAAATATAAATACAGTAAAGAAAAGTAAAAAGTAAAGAGATCAAGTATACATGTATACAAAATAATACAATTATACTATAATCCTTATACAAAACATGCCAAAAATATACAGGATAATTAATTAATGTGCAAAGACTCACAATATGAGCAAAAGAGAATTAGTGCAATGTTAATCCCAACTTTAATATTGAGGCTAATATACTAAAAATACTACTAATGCCAAAACCAGTGCAAACATTAACACAATTCTAATACTAGCAATAAAGACGAGCTACTAACACCAAGACTAATTTCTATTACTATCATACTAATATCAAATATCAAATACCAACATACGATTGCTAAATAGCTGAAGTACCATTGCTAAATAGCTAAATGAAGCAACACTAATAGCTTAGCTATAGTACAATTCCCTGTAGCACTCAGGTAGCATCAATCTAGTAAGCTACTTTTTCAAAAAACCCCATAAAGAGCATGTTAAAAATAATAGATTACCGCCCGGCGGTTGTATGCCTCCATCAACCAGTCAGGTTGCACTTTCTATCCATGTCTGTGCAGACTCCTATACTGTATGTAGTGAACTGAATAAAAAGTTATAAAGTGCATTGTTTGGCTAAATGGTAGTTATCACTAAATGAATGACATGATTGCAGAGTGAAAACACATTGAACTGATTAATGAAGCATTATCATAGATAAACACATGCAGCTGATTGCTATGTAAAGATGGATTTTTATAGAGTCTAGCTACACAACACGTGGTGCTTTTGTTTTCTCCACTCTATGAGCTGTAGGTGAAACTCAGGATCTCTGATACGCTGTTTGCAGTGATGCGAAATTCAGAGCGATGCAAGAAGTGTCCGGCAGAATGGATGAAATGAAGGAAAACCTGTACTGTGGTGGTTATTGTTTACTCTGTGCGTCATACCAGGCAACATGTTTTTGACATCTAATTTGAGGTCACACTGACCTCTGACCTTTGAGTCAAAAGTGTCTCCTATCCAGTGTCCGCACAGCCATGAAATAAGCCAGCAGGGAGGCATAAAAATGAGCTTTGGATATTACACCTTTAAAATACGCATTGTAAAGAGGTGTTTAACAGTTCAGCTCTCAGGGGTGTGTGAGCTGATGAGGGACATGGTGTTGTTGTTGTTGTGCAGTGTAGTGATCAGTTGTGAACAACCTACTTTGAGGTGTTTGAGCGCCTGCTCTGTGACCAGCTCCTCCTTCTTGTTCCACTCCACAGCGTTCATCAGGCACATCCACAACAAGCCAATCACAGCCTGCTCCTGTAGCTTGTTCCTCTTCATCTCCTCCTTCACATACACCACCATCTGAACACACACACACACACACACACACACAGAGACTGGTGTGATCTGATTACACTGAAAGTACTGACTGGATGGTCTCCACACTGGGGGCCCCCAGCTGTCTGTACCTCTCTGATGGAGCACTGCTGGGACAGGCGCTCCTGCAGTTCTTTCTGCAGCTCTTTGCGGGTTCCCAGACTCTGCTGCACACGCAGGAAGTCAGACAGCTCCTTGAGCCCGGCTTCAGTGAAGTACTTAGAGAAATGCTCCACATTCTGCTTGTTAGCAGGAAACAGCTCCTGAAGTCAACATGGGTGGAAAACAACAACTGTTTGACAACGAAGAGCAAAATAATATCCATGGCTTTAGAAGTAATAAACCCTCTTAACAGCTCATCCTCTCAAATAAAGGTTAAACAGAACAAATTCACTGCCTGTTGACTAAATAAAGTGAAAATATTCTTTGCGGATTTAACCACACTAACCACTAGGTGTCTGCTGGGTCTTTTATTTGAAAAATCCTGTGGCTCACAGGAAGAGCAGATATAAATACACATAAGAACTTGCTTGTTATCATTTATGGTGATAGCCATAAGGTCAAACTTCAACAACAGAAAATAGATCTCTGTAAGAAGACATTACACTACTGAAGAAGCCGACTGTGACCCCAGTGTAGGAGTACTCAGAACCCACGGCAGAAATGGACATCAAGCAAATGACAAATAATCTGCATTACTATATTACAGTAGAGAGAAAGTAGGGATTTGGTGGACATAGAAAAGTTCTACTCTGGCTGCCTGAGGTTTGTTTTCACTCATATGGAGACGAGGTCACTTCTGCAGGCTTCTTATCTGGTATCCAGAGCTGCACCTCGACCTGTGCAGGGAAGGGCTCACAGTCAGAGCTCCTGATCTGGGTTGTCTCAGCTTTTAAGCTTTAACATGTAGACCTCCTACTGCTAATTGCACCCAGTTCTGCTACCCTTCATGGTTACTCTCTGATGCTATTTCTAAAGAAATAGACGAGGTATGTCATACCACACAGAGCCTTGTTTTTTTCTTACCAGAAGTCTTTTATCCAGGTTTGCCTTCCTCAAAGATGAGGTTACTGAATTGGCATCTTTCTCTGTGATCCATGCTTTGAACATCTTCACAGCAAACAACGCAGAGAGCCCTGAAAAATGTCAATTTGGAAAAACACTAGTTTAACATAAATATTGAGGACGTGCTCTTCTGCACAATTCCACACACATCTTAATCAATATCTTTACGTGAAGTATATTTTCGTTTCGTTTTGTTTTTTGATGTTAGTGACGCTCAACAGTTCCTGCAGAGGCTTGACAATAAAAAGCCTACCAGGAAAGGGATTTATAATGCCAGTCGAGCTTCTTCAATGTGGAATAATTCTACAGGAAGTGGCAGCATAACAGTGATTGAAAAATAAAGAAACTGACTCTGCTGTTGGACTGATGGAATTATATGGTCATTATACTGACTTTATCGAGATAACATGTAGTAAACATCAGCATATTTGATTGAGATTAAAAACACTTTTGAACGACAGGAAGAGATCAATTCTGAAGAGGCTTTTTAAAAAAAACTATTAGGCAGTTATGTAGAACTTCTCCTTTAGAAAACAGTAGGGTTGTTTCCCCTCACCTTCTTTGACCACGCTGTCAGTGAAGAGGCTGGTGATGATTGGAGGTGGTAATGTGCTGTTGGCCAGCAGGATGCCTGTCAGCATGGCTAGCTTGGTTTGCTCCGACTCACTGAAGGCCTTCAGGAACAGCAGCAGCTACACAACAACAGACAGCACACAGTCACAGTCTGATGTTATTACTGGAGCAAAACAACACCATTTGAACAAATGTGTTCCTTTATGCTATTTGGCCCCTCAAAGACCCCATCTTTATACAAATCATATGAATTAGCGACTAGGGAAGAAACTAATGTTACTCTTAATGTTGCAGCTTTTATTTTATGAATTAATGCATTTCATCAAGCCATAAAAAGAGACCGATTAAAAAAAACAGTTTGGTGTACCAAAAGCAATGAAGTGTTCCTCCAAAGGAAGGCACCCAGGAGGCATCCTTATCAGATGCCCGAATCTCAGTTAGCTCCTTTCGATGCGAAGGAGCAGCGGCTCTGAGGTGGACACTTAAGATCCTAAGACAGGCACTAATGACCTTCTTACACCAGCCGGTGTAAAGAGACTGAAGCAGGAGGGATGTGATCACATTTCTTTGTTCTGGTTTAAAGCCTGGCAGCTGAGTTCTGTAAAGTCTCGAGTTGATCATTACATTTTTGGTTCAGACAAATGTTGCAGTAATTCAGGCGTGATGAGATGAAGGCGTGTAAAATGGTCTCAGTCTCTTTAAAAGATAAGATTGGGTTCAGCAATTATAATCCAAAACCGTGATCGTATTTTTGATATATTTCAACAATAAAAACACAATTTCACAAGCTCTGTGGTGTGCTGCTCCAAACTTCAATTACTGTCAAACTGTAAAATAAAACTATTCAAATTTGACTATTAATTTATTAATGAAATAAGTTCAACAGAGTCAAGATTCAGTCACTGTTTTGGTAATTCTGTGTAGCAGACTTTCTAGTATGTTGTTGTCCGTCATACAGGATTCAGGTCATGTTCAATGTATGATGGTAGTTGGCGCTTGTTTAGTAATGAACACTTGATTAGTGCTTTAAATAGTGAACTGTATAGAGTGCAATCATTTTGGATGCAGCTGTGTCATGCATTACTACATATTATGAAGGCTTCACCTTTTTGATTTCCTCCTCAAAGGCCTTCTCCAGATATTTATATCTCCTGATGAGCTTATTGAAAACCTGCAATTACAAAGTAGACAGTGACACAATTAGCCAAGTATCATTGTGTTTCTATAATGCTAACAGAACCCCATCCTCTTTCCTGTTGCTTGGGGACGGGGAATGTACGCGTACCTGAGCATATAGCCGTAGAGCAGCATGGCTTTCCTCAGTGGTGAACACGCAGTATGCTGTCACCTTGGTCTTGTCACCGTCATCTATACGAGTCCCTCCAGGAGCTGAGGAAGGGACCAGGAGGTTTAAGTTAGAGCTTTTGAACCTCTTATTGAGAGCATAACCTGTCCCGAGCTAGACAGGCAAGTAGGACCCTCTCATAAAACACATTTGAGCACCTTACTGTAAAGTGAACACTGGTCTCTTGGTCAGCGATCATCTATGTTTCATATTCAGGTGCCAGATGATGTGGCTCCAACCCAAAACAGGGCAGGTGGCACTGCTGATGACACTTAGGCTTGCACGGTGTTAAGGCGTACACGATTACATTACTTGCCCACCGTAGTTTTGCTGTTTTAATAATCCGGTTGAAATTCATATTTTTAAGCAATTGAAGATGTAATCATCACCAAAGCATGTGTCATGCAAGAGGGCTAAGTTAATATATTTATTGTCCACCAGGGGAGGCCATTTGTCTTCAGTTGTAGTTCAGGTCAATGTCTGTGGCTTATGTCCCATCACTCACTTTGTAGTTTTCCACAGTTTCAACATGGTAACCATCAGCTGAAGCTGGCTCTGTTTTCAGATCTTGTTTTACACAGTTAACTCATTCTTTTCTCTTGGCTATTTCTAGCGAGCTAGTGCGACACCACAGGTACATCCCAAATTCTCTTATTTGACATTTCCTCACTCCTAGCTTGAACAGTTGTTGAAGTTGTTCTGGTCGGCCATCTTGGAGGCCGTCGCAAAGCAAACTTTATGGAAGTCTCTAACTGGCCAACACATCCCCTTATTGGATTTAAGTTATTAACTGGACTCTGCAGCTGATCGGCCTGATCTGATATGTCACAACGCCACTGGAGTTTCATACAGATAACAGATTAAAACCCTATCTAGTTAAAAATCTGTGTTCATTGTGGGTCCAAGCATTGGCTTGAGTTACATCATTTCACAAAACATTTAGCCTAATAAATAATTTCCAATGTTCAAAAGACACCATTTCTCTAAAAACGTATTTCCTCGTGTTTTCTCTCCTTGCATGGTTTTCCCAGAAAAGATGCAAGGATAAAAAGCCTAACCTAACCATAACCTCAGACCTAACCTAAGACCTAACCCTGTTGAGATCAACGAGCCTTTTCAGAAAAATGTGTCTTCATTGAGTAAAAGCTTAGCTAAAATCCACAAATAAAACTCTGGCAAAGTAATTTGGTGATTAGACTCCATGGTGATAACGAAGTACATAAAATGGAGGAGGAACTGCAGATGTATAGAAATCCCCCCATGGAGTCTTGACACTGGTGGTGGTGAGGATGCAGAAGATGTTGGGGGACTGGATGGGAAGTGGTAAAGGTTCTGCTAGCCTGGATGTGGTGAGCCGGAGGTGTTGCGGTGCAGCAGGGCCGTAGTGATTCGAACTGAAATGACAGCAGTCAGCAGAGGAGAGAACAGAAATGTGACAGTGACTCCATGATTGACCGAGCTGATCGTGGTGACCTGACTGGAAGACGCCCATAGTCAGCTGTTTGGGGCAGGGAGAGAAAGAGTGAATGAGAAAAAGTGACTTGTGAATGAGGACTTACGCTAACCACAGTCTTTAAGAAGACAGACTTTTAGAGCGTCTGGGCCAGTGGTCCTGTTCAGCATCATTTTAAGAAGACTTGCAGCAACATCGTCCTCATTGATAACTAGTGATTATTACATTCTGTTCTGATTCAACCACCAGGATTTATTACTGGGGAAAATGTTCACAGTTTTAGTTTCAGACACAGTGTCTTCACAGAATTTAGTATATACGACGTGATAGTGTTATGCAAGTTCATTAGCATCCTGCCAGGACTGAATGAAAATGTTCCAGTTAGTCTCCTTGAAGCAGTCTCATATTTGCTTGCCATTCATTGTGGTTGCTTTCACCACAGTGAAAAGATAATTTACACTGTGGTCAGATTTCCCAAGGTGAGATCTGCATACCGCTTTATAAGCATCAGGGATATTCCCAATAGTCTCAGTCTGCTCTTTTTGTAGTATAACCTGTTAGCCTGGATGATCTTTAAGCCAAGTTTGTGTAAAGCAAACAACTGACCTCACAGTCAATGACAGCTCTTAGCATGACTTCATCTAGTTTGTTGTTCACAGAGCGCACGTTTGACAAGTTGATGACAGGCAATGAAAATCTGTTCCAGCATCTTCAGTCAATGTCTCACACCTCCTCTTGAGCCCCGCTTTTCCTCTTTTTCTTTGGCCTCTCCAGGCATCTTTCAGGCCGCCGGATTTCATAACAGTCCGTAGACAAGTTTACAGATGAGGACCAGGTCACTACGCACACCAGTTGCTCTCGCATGTAGGTGTAGGTGTAGGCCCGTCCACTAATTGTTCCCAGGTGCAACGGCCATAAGGCAAAAATCTATCCATAACATAAGGTGTGTTGATTCATAATGTCAACTCAGACATTGAGTAGCATGCAAAAACACTCCACCCCAAAATTCATTCTTCTGATGGTTTCTTTATTTGTGATCTGTTTCAGCAAAGAAACAGTAGTCTGTCCAACACAATGCCTGCAGGAAATAAAAGCTTGCATAGCTATGTTATCAGAGTAGTCTATCAGATAAGCCTGAATTCTGAATGCACTTCAACTTTTCCCCAGAATGGATGTTACGAATGTGGCTTCATTTGCTCGTAAGTAAATTAAATAATTGAAAACTAACTAATTAATCGTGTTCATTCAGTGCCATGCTAATTACAACTCACTACATCCATGATATTCAACATGATGAAGCTATTCATGAAATCAGTTTCAAATTTAATAGTGTGGTCAGTTATAGTTGACTAATGTACTGTAGCAGACCTAAAATTTAGTTATGCATTTTAATAAATTTATGAGAATTAATACCCAGTTATGAATTTTATTATTCATAAAATCAAACCAGATTCCTCGTTTCAGGGCACCACCGGAGTTGTTATAATCCTAGAGTCTCCGGACCTCTAGGTAGTTTTAATAATTATACAATTATTACTATTGATTAGTTAATTAATAATCGCTCAATTATCTTAAATCAGTCAGTCAGTCTCATATCTAAAGGGTCAATTCTCTTGGCAGGGACCTAGAAATAGGCAACACACACAGCTCTTGATTATATTACAGTGAATTTATTCTCTAACTAATGTGATAAGAAGATGGTTGGATACAGGGAAAATAGCTGCCTGATCCTGGCTTTTTGCTAGGGATTCTCCGGGGTTCTCCGTGTCTGATTGAAAACGCCTCCTCCGTCTGGCAATTCGGCTGTTTTCAGGTTTCCTTCGTTGTAGCTGGCGAGACCACGTGGCTTGGTCTGACCTCGGTGAAGTTAGCTCGACGAAAAAGGCAAAAAATGGAACTTGGTTGTTCCTGAATTAGTCCAGTGTAACTTAACGGACTGATAACTTTAACAAACAAAAGCAATAAAGAAAATAAAACAAACTGAAGGCAGATCGATGTCGCGGCACTTCACGTGTGTAGCTTCAGGCGAACAAAAGGCCCGTCTCGCTGGCCGAGTCTGGGCGTTGCCTGGCGAGGCCGAAGCGTCCAGCGAGCCGAGCAGAGAGGAAGAGAGAAGAGCGAAGAGAATGAGCGACGTCGCATGTCGCTCTTTTGTTGCCTGGGGCGTGGTTCCCCAGGGGGCGTCTCAGGTTTCCCAAGGGACTGCCTTTCCAAACTTAATGTCTAAAAGAAATCTATTTGCACGTATTATAATCAAACATTTTCCACAATCGAACCTCAATGGTTGAACGGTTGTACTGTTCTAAGTTAAGCATTTGCTAACAGGAAACAATTGTCACATTATTGGTCAGGATATTTATACATTTAACGGCATTTCCGATGAGGGCATGTAATACTTATTTCGTCCACTTGGGGGAGCTCAGGTTACATGAGGAAAGCTTAGATTAAATCAAAGATCACCTCTCTTTAGGAACTGGGAATATTGTTGATTCATCCTTATTAAACATTCCTTTGTCATCATTTCTAAAGAAATTTTGTAGGAAAATATTATGAACAAGCATTGATTACATTGGATGAAGGAGTGTCTTGCTGAATGCTAATGGCTGGTTTGTGTCCCTTTGTCAGTTTAACAGTCAGGCACCACGTTATCAGTTTCGGAATCAAAAGGGTGCCAGCTTTATGGTCGGGCTAGCTCTTAGAGAAAACAACTTTGACCCCTCCCCTTCTTCTCTGGGGAGGAGAAAGGAATTTAGAGTAGCTCCAAATTTATTCAATATAAAATGCACAAATCCACACAGTTGTTCACAACAGTACGTAAAATAAAACAGCAGGACCAGTGGTTAAATAACCTTCGATACAAGCCACTAATTAACCTTGCACATGCACACATCAGCAAAACCACCCTGTGAAAGGTTGGGTGTGCTGCCAATTGCGCAGTAGAGCAAGGCTCAAGCCTTGGTGTGCAGGACCCTGGCTCCCAAAACTAGTTCTAAGGCAGGAAAGAGTGAAGGAGTTACGGTAAGTAGTACTGATCCCCGTAATATAAGTTACTGATCAGCTATCATGTGCTTGCACTATTACACATTAAACAAAACGTCTGGATAACCAGCTAACTGATGAATATTATGATTAACTCTGTGAACCTGCTTTAGGGTTGAGATTGAACATTTTAAGTTTAGTTTAACAGAAAGGGCGTAATGTAAGGCATTCTAGAGTGACTCGTATCCACTGCATTGTATACATTTATCCAGCGCAGTTGAAAAAGCTTATTAGGAGTCAGCTGTAAATTTTCCCGGTAAGTACGTTTTGTTTATAACCCGTTTTTAGCTAGTGAAAATAAGCATTCCGGTTAAAATCACAGCTGACATGAATTACAGATACTAACCAAACTTAGCTAACCAAACTTGCTAGCACCGTCGTCTGGTTCAAATATGGCCACGTCTGGTGGTTGCAAGAAATCTACGTGGCGGCGGCCAAACTAAACTTGAGGCTTCAAAACGGCAGTCCACAAACCAACGGGTGACATCACAATGTCCACTTGTTTTGATCTTGGAGACATTCAAGTTTGCATTTGATAACACTGAAGACATGTGGAAGTTTTGTGAAGAAAGTCAAGACAGCCAGGGACGTTAGGCATACTATGAATGCTGACTCGACTGGACGACAACTAATGACTTGGAATAGTAGCAGTGTATACTAATTTGTGATATATGCTGTTTGCTGAATAAAGGGCAACAGAACGGCAAACGGCTGTAAAGTTGGCTCTGCCAAATCAATCATTGCTGGTTGGCACAAATCACTTCAGGTTAACCAGCAACATTGCCAGAGACACCAGATTTAAAAACTCTGGTATACTGCGAGCACAGATAGCTTTACTTGGCAGTCCCACACTCAGGCTTTAATGAAGCACTTTGATTTTACCATGAAGAACACAGCTAGCTAGCTAATGTTAACAATCTGCCTCTGTACCAAAAGTCTTCAGAAATGTCTTCTTCTCTCACCCAAAGAGGATTAGCAAATATTAGCTATATGTATGAGCTACTTATGTATACACGGTTTGTTTCAGGGCACTAATTCAGTTGCTTTCCAGGTATTTGCCACCTAGCTAGGTGTGCAAGCACCTCATTTAGCAAACATACTAGGGTGACCAGATGTCGCCGTTTTCTGGGGACAGTCCCCAGTTTTGGTGGCCTGTCCCCATCTGGAGCTGTCCCTGAATGTCCCCGTTTTTAACTGTTTGTTAATCATAGATTGTATAAGGTGTTAACAGACCTGAAATTAGATTTTAAGTGACCAGAAAGACTGGACAGCAGAGCATACAGGTGTTGTGCCGTGATCGTTCGCCAAAAACTGATCGCTGTTCGTGCAGCATGTTAAAGCTGTATCGTCCAGTCAATTTTTCACAAATGCTTTTCAGCTGTAGAGGGCAGAGGTAATAATTCTTCTGGCAGTTGCAATGAACACTCTCCATCTAATTTATGAACTTCCTTTGGTGCTAAGTTACTCTGGCCTGATGTGCCATATAAAGAATGACAATATGATGGCAATTTATCCACTACAGTGGTGTTTCAGCAAAGAACATGAACTACTTTTTGAGAAATGTAGGGAGTTCACTGGTGCTTAGTGAGGAGATGTCTTTGATTAGTGAGAATCACTGTGTTAATCTGACATAGCCCCCTGTGATCTCTTTGTCTGTGTGAATAACTCAGCCTTGGACTGAATTTATGTGTTTCTGCCAGGATACCACAATACTGACCACTTTAATGTTGTATGGAAGAATACTGATGGTCAATACAAAACACCAACTCAATGTCTTCATTTTCCATAGGAACAGCAGGGTTTTCTATTAGCCGACAATGATATTATTTTATAGCAATTGCTGCGCGCTGATAATATTTAATTATCATGAAACCATTTTTATAATAATTAAAAGATAACATTATCAGCATGTCTTTCAAATTAAACATTCACAGTCACAGTGACACTCACCCAGCATGCTTCCTGCGATGAGGATGTCAAAGAGAGTGTCTGCATAGCGTCTGTAGTCCAGTCGCGACCCTGTGACATCTAGAAACTTGGCTACAGCATCCAGGTCGTCGCCTGCTTCACTGAGGCCTGTAACAATTGTGTCTCGAAAAACTGTTGGCTCAAACTTCTCCTTTTCATCTAGGAGAGAGGATCACATGATCAGTGCTAAAAAGATAGAAAGTGTCATCTGACAAGGCAAGTTTAATTGTATAGCATGTCAACAAGACAATTCAAAGCGCTTTGCATAAAACATAAAGCAACATAGGGCAACATAAAAAGACATTTAGAATTAAATACAATTACAAAAATGTTTAAAAAGAAAATAGCATACATAAGAGTTACAGTGCATCCGGAAAGGTCTGGGACAGGTCTACTTTTTGTCCCCAGAGTCAAAACTATACATGAAGAAGCAGAGTTCAGTTTGCTCCATATATCTGGAACAAACTCCCAGAAACCTGCTGGTCTGCTGAAACTGTCAGTTTCTCTTTAATCAAGGCTGAGGCCTTTTTTTTCCCTTCTGCTGGCTTTTATTAAATCTAATCTGAGGCTTCTGGTTAATATCCTACACTGCACTGTTTACAGTGCATCCAGAAAGTATTCACAGCGCTTCACTTTATCCACATTTTTATCATGTTACAGCCTTATTCCAAAATGGATGAAATTCATTATTTTCCTAAAAATTCTACAAACAATACCGCATAATGACAACGTGAAAGAAGTTTGTTTTAAATCTTTGCAAATTTATTCAAATAAAAAATGAAAATAGCACATGTACACAAGTATTTAGCTGACTTAGATGTTGATGAAACGGCCGCTTTCGTCAACAGTCCCCTGAAGGAAGATGGAGCAGGATGGTTTACAGTTCATGTAATCACCTCCTCTTACAGGTGGACCTCTGGAACCTCATGTGGCATCCGATGACCCCATTAGGGTCACAGAGTCAGTGGAAGGCAGCAGCAGAAACAGCCTTTTCTCATTTGGCCAGGAGATAAAGGTTGGAACCATGCCCGACATGATGGTCCACAATGATTCAGTGCACGGCCGACTGGGACACATCGAATTTGTCAGACATCTCCCTGAAGCTTCTTGGTAATAGGCACCAGTGTCTAACGCAAACACGCGCTATCAAACGCTGTCAAGATGCCAAACCACCAAGCAGCGATATGACCCTAACCGTAAAGCCATGTTGGCCAATCAGAGCATAATAAAATCATAAACAAAGCAGGCAGTGGCGCACAATCTGACATCAAACACAGTAGATAACGACACGCCGGTTTTACTGTCTACATCACAACGCTGCAACCGGCGTTTCTTAAAATCTTCCTCAAAGAGAACAACCTGAGATTTACAGAAGATCTAACTGGCAAAGCTCTGCGGGAGAAACTTTGGCCACTGATCGAGGCTGCCAAAAAACAAGGAAAGAAAGCTCACTTCACTGGGACTCGCGTGATAATAGAAGGGAAGGAGATAAGCCCACCGCTGTCTCTACTGCAAGCACAACCGACACCGGCCCTGATGAACACTGCAAGATCTCCCTGATGGACGTCTGTAGTCACGATTCACAATTTGCATAAACACTGTTTATAGTTAGGCCTACAATTCCGTTTAAAGCTGTTGGGCCTGTGAGTATAAGGTTATGTCATTCCTGGTATGTTTAATCCAAAATCCTTAGGCTTAGCTTTCTTAAGGGATGAAAACACTGTCTTTATCGGTTGTTTCTCTCAATGCCAGGGGACTAGGAGAGAACATTAAGCGTAAAGCAAAACAGCAAAAACTTTTTTTCCCCCCAGGAATCACATTCAGTGATAATGATGCTACTTTTGGAAAACTCAGTGGGAAAATGACATATGGTTGTCACACGGTTCAGAAAGATCTGCAGGGGTTGCTATCTTAAAGAATAACCTTGATGGAGATGTCTTGCACTCAGAAAGTGAACCCAATGGCCGTTACATGTTATTAAATCTTAATATTGATAACAACAGTCTCCATAACCATAACACCAGACTCGAATGACTTTTTGCTTGATGTTTTAGAATCCCGTTTTTTACATTGGTTATCTATAATACCCAAATTTACTGCTTCTTGTGGTGACTTCAACATTGCTTTAAATAGTTCCTTAGACAGATGGCCTCCAAATTCAATAAATTCCTCATCGGTCGATTTGTTGATATTTAAGCAAAAATTCAACATGATATATGGAGGGGAAAAATCCTAATGTTAAACTTTATACATGGAGTAATAAGGCTTGCACAATGTCACGTATTGATTAGAGCTGTGTCACTCCAAGTCTCTCTTAGATCTAAAGCTAGTCAATCATTAAGAGGCTCTTATTGGAAACTTAATAACTCCACTTTAAAACATGATCTAATAATTAAGAAGATCCAAACATTGATTAATTGTTTCTGGAACAAGTCTCTTAAATTTGAGGTGTCAAAATTCTTAAGATAGTACGGGTCCTTTTTGTCCAAATCAAACAATAATAATTACCAGAATAACTGCTCTCTTTCAGATTATGCCTGAAAATCTATCAGAAAATGACAAGCAGGATTTAATTTTATAGCAAAATCGCTTGAATGAAATATACCGAGCCAAAGCAGAGGGAGCCTTTGTGGGGTCAAGGTGTAAATGGTTGGAGGAAGGAGAGCAAAACACTGCGTATTTCTTCCAATTAGAACAATCCCACAATAAATCCAACTCTATTCAAAAACTCTGCATTAATGGTGTTATTACTGATGATCCCCAAAAGATAGCTAATTACTGCTCCACTTTTTATGAAAATTTGTCAGCATAATGAGGTAACACTTTTTTAGGATACCTCACTAAAACAAAGTCAATCTTGAATGGCCAAAAAGATTTTTGTGAAAGCCCAATAATTGCAGATGAAGTCTTGTCTGCCATTCGTCATCTAAAACTCAACAAATCTCTAGGTGTTGATGGCTTAACCTCTTATATTGCTATCGCAGAACAACTTGCCCCCTTCCTTCACCGCATGTACACAGAAGGCATTGAAAACTAAACTCTCCCACCCACTCTCTCTCAAGGACTTATAAGTCTAATTCCAAAGCATAGGAAAGATCCGCTGTGCATTGACACCTGGCGGTCAATTTGCCTTTTTAATAATGATTACAAAATCCTAGCACTAGTTTTTGCCAAATTCTTTTAAAAGCTGTTTTGGACCAAATTTTTGATGAAAACCAAGCCGGCTTTTCGAGGCATAGACATATATCCAATAACATCAGGCTTGTGCTGGACCTCATTGATTATGCTGATCTTAGTGATGATGATGGCTATATACTGTTTCTTGATTTCTGTAAGGCTTTTGACATAGTCAAACACAACTTTCTCTTACGGGCCTTGGATAAATTTGGCTTTGGCGCTTACTTTTGTGCAGCCATTAAAACCATGCAAATTGTTCAATTAAACTGTATGGAGGCACCTCACCTAGATTTGACCTAAAGCACTCATCTTTCTCTGGTTAAACAGCTCCTCAATTCTAGTGGTGAATTAATGTCAAACTCTGAACTCTGAACTCTGAACTGAGGGAATATGCCTTAGTTTTTGATGCAATCCCTTGTGGTGCTCTAATGCATCTTAGAAATTATAATAACACAATATCCGAGCTACACGTACTGTTTCAAAAAGAAATAGTCTCTGTTACAAATGTGGTTCCTTATTGGAATAACCTTACTCCAAATTTGGACTGTAACAAAATTTGGTGCTTATCTTCCAAATATCTCATTTTAAATAAGGTAAAAGAAGCGTCTTTAAAAATGTTGCATCGCTATTATCCCTCCAAGGTATTTCTACGAAGATATATAAGAAAGACATTGATGTGGACTGCTCATTTTGTCAAATGGCTCAAGAAGACGTGCATCATTTATTTTGGACCTTTCCCCACACTTGTCCACACTTTTTCTCCCAATATATTGACTCTGAAATCTCACTTTCTTATGAAAATAGATTGTTATTTCTAAGACAAATAATTTGGATGAAAGCTATCAAGACCTTGCATCTATTTACCCTGTTTAACATCTTTCAGTGGTGATTTGTGATCCTTTTTTGTAAATGTTTTTTTTTCTGTCAGCCCAATGCTGCCCTGGTATTGTCTGCTTTTGTGTATTATATGTTCACCATGTTTGTCAATGAAAGCATCAATTAAAAAACAAACAAACAACTGACTGAGTCGCACCAAACAGTCCACAGTCCAGAGCGTAAAGCTAAACACTGATGTAACAGTAACATCAACAGTACTGCCGTATAACATCCAAGTCGCACCAAACAGACTACATTGTAAAGTCACACACACAAAAAATATTTATTTATGATGTTTATTTAATGCTACGAAAGGACAAGAAAAAAATTAACACCTTCGTAAATGAAATGTAATACTTTTAAGACCTTATATTTAGAATATTAAATTTAAGCCTTTTTTAATAGTTTTAAGACCCCGCGGGTACCCTGAAATCTCTGGAACTGTGGTCAATATCAATATGTTATATCAATATATATATAATATCAATATGGTCTGTTTTTACACAGTCGAATGGATTAGAGGAGTCTTGTACAAGCACCGTGGACCCTGATGAGCTTCGAATTAAAGTGTGTAGCTATATTACATTCTGTGAGGAGAGTGTTATACACTTACATAACAGGTGAGCTGTATCCAAATAAAAAAATCAGAGAAAAAAAAGGTTCCTAGGTCATGGAAACAGTCAAGTATCGTTCCAGTGGCTGAGAACAAGTCTCCTAAGGCATTTGAGATCGTAGACTTGTGGCTCTGACTTCACTGGTTAGGTGAGCTTTTTAACAGGAAGTTAGTTGGGGCGGTGGGGCATTCACTGGATCTTCTGCAGTTTGCATGTAGGAACAAAATAGAGGTGGATGATGTTGTTCCTACCCTTCTTAACTTCATTTTTAAACACCTTGAAGGCTCAGGTACACATACACGCTTATTGTTTTTAAATTTCTAACACAATTTAGCCCCACATTTTAGACAGTAAACTGCTGAGGCCTGGCATCGTTCAGTGTTTACCGTTTCAGATTTTCTGGATCCCAGGGTGTTGGGTTAATGGCACTATGTCTGACATGTTGTTCTCCTCCACTGGATTGCCACAGGGCTGTTTCCTGTAACTTATTTTATACATACTGTACAATGACGACTGCACAAGTTCCCTTCCTGGTAAAGCTAAAGTTCACTGAGCCTCCTGCAGGGGAGTGGTTCTGCCCAGTGGTTGATGACTTTGTTCAGTGGTATGATAAATGTTTTAAAAACTAAATGTAAATTTCAGAAAGCCCTACATGCTCGGATCACTGAACAGGTTCAGTGGCTCGACATATTTTACAGTTCCCTCAGGCCACCAAACTGTTAAGTTCCCATGAGGAATCAGCTGATGATTAGTTTCCCATTTAACTACTGGAGGCTGATGATGTTTTTGGCCATGCATACTCAGGTTTCTTGTTGTCACTTGACGTATTGATGTGTTCAGCTACCGCTTTGGTAAGAATAAAAACTTGTCAATCAATGCAATGTCTTAGATTATTTTCTCTCTGTGCAGAAGCTCATACAGACAGTGGAACACCACCTATGTGAATGTGACGCTTCATGAGGACATGAATGTCTACTGGGCCTTGTGTGTGTGTGTGTGTGTGTGTGTGAGTGAAGAGCAGATCTCAGAGGGCTTGTGTAATAGCTAGTCATTGAATACAAGGTTCATATGAAGCCAGTATACAAATACCTAAAAGCTCTATTTGGTACTCACCCCTTTTCCTGGTCTTAAACCTCTGGCCTGTGAGCACGGGCTTCTGCGGCTTACTGGTATTCATACAAGTCCTAAAAATAGACACAAACAAACGCACCGTTTTGAAGCCTCAAATTTGGCCGATAGGGCGCATCCATGTTGAGTTTTTGCATCCAGCAGCACCGGACGTGACCATATTTGGACGAGACGGCGGAGCTAAAGCCGTGTGTGGAGCTAGCTAGCTTGCTTAGCTAGGTGCATCTGTAATTCACGTACCTGTCATTTTAACAGGGTTGAGAAAGAGAACAACCAACTCCTAATAAGCTTTTTCAGTGGTGCTGGTTAAATTTACACAGTGCCATGGGTACGAGTAACTCTAGCCTGATTGACACGTTGCCATGGTAACGACTTGTCAATCATAGATAGTCCCGCCCTGAAGCATACTCTGCTTTCTGGTCTATTTTCCTCTAAATGGGACCATAATTTACTAAATGCTGTGTTGAAGAAGACTTGAAACTAGCAATTGAGACCATAAACTCATCAGGAAAGTGGTAATAAATAGGGTAATGAAGTAGGGTCATTTCACCATTATTTCTAATGTAGCCGGACTTCTTTTTGCAATGAGAAGAGTCGCCCCCTGCTGGCTGTTCAATAAAATGCAGGTTTAAGGGACTTCCACGTTTGCAGCAGTTCGCTGACCGGAAGCTTCCCGCTTCGTGGGAACCATAGACTGTATATAAAAAGGTGGGAACACATTTTGACAAATAAACGCAGGTCTCCATTAAACGCCTGGTCTGGTTTTTATAGAAGTTCTATGGGTGTATATGACCGCTTTAGCTGCTTCTCAGCTGCTTAAATCGTGCATACAAATATCAATGTTTAAACTTATGATCAATATGTCAGTATTAGGTTGGTTCAGGGGCGTAGGAGCGACTTTGAACCTGGGGGGGACGCTGAAATGCTCGGGGGTTTGTTTTCAGGTTTGTTTGTTTTTTTAAATAAAGCACTTAAATAACTGATAGATTAATAGTCTGCAAATAGTTGTATTATTTTTCTCTATTCTTTTTAATATTATTATATAACTGGCATTGTCTTTTCCATATTTATATATTTCTACATTTATTTATGTCAGCTGTATATTTGTCTGCGTGTAGCACCTTATCACCAAAACAAATTCCTCATATGTGTTAAACATTACTTGGCAATAAACCTCCTTCTGATTCCAATTACATGCTCATTTCTAATGACTTTTGAAAACAGAATGTACTTATTAGTGTGGCTGAAAGAGGGTCTTTGCAGTGACAGAAGATGGAGAATAGACTGGAGAGGGGAGATTATGAAAACTCGAAGAGGGAGAGGGTCAGAGAGAGGGAGTATAATATAACTAGAACAAAACTGACTACATACCATAAAAACCATGGAACAGCTGCTAGTTAATGTAGCCACAGTACAAATGTATTCAGTTATCCTAATGTTACACTTGATGTAGCTGTCTGATATTGCCTGTGTCTCACTTGGCCCTGACTCTCCCTGCAACAAATGTTTGTGAACACAGAGCTGTCTTCAAAGCAAACTGATGACATGCCGTTCGAATAACAAAGTCTTTTTACTACGTGAGTTTTAGAATTTACTACGTCTACTAGCTATCCATACAACTTACAAGCTCGTCCTCCTCAGTTTCTTATACTCCTGCTTCTGTGACCTCTGACCTCTTCTTCTTAAAATACTGCAGGATGTATGTCTCTGTGAGAACATTTTGACTACTTTCAAATTGTTTATGGACACGTAGCAGAGACACATGCACACGTCCTGGCACATGTTTTTAAAGCCAAAGATGGTCACAGACAGACGCAAAAAAGTGGCCCAGGAGTTTGTCTCTGGTCAACCCACTCTCCAGACAAAGCATGTGTTGGGGCCTCTGGGTCTTTAGAGACCTTTATTCATGCATTCTTGAGAATTTTATGCAAGTAGAGTACATAACTGAATGAGCCTTTAAAATACATCATAACTAGAAACACCCCTCTAACACTCCTAAGTAAAGTAATCACTTCAGCTGAGCCCTTGAGTCACGCCTAAAGCTCAACAGGACTGTTTTATCCACCATGTTTTCTCTCTCTGTGCATCTCAAAAATTTTTGTTTTCTGAATAAATAACAGCTGGTCGCTGCTGAGTGAAGCCAAGATTAGTTTCACCGGTGACATTCTGTTCACAGAATCACACATCTAACACATCTATTAAACAGTAACCAATGTAAAAAAACAACAACAACAAAAAAACAAACAAACAGGCTAATATCCATCGAAAGAATGCGATGTTCTTTTCAACAACAGGAAACAGTTAATATATCAGAATCATTCTAGTGATCATCAGACCTAGATGTTACGTTTGTTCTGCAGAGACTAAAGACGTTTTCAATGCGCCGTTAATAGAAATTGAAAATGTATCACTTCTCGTCTTGTTAAAGAGTGACGCAGGCTGCTTACCAACAAGCCACCAGTGCCATGGTGTGCGCTCACTGGATTTCAGTTGTTTCAGTAGAACAATAAAGCCTTAAACTGAAAATGTATTTGCCTGATTTTCTACATGTTTATATCTACCCAGCTCATTCATATCTATGATAAGCGCCCGTCTCTGTACCATAAAGGAGACCTGGCGTTCTTCTGCGTAACTGCGCGCACAGCCTGGCTGACAGCTCATTCGGTTAACGAAGCCTATAGCAGATTACAGACTGGTGAAGTTATTAAATAGATTACTGGCCCACAGAAAATACTGGAATAAAGAGTAAAAGTAGGCTACAGTTTTGAAAAAGGAACGTGAAAAGGTGCCAATTACTTTTTTATTTTATTTATTTATTTTGCAAAATTACGTTACTTGTAACAAGTCACTACCCCCCCTGCAGCAGGCCTCCCCACTGCTGTCTTCAGGTTCAAAAAGAACAGCACAAAATAAAGGTAATATTGAGGCACTTTGCTGCACTCTTTTTTTTTCTCCCTTAACTTTTCAGCACCACATTTGCCTTCTGTCACGTTTTCTATAGGCCTACGTGATTTTTGTCTGCGTTTCAACCGTTTAATCATGTCTGATGCGGAGTGTGTCATTGATTGATTAACTAGTCACTCAAACCGCCTCGGCTATGAGCCATCTCCAAAATCGTCGAAAAATGTGAGGGAGACAAAACATAGATTTTGAAATGTGGGGGGGACATGTCCCCCTCATGTATAATGGCTCCTACGCGTATGGGTTGGTTAGATTCTCCACAATTCAATCGTTCAGTTCATTTAAGGGAAACAAAAAGCCCCAAAGTCTAAAAATAATTCATATAGATTTACCGGTGTAACCTGTACGGTACAAGAGATAAAAAGAAAAGAAAAACGTGCAGACTCCCGTTACCTTTGGAGCGCTTGTTAAGTCTGAATGTGTCCGTTCCTTGATTATTTATATTATATGAAGTTGAGAATATTTCGCGTCACCACAAAGTATGTAGGCCTGCTTGCTCTGGACCTTGCTCTGCATGAAACATGAGAGCACAGACAGTTCGTACGTGGGTTCATGAGATTTTGCGGGAGAGGAAACACCTCCGCGAGTATGCACATCGCTTCGTCCAAGATCGGATGTGCTCGGTGCGGTGTTTGTCCCGCCCCTCCTGCACTGTGATTGGACAGCTGGGTAAAAAGTGACAGTGACGAGCGCAGCTTTTTTCCCAAAGTTGAACATTTTTCAACTCTCGGAACCGGAAAAAAACGCTCAGCGCTCAGCACCCGGCGCGGAAAAGACGCTCAGCGCCTCGTCACGCTCCTGCTGTTTTTACCAGCTAGTAAAATCGCGGCGCTCCCATTGCAATGAATTGAAAATAGACGCTGGAGTCAGAAAAAAACGCTTTGGTGGACACGGGCCCTAAGCGTTGCGCGCCCTGGGCGCATCGCGTTTTGGCCGCCTGCTGTGCCTTGCGTTTTTGAATGAGTGCTCTGAGCTCACTAAATTGAAAAAAATTCAGCTCGTGCCCGACGTCATTCGTGTTTTTGTCCAATCTAATGAATGGAGAGAGGAACCCTCAGTTGTAGCCTACTGACGGAAGTTTACAGTTGCTTGGATTGTCAGGAGACTGCAACAGTCTGTCTCCAGCTCATCCTAAAATAAGCCTTAAACCGACCATCATTAAGACGAAGCCCCTGGACCAGCTCGTAGTCTACTTACTACCAGCGGTGTCTCCTCTTTCTGAGGGTCTCATGTGCCCACACAGATCTCCCTTTCCCTGTCCCCTGCGTGTTTGTAGGCTACACCTCCCACACTCAAACTTTGCCAGAGCAGGCGTTTTCCGTTTGTCTATTTTTTTTTAAAGCAGATGTTTTTAGCAACAAAAGACACAGACCTGTGAGTTGTGATCAAGTTTCTGCTAATATCCGAATGCCAGTTATTAGGGCAAACCAAAGATTACAGATTGCTGGCGCTATAATCTTTGATTAGACCGACAGGACAGCTGATTCGGTGGTTACCTAGCAACATAAAAAACCGCAGCGCCTTGCTCTTTTCTAAATTCAAATTGCTGCTGTGCGCCTCGCGTTTTAGAACCTGCAAAGCGCTTTCTGTCTGATAGGGGCCTGATTCTTCTCGTTTTATAGCGGTTGGCATCACTGCCACCTACTGGATTAAACAGTGCAAAATATTTACAGTGTCCACCCAAAGTGATTCCATTCAGAACTGTAGTCCGTCTAGTTATATAACCTATTATAGTATATATATATTTTTTACACAAGTAATATTCATACTGTTTGAAATAAATAAACTGTTTTCATAGTAGTTTCAGTGTTGTGCCAAAGGAGTTAAAGGCCTGTTCCATACAGACGCCTGTCCCAAATATAGTCAGGGTCAATTCAGTGATTTTAGCAAATAAAAGCCCGGGCTATTAATCGACGTTTTACAGTATTCCAGAGGATCAGATTCACAATTTTTATACGATAAGCTTAAAATGATGACATGATCTGCTTAAAAGTTAATTGGAAAATGATAACCACTGTTGGCCATTTACACTCAATACTGAGCTACCTGCTAGTGTGCTAGACGACACACCACACTGTTGAACAGCAAAGTGGCACAGAAGACACAGCCCTCTTAGTAGTTCCTCAGTATCATAAAAATAAAATTGAAAGTTGTGAGCAGCAACATGCAGCCTGAAGAAGTATGTCCCAGCCTTAAGACTTGCCTCCTACAGTTAGTAAGTTAAAATAGTAACTAAAAATTCCCTAAAGTAGCAAGAGCACAAGACTAAGCAGCGTATAGCAAATAGCTTATTCATTGAGCTTAAGTACTGTTATTTGGCACTCCCCACCAATATTTAACTCGCTTAAAGAATTTATTCCTGCTCCTCTGGAGCAGCTCTTTATCTGGGAATTATTTTAATAGAAATTATTTTATTAAAAATAAGTGGCAAGTTAAAAATGCTTACCAGCAATGAGTGCCTTGTGCTGCCTGTAAGTGAGCTGCACAGCGTTGACTGTGTGTTTCTGCCTACTAACCTTGTGCTCTGCTCTATATATAGTGGACTCATCCTTGCAGTGTAAACCTGCCTCTTACTTTTAGGCTCAGGACACGTGTCAGGTTACTCAGCGTGTGCCTAGCTTATTCTCTCACCTCGGTCTGAAGAAGGGCCACTGTGCTCTGGCACACAGGGTGCAGTGCTACCGGCTGGGTCACGGATTACAAGACTTTCTAATCCATAACATCAATCCCTGTTGTCTGGGTCTCAGTCAGCTCAGGACAGACTGTGTGTCTGTTCACTGCTATCACTCACCTAAGTGTGAAACCAGTGCAAGACTGCTTTGAACTGCATTAACTGTGTAGAAGTACATGGTAAAGGTCTGTCTATATTAATTCCTCCATGTTTAAGCTATATTTATTAGTTTATAAGTTTTCACTAAGAACAAAGCTCTCTTTACCTGCTTCCACTCACACCGTTCCATACATTCACATCCTGAAGTTGACCAGCTACAGTCTGGTAGTCTGGATCAAGAGCATCTCACTTTCTCGCTGAGGGTTATCCTGCTGGTCTGAGGACTGAACCTCACCTGCAGTACTTTCTACTAACTAAACATTTACCCATTAGGCCTCTTTCACAGCAGACATTTTGACTTACCAGGTATATGTAAAGTATGTGTTTCAGATTCAGGAACAGGAGCATGGTATTAGGCATGTATTCTTATGGATGCTGAAAGTAACAAAGTCATTATTAACATTAATAAAGTATCTTTAAGTGTTCCATAGAGATATGTGGGTCAGTGATAAAAAAGGGCATAAAAGTGAGGACATAACTAAAAGTAAGTTATAAATTAAAATAAAAGTATTTTAACTTTCATTAGAATGATATTTATAAATTTACTGTATAAGGGTACCCCCAGGAAGTAAAATTTAAGACTTAAAGACCTTTTTATAATGGAAGATAAGTATGAATTTTATGGCTGAGAAAATAATTGATCAAGTTACCTGAATTTATTAAAACTAGTGCTGGGCAACGATTAAAATTTTTATGCGCATTTTTATGCGCAAAATTGAATAATGAATTCTAAAGTAGTGTATTACGCACTATTAATTTAAATGTACTGCTATATACACATAAGTGCAATAACGTGGTTTGCAAACACTTTAAACAAATAAGGTGCTTTTTACCAGCACAGTAGCGATAAAATATTTCTTGTAAATCTCAACTTAAACATTAAGGTCAATCAAATCAAATATTAAACCAAAGCTATTTGCCACTGCCACGGCATAACCTTTTATCTAGCTTGTTAAAGCAAGTTACCATCAGAATCCAGTTTTCTTGGGGTTTTTTTCTGAACAGGTATCAGCAGAAACATTTTTCTTTTATCCGGGAGCAGCAGAAACAGTGAGTCTATGTTCAGTATCAAGTTCCCCTTCGAGGGAACTCGAACTGCGTCGGTGACGACACTATGGGAACGCCTCTGGGCGTGGCAGGGCTGAACTATGAATGAAACTACTCCAATCCTATTGGTGTTACTAGAACGTTAGTGTGTGACGGCGTAACCGGAGGGGGTATATAAGCACGCTGGCACATAGGACACATTAGCTTCTTTCTATTCAGCAGGCACTCTGGCTATGTTTGGAAGCTCCATCATCCTAACGACGAAGCAGATCATGTCGAAGCGATTCCGACAGTGTGTCTTTCCATGTGAGCGTTTCATCACCGAAGGTGATACCGATGGGATGTGCGTCTCATGCCTGGGGATGTCGCACGCTCAGGCAGCTCTCCAGGGGGGCTGCCTGCGACCATTGCGAGGCCCTGCCCCTGAGGGTGCTGAGATCTCGAGACATTTCTAGAGGATGGTCGGATGCGCTCCCCCCGTGGCACAGGCCCCGCAGTCGCTGACGCGTCGCGGCGGCTCCAATCCTGGGGATCGCAACGTGAGATCGCCGAGGGTGCCGGAATGGCTGAGGCCTTTTTCCGGTCCTCGTCCGCGGAATCCTCCTCCCCTCGTCCCTGATCGGGAGCCCGTTTCTCGGTTTCTCCCACTTGAGGGGTGAGTCCGGAGAGGCTTGCACGATCTGGCTCTGAGGAGCTAGATGTGCTTAGCATGGAGAATGACTTCAGTCTTGGCGGGCCCGGGGGAAGAGGTCCTGAGACTTCGAGTAGGGGGACCCATCACCACCCCCCACCCCCCGAGGGGCTGGTCCCCTTGGCGAATTTCGCGGAAGCTTGGTGAAGCCTCGTGAACATTTCCCCGTGGGTCCTGCGCACAGTAGTAGATGGCTACAGGCTGCAGTTCCGGGTTCGCCCCCCCAGATTCTGCGGGATGGTCGGGACTGCAGTACACGCAGAACAGAGCCAGGTGTTGGGACAGGAAGTCTGCTCTCTGCTAAAGAAAGGGGTCATAGATCTCATTTCCCCGCCTGTAGAAACTTGCAGTTGTGGAAGCTGGAATATGTATAGAGCTTCTGCATTGGCACACCAGTTAAAGTATGAGGACCAGAAATGAGAGCCGTTCAACAGTTTATTGTCCTTAGTTTCCCACTTCAACATTTGACTGTTTGACAGCTAAAAGGCAAATGAAAACAACAGAAGTTACTCTAGCGGGTCATAATCAAATTAAAGCACTTATTAGCTGTTAAACAAGGAAACAATAACGATAGCAGATATACAGAACTTACTCAAGTAATGCATCCAGTCAACTGGGAAGGATTAGCGAGGCTTCATGTTAACCCACATGCTGCAGCAAACAAATGGAAAGGACTGAGCAGGGCCTCATCAGGCCTTTCATCAGTTCAGGTGTGGCCTGACAGGGTTGTGGCTAATCCCCGCCCCCCTGGAACTTGTCAGGAAGGAGGATTTTCTACACCGCCGGTCAGAGAAGCCGACTTCTACAGCCGATACTTCCTGGTTCCCAAGAAGGACGGAGGATTGCGTCCGATTTTGGATCTGCGGTCCCTGAACTAATCTCTGAGGAGATTCAGGTCCCCGCCATCATCAGTCACATCCAATCTGAGGATTGGTTTGTCACGATAGATCTGCAAGACGCTTATTTCCACATCTCCATCCGTCCCTCTCACAGGAAGTTCCTGAGGTTCGCCTTCAGGGGCACGGCTTACCAGTATCGGATGGATGCATGGATGCAGCTCTGGCTCCGTTGAGGCTCCAGGGCATCCGCATACTGAACTACATCGACGACTGGCTCGTCCTGGCCCAGTCTCGAGAGTTAGCGGTTCGGCATCGAGATGTCGTCCTCGCCCACCTTCAGCGTTTGGGGCTGCGGCTCAATGTGAAGAAGAACGTGCTGACGCCTGCCCAACGGGCGGCAGCAGCGTGAAATACCTTCCGGACTACTGCAGATGAGAGCCCTGCAGTGGTGGCTAAAATCCAAGGGATTCTCCCCGAGGGGAAATCCGCTCCGTGTGATATAGGTTATGAGCGGGTGCCATCGTTTCCTGTCTGTATGGAGGAAATCTTGGTTCCTGTCCCAAGGTCCCGTGTTGGGAGCGATCTGTCGCCGAACAATTATTTCAACAGACGCCTCACTCATGGGATGGGGCGCGGTCATGGACGGCTGCTTCGTGAGAGGCTCCTGGGAGGAGCATCATTTCTCTTGGCACATAATTGCCTAGAAATGTTGGCGGTTTTCAGAGCTCTGAGGAGTTTTCTGCCCGCCCTCCGCGGTCGCCACATCCTTAATACAGTAGTGGTGGCCTATTTGAATCACCAGGGGTGAGACCTGCTGTCGAGACAGGGGCTGAGGCCCGGGGAATGGAGACTCCACCCCGAGGTGGTGGAGTTATTATGCGAAGAGTTCGGCCCCGTAGACGTGGAGGTCTGGATGCCATGGTGCAGACGTTTCCGAGGCTGCGTCTGTATGCGTTTCCCCCAGTCGCTCTACTCCCGGGAGTTCTGGAGCGGATCCGCCAGGACGGCGTCATCATACTACTAGTAGCCCCGTTTTGGCCGGCACGAATGTGGTTCTCAGATTTAATATCGCTCCTCGAGGGCCCGCCCTGGCAGGTCCCTCTGAGGAGAGACCTGCTGTCCCAGGCAGAGGGCCGGATCTTTCACCCGCACCCCGCCCTGTGGCAGCTATGGGTCTGGCCCCTGAGGGGGCGCAGTTCCTAGAGGCGGGCCTGACGACAGGAGCAGTCGAGACGCTGCTCAGCTCCAGAGCCCCGTCCACGAGAAGGATGTATGGCCTAAAGTGGAATGTGTTCACCACCTGGTGCAGAGAATGGGCGGTGGACCCAGTTACCTGCTTGGTAATTGTGATAATGGAGTTCCTCCAGCACCGGTTCTCCGCTGGCCTCTCCCCGTCCACGCTCAAAGTGTATGTGGCTGCCATTGCAGCATTCCACGCCCCTCTGAGTGATGGGCCCTTGGGGAGGCTTCTACTGGTAGTGCGCTTCCTCCGTGGAGCCCGGAGGATGAGACCCGTGACTCGTTCCAGGGTTGCCACCTGGGACCTGGCAGTGGTTCTCGAAGCTCTGGCTGAGGCCCCCTTCGAAACCCTGGAGTCGGCTGAGGCCAAGCACCTGACCCTTAAGATGACCTTTCTCTCTATCACCTCTCTGAGAAGGGTGGGGGATCTCCAGGCACTTTCGGTTTCTCCCCGATGCCTGGAGTTTGCCCCGGGGAGGGTCAGGGCCATCCTGCACCCTGGTCCAGGTTATGTCCCTAAGGTTCCGGCCAGGCTGGCAGGGCACCCGGCACCTGTGCGCTCTCCTCCTAGTCGTGCCTTCAGGTTCTGCATGCTGGGGGCAGGCGGGGTTTTGGTGCGGCCTAAGTGGGTATCTCGTTCCCATAGTGTCGTCACCGACGCAGTTCGAGTTCCCTCGAAGGGGAACGTCTCGGGTTACGTATGTAACCCTTGTTCCCCGAGAAGGGGAACGAGACACTGCGTCGGTCCGCCACACCTCACCACGTCACGGAGTGCCTTGCTTCATAGAAAGGGCTAATGTGTCCTATGTGCCGGCGTGCTTATATACCCCCTCCGGTTACGTCGTCACACACTACCGTTCTAGTAACACCAATAGGATTGGAGTAGTTTCATACATAGTTCAGCCCTGCTGAACTCATTTTGACTTGGGATTGAGGGTGAACTGAGGACCACTGACATATACAGCCACGTCACTAGTGAGGCAAAATAAACATGTTCATTTGCCCTAATGCAGGATTGTCATAGTACAGAACTTGTAAAAGTCAAGATCTAAACCAGTCCCTCTTTTGAAGCTTTCAGACACCTGTGGCAGCACTCCAAGTCAGTGAAAGACAAAGATGTCCGGCCCCATGTTTGTAGAGTGTAATGGAAGTTACCATATATAATATATGTTGCAATAAACAGTCCTTTAGACTTAGAGCCACATGTCATTAATTTACATATTATATAAATCAGAAAGGCGCAACCTTTCAGAATTGAAAGATTATAGGATTGCAATCACTGAACAGTAAGAAAGAAAAACACAGCGCAGTTATCTGCTAGTGGCATTTATTACCATTGTCAACAAAGACAGCAACAAACAATATATTAAACAAGCCATGCATCTCGTGATAAGGGTCAGGATCAGTACAAGCAGTTTGTTACAGCAATGCGTAACGTCAACTACTGACATAACTACGTGTGACATAGCCTGCTATATTCGCTCCAAACCAGCATATGGAAACACACCCTTGTTTGTTTTGTTTTTTTTGCTGACATCTCAGGGGGCTTTCACACCTACCTCGTTTGGTCCGGACTTTCCAGTTTGGTCTGAACCAAAAATATAGGTGTGAAACCTCCCCCCAGACCACAGTCCGGACCAAACGGATGAAATTTGGTCAGTCGAAAAGAGGTAGTCTCGGTCCGGATCAAACTAAACCATGGTTCGGTTCATTTCTGGTGTGAAAGCATTTTTTGGATGGTTCAGACTTTCAGACCATTTACAGGAAGTTCGGCGTTTGCAGTATAAACCAGAAACAAACAAATGCACGGAGAAATGAGGACACAATTATTAATCTCCCGTGACAGATCATCTTTTCAAACAGAGGGCCATTGTAGAAGCACACTGCCACCCATCCCTTTAGTCTCTCCTCAAACGGAGGAGCAGAAGGATTGCTTGCTGTCTTCTTCTCCTGTCCTGTCGGCGACATTATAATGTTCGCACAACAAGGACTTTAATTGCGACTAGCCTTCAGTATAGTTGGTGCTGCAGTTAGTAATGCCATAATAATAACAATATAGTGGTGGCAAATATGCATATGTTAATTTTTTCTTCATTCATTCTTGTCAAAGATACCCACTGAACTGTTTAATAAACCAATCAATGTCAAGTAACCTATAGGGAGACGCAGCCCACATAGATGATGATGACAGGATGCAAGTGTGTCATGTAAAGTCCTTTAATGCGGTCGCAGAATTGCAGTGTGAAACCAAACCAAAACTACACGAATGTATCAAAATGTATCAAAACATGAACTTTGGTTTGGACCTTGGTGCGAACTTTCAGGTGTGAAAGCCCCCTCAAAGGTCATTTTGTAGGGCTCTGGCAGTGTTCCTCATTCTACAAAGGGGCAGATACCTGTCCGGATGCTGGGTTCTAGGGCCCTGGCTCTCCTTATGTAACGGCATGTGTCCTCCATGCTCTTGAGACTGTGTGTGAACTTTCTTGCGATGGCATTCATCAATTTTCCATCCTGGAGCTGGACTACCAGTTAATGTGCTGCAGGTACCTCCTCATGCTACCTTGAGCGCAAGCAGCCGGGGGATCCGGTGGGACAGGCAGGGGGCTAGCAGTGGTAGCAGGCCGGGAACCAGACCATTGGGGGTTAGCAGGTTGGGAAACAGGCTGGGGACTAGCTAGCAGGCCGGGGAGCAGGCAGAGGGCTAGCAGGGCTAGCCGAGCAGGGTGTGGAGCAAACATGAACGGCAAACAGGCTGAGAACACGGAGCAGTTAACAGTGCTCTCTTGAGGAGGTCAAACTCTAAAACCAATGTAGCCTGGAACTTTAAGCAAATGTGGCCTCCTGTCCAGAGTGTCCTCAAAAGAGACTATTGCCTCTAGTCTGTTTCTGGAGTTCAAAGTAAATCCACAGACAATTTATTCATGACCATTCTCACCTCTAACATCTCCTCCATAGACAAAGAAGAGTGTACTGGGCACATGTTCATGGTTGCGACGTCCTGTGTCTGCTGGGCTCGTGTGCGGTCCGGTCATTCTGTCAGGGTTCTGATGAGTGCAAACAGGAGAGAGCTCAAACTAAGGGGCAGACGTCAAGTTCAAGTAATACAGGTTGCGGAGACAGGTAATTCCAAAACGATTAGACCGGTAGTTCCAACAACAGGCAGAAGACACATCACACTAGACATGACAGGCAGTGCTAAACAACTTAATTAACTAACAGCGGTAGGTACCAGATGTGCTCGGGTGGTTGGATCTGCTCGGGGGCCTGCGCCTGTCGATAACGTCACATAACGTGATGAGAGACAGACACCCTAGCCACATTATCAACACTGATTTTTGATTGATTTTGTTACTATTTAAAATGGGTAAAATCGTATTTGATCGCAGAGTTCCGCGCAGCGCATATATTCTCTCAGCATCTCCTCTCACCCCGTTGCACTCTCCCTCTCTCTCTCTCGGCACAGTTACACTGTCATTCTGTGGGAAACACTGTATTTACATGCAATTGGGATTCATGTTGATAAATAGGCCTATAGGTGGGCAGGAAGGTGAGTGTGAGCAAGCATTCTCAATGTGACAACCCTGTCCATTAGTGACTGGTACCCTATCTGCCTTTTTGCTATCTTTGTTATGAAGTAATATTTTCCACCATGCTGTCCACGTTTAGATGGCCTGCATTACAACAACATGGGGCGCAGTGTCAAAGATGCGCTTGTAGTCCATCTTCAGAACATTGTAATTTTATTACGGCAGGCCACGTCAGTAACATCCGCTGTTGCATAATTATGTTGCCTAGAAAAGAGCAGTCGGATTCTCTGAGCACCGCGGTCCCCTTTTCCGAAGTCCTTATGAATTCTCCTTCACATCTTTCCTTGACCTCATTTCCAGTGAGGTCAAGGAAAGGTGGTTAGGAAAGGAGATTTTTTTGACTTTTGATGCAGCCTAAATAACAGAAAAAGAACAGACTAAAATAACAAAACTGAGTGAGAACTAACTAAACAGGGCAGACAGGCACACAGTATGACATGCATTAGTCTTAGGATTTTCTCCCTGGAGTTTGACTGGATTTTTACATCTTGGATCCAGCAGTGTGGACAGGGCCAATATCCAGAATGATTCTGGAGTGCAGGCCATCCTTCAGGTACAAGCCTAATATACACAACAGGAGCAAATCATGGCATATTAATTATATTAACATAATGACATTTTTGAAAGCATTTGCAGACACTGCAGACTACTAATTGGACAGCTTGCTCTCGTATTGCATGTTTTAATCTTCACTGAGTTTGTGCTCTACATCCAGTATCAATTTTGTTGCCAACACATTGTTCCTCTGACATTTCTGTTGTTGCAAGCTTGAAAGGTGTTAAGCATTCATCGTTCATCTTGTATTCTAGACTCGTTAGAGGAACAATGTCACTGTTGAGGTTGGCATGCAGAACACCCACTGGCTCACGTTGCTCATACAGGCGTTGCAGCATGTTAAATGTGCTGTTCCAACTAGTCTCCGCAACTCACCTGTGTTGGTCTGCCCATCAATCACAAGTTTGTCCTTAGCTTTGCAGCTGGATTAGAATAATCCAACTACTTTCTGTGACTTCTTGTGGATTTCATGAAGCACTACACAACTGGTGCTTCTCAAGTCTCTTAATTGCATCCATGTTTCCCTCACTTGCATCTTTTTCTTGCGTCTTAGTCCCGAACTGGGCCGTACAGAGACCTTTGGAAGGGCAGGTGCTCAAAGCATAAAAGGGGCACATGGAACAAGGATTTAAATAGGGCTGTTCTCAAAATATCCATACAGAAATATATTGTTATGCATTCCTCGATTATATGCGTATACAGATGCTTCTGTATCGATACATCAACAAATGCTGTGACAGTTTTGAAAAAGAAACACAGGGAATACCCAGATCTAGCTTTAAAACATGGTGGGCTGACTTAACTAACTTACAGGGAACAGTTGCTGTTGAGGGGTTGCTGGTGATGCTGCTGCTGCTGCTGATACTACTGGAGGTGATCTGTGACTAGAGATATTATAACAAACATAGGAGATATATAAGCTGATGAAACAAATATGTGATCATGACAAGATGCAAAGATTGCTGACAGTATTTGGGACTGGCTCACTATGACTGACCTGCTGTAGTGCTGCAGCTGCTGCCAAGGCTGACTGCTATGAGAAAATAAGAGGGAGATGCTCACAGAGACTGCTGCACACCGAGAGCTGCAGGTAGAGGAAATAAGATACCAGGTTCAAGTGTGGCCTAGATCAGCCAAGGCAGGGGTAAGAGTGAGACAAATCTATAGACAGTTGTGTGTCTGTGTGTGTGTGTGTGTGTGTGTGTGTGTGTAGGCAATATTGTGATAATGATTTTATATATTGCATTGTGAATCTGAGATATATTTGGATTTTGATTGACTATATGTCTAATCATAAATCTAAAAAGATGTGTGTGTGTTCTTTCTGTTGGCCCATAATAACCATGACAGAGCAGCTATATAGGGCCATTTCTTCTTCACTCTTTACTTTGATGTCAGGAATATTATTTATTTTATATTGACACTGACATTATTACATGTATTTCCAGTTATTTAGATCATATAATAGGTTTGCTATTAAATCTGTTCAAATACTGTTCTGATTTAAGTGATCATTTTAAAAAGGGCTGATAAGTAGGCTATAATTCACAGGAATAAGTAATAAACCTGTTTTACCAATGTGATAATTATTTTAAGGTACAGTACGTTTTTTATTAAGCTACTGTAATAATCCTAGTTCAAGTGAAAGGTTTTTAGTCAAATTACATAAAAAATACAATACCTCGCGTCGCCCGTGAAACTTTTCTCCCTCAAACAGCAAGAACGAAGTGAACAGAGCACCTTTTGTTTATCTGTGTGCAGAAGCAACGTTAGCTGTGGGCACAGTGTTAGTCGGCAGCTAAAGTTACTTCTACTGGCGACACACAGCAATATGCAACTACTGTGCTGCTCTCTTTGCGTCTTTCTTATAAAATACATCCAACAACCCACAACAAGCACGTTGAGGCAAACCCCTCTTACCGGCGGGATCGCAGGTGTCCTGCAGGCAGAGCTGCTGAATCACTAATGGTGTGTAAACGGGAGGGCTCGTCACGGATGAGGTCATCAGGTGAAAGGTCATCATGTGGGTCATTTTATTTACTGCGAAATTATTATTAATTCATTTTAATAATAGTTTGATTCGGCAGGCCTTCAAAAAAGGACGTTTACAAATTTTAAAATGAATGAATTAATTAAATTTGTTATTGACAAAAGGGCACTTGGGCATCAAAGGGCAGGTGCTCAAGCACCCATTGCACCTCCCTCTGCACGTGCATGGTCCCGCACACTGGGGATGCATGGAGAGACGCAAGGAAACCAAGCGAGGAGAGAAGGAACAAGGAAATATGTATGTTTTTTTTTTTTTTTTGGAGACATGAGACATCCTTTCCTCCAAAGCGTCACGTGAAGCGACGTCAGTTTCTGATGACGGTGACAGCTGATCACAGCTGGATCAGCTGTCAGTTGGCTCTATAACAGCTGTAGACTTGCGCATGTGCACTGTGTTGGTACTAATAAATCTCAGTTATCACTGCAGAGCAGCATGACTTCTGTCCGTAGCTGTTACCTGTTTAAAAACACATGCACATGAATAATTATATGTTACTGTATGTCCTGCTCAGCGGCACAGGATCATTTCTACTGGAACAATGTTTATATTGATTCTGATTGTAAATTCGTTATTGAATAACCCAGAAAGATCATGGTGTCTTGGGATTTATTAGGCTAAATGTTTCAGGGAAATTTAAATGATGTACCTCATATCAAAGTTGACGCTCAGTTTAGGCTTTCTATTTATTTCCTCATCTGATATCCTTTAACACTACTGCATACATTTTATTTGAAAGTGACTCGTCGCCGATCGATCACTGCATATCAATCTAACCTTTTTTATGCGCAGCGCTTTCATTCATATTTTTTTATCAGCTGGTTTTACTCGCCGAGCTGCCAGCTGCTTTCATCAGATGCAGTAACTGAGATGGCTGGATGTTAAGGCCTTTTTCCCCCTTTGCTTGCTTCATTAGAGACTTTAGTGCAGTTTAGTGACTTGTCGAACTCATTAGTGTGTTTTTTATGTTTTATTGTTGTCAATTCGGACTAAACACAGGAATGACCAGCCTCACATGTGACTGAATAGAAATTACTATAAATTTTGTAAAATGTTTCTTGCTGACAGACTCTCCAACTTTAATTTACTCCATAATAAAAGTTTATGGGAGAAATAAAAGAAAAAAATCTTTCTAATGAAGAAAGTTGTGTGTGGGGCTTTTGTTGTTCAGACCTACAATGAACTTTTAACTAGACAGTGAATCATAAAACAAATCAAATATAGCCATAGCCAAATAAAGACTTTGCCGTTGTATCAGATCAATCAGCTGCAGAGTCAATATAAGGGCTACTCAAGAAGGGGGCGTGTCTGTCAGTGAAAGACTTTTGCAAAGGATGCACTGGTGTATCCTCGCTCATAGCTGCTCAGAGATTGCTCCTCGGGGCACAAATAATACCTTTGCAAATGTCTGCAAGATGGTGGGGTGGAACTTATGGTTGAAGCGAGGAAACGACAAATAAGACAATTTGAGAAGCACCCAATGAGATTTAGGGTGTGGGCAAAACACAGAACAAGGCATAGGTTTGGTAGCTGGGCACTTTCTACCATGTTTTCTGCATTATCTGTCACAAGGCATTGACCCTTTTGAGGTTATTTCTTACTTGGCTATGAGCACACTTTGACGGGACACAGACTAAAGGAAAAAACAAATATTTATACACCAGGGCCCTGTTTCAGAAAACAGGTTTAACAAACTGAGCTTATTCCTGAGCTCTTAGTTGACTGAGCCTGAGATAGGAAAGTCAGAGTTTTCTGTTCCAGAACAGCTGATAAGAATTAGTTCAATCAACTCTGAGTACGTTGACTCTGATGGAAGCACGTGTGTGGGGATGAAAACAAGCCATCTTCAGTGGAGCACCGATACGATTCACCATGGCAATGAGTAAAGGCATTTCAGAGAGCCTCCATTTTTGTCGGGTGGAGCTAGAAATACACTGAACAAAATTATAAACCCAACACTTATTTTGCCCCCATTTATCACGAACTATACTCAAAGATCTAAGACATTCTATGTACACAAAAGGCCTATTTCTCTCAAATATTGTTCACAAATCTGTCAAAATCTGTGTTAGTGAGCACCTCTCCCTTGCCACCTCACAGGTGTGGCATGTAAATGTAAAATGCTCCGTACTTGTATAGCGCCTTTCTAGTCTTTTCGACCACTCAAAGTGCTTTTTACACTACATCTGCATTCACCAGTCATACACATTCATACACTGAGCCTAAGTGCTCAAACGGAAACTAACATTCACACTCACTCATACAAAAAATGTAAATGCTCCGTACTTGTATAGCGCCTTTCTAGTCTTTTCGACCACTCAAAGTGCTTTTTACACTACATCTGCATTCACCAGTCATACACATTCATACACTGAGCCTAAGTGCTCGAACAGCATATCATGATGCTGATCAGATAGCAAAGGCCACTCGAAAATGTGCAGTTCCATCACACAGCACAATGCCACAGATGTTGCACATTTTGAGGGAGCGAGTAATTGGAATACTGACTGCAGGAATGTCCACCAGAGCTGTTGCCCGTGAATTGAATGTTCTTTTACCATAAGCAGTCTCCAAAGGCATTTCAGAGAATTTTGCAGTACATCCAACCGGCCTCACAACTGCAGACCACGTGTAACCACACCACATCCTCCACATCTAGCATCTTCACCTCCAAGATTGTCTGAGACCAGCCACCTGGACAACAATCAGTTTGCATAACCATAAAATTTCTACACAAACTGTCAGGAACCGTCTAAGGGAAGCTCATCTGCATGCTTGTCGTCCTCATCGGGGTCTCAACCTGACTGCAACTTCGCACAGCCATTGAACAGGAGTGGACCAACATTCCACAGACCAAAATCAACAACCTGGTTAACTCTATGCGAAGGAGATGTGTTGAATTAAAAAAAAATAAAAAATTATAAAAGGATTCTGAAATCTGATCAAATCACCTAATCCAATCCTGGTTGTGACAGAAAATCAGCATTATGCTGATCTCAAAAGAAGGGTGGATTTTAGGAACAAAATGTTGTAATCTTTAAGTAGTGCTACCAGCAGAGTTTCAGGAGCGGGAACACACATCAATGACGTCACTCCTGGCATTTCCATAAATACCCACACAACACACTTCCTCTTCTTTGCTCTTGCATTCCGCACACGAACCAAGACCAAGCAACATCGTGTCGAGCATGCTACGTTAACATGCTAAAACGCGAATTATTACAAGCTACTTCCATCAACTTACCTCTTGTGTCGGCACATTGCTATCCTCATCGGACACTAAATTATTTGGACGGATTCGCGACATCTCCTACAATGAAGGTTAAAGTCAAGGGCAACTGGTTGAAGAAGTTAGTGTTCCTGGTTGTTGTAACGACGTTATGGTCATTAGGACTACCCGAGGCCAAGACTTAACGACCATTGTTGGCATCTTCACCTGAGGGCAGGAGTTTCCTGGGAAGTGATGAAAGGACAGCATTGTAAGTGGGGGATAAGTGGTGGGGTAGACCCCCTCCTCTGTTCAGTGATGGTTTCTCAACCCTGGTGTAGATGGCTTCCTTGACACCTCTTTCAAACCATCCATCTTCTCTGTCTAAAATGTGCACCTGGTCCTCAAACGAGTGTCATTCAGATGTAAGTAGACTGCAGAGTCTTGACCTGAGGAGTTGGCCCTTCTGTGTTGAGCCATGCGTTTGTGTAATGGTTGTTTAGTCTCCCCAATATACAGGTCTGTGCATTCTTCACTGCATTGGACCGCATACACTAGATTGCTTTTCTTGTGTTTTGGTGTGTGGTCTTTGGGGTGGACCAGCATCTGTCTTAGTGTGTTCTTGGGTTTAAAAAACACAGGGATGTTGTGTTTGTTGAAAATCCTCCTGAGTTTCTCTGATACTCCAGACACGTATGGAATCACAATGTTGTTGCGTTTGACCTTCTTTTCCTCCTCCCCTGTAGTTTTGTTCTTCTTGGATCTTGTGTCTGTTTTACAAAGGTCCACTTAGGGTATCCACAGGCTGTAAGTGCCCCCTTCAGGTGGTTCTGTTCCTTCTCTCTGGCTTGGGTGCTTGTTGGTATGTTTTCCGCTCTGTGGTGCAGTGTTCTCATGACCCCTAGGTTGTGCTCCAGTGGGTGGTGGGAATCGAAGAGTAGCTATTGGTCTGTGTGTGTGGGTTTTCTGTACACACCAATTTGCAGGCCCCTCTGCTCTTCAATGTGTACAGCACAGTCCAGGAAGGCTAAACTGTTGTTGTGAACATCTTCTCGTGTGAACTTGATGTTACTGTCCACAGAGTTGATGTGTTCTGTGAAGGCTTGCACTTCCTGGCTTTTAATTTTGACCCAGGTGTCGTCCACATATCTGTACCAGTGGCTCGGTACTGTTCCTCTGAAGGGCTTTGTTCTCGACTTCTTCCATGTAGATGTTTGTCACAATCGGGGATACCGGTGAACCCATGGCACAGCCATGCTTCTGTCTGTAGAATCCTCCGTTGTACTGGAAATAAGTGGTGTTTAGACAGAGGTCGAGTAATTTACAGATCTGGTCAGGGCTGAGGCTAGTTCTGTTGTCCAGGGTGTTGTCTTGTGTTAGCCGTTTCCTTACGGTTTCTACTGCTTCTATGGTGGGGAAGCAGGTGAACAAAGAAGTCACGTCATAGGATACCATGGTTTCCAGTTTTAGTCCTTGAACTTTGTTTACAAAGTCAATGGAGTTTTGGATGTGGTGAGGCGTGTTTCCAACCAAGGGAGCTAAGATGGTAGAAATGTGTTTAGAAATGTTGCCAAACACATTTCTAGGACAGGTCCAGGACTGAAACTGGACCCAGATGAACCTATGACCCTATCTTACCAGTCCAGCAACTACAGCTAGAACCTCTGGCACTGGCACCCAGCTTTCCAAGTTATTTCCATTTCTACTTTCGGTCTTTCCTCTTAACCCATTACGCTGCCATGAGCTAATCCTCTTACTTGTCATCTTTAATCTCCTGTTCTTCAGCTCACTAGTCTACTCAAACACATCGTAGACTACATGAGATCTTGTTCGTCTTATCATGCCTTTTCCTCACTAACCGCCTACCAAAAGATCCCTCGAAGGGCACCTCTACCCGAAAGGGAGAACACCCACCTGGTTGAAAGAACACACTCCTGAAAAGTTTGCGTACACTTTCTCCATACACTAAGATGATTACATGGCCATTATTCTAGATCGGGTCCCCAAGTCAGAGGCACAGTTTTACCAAAAATCCACATCCACACTGCTTCCAAGCCACAGCTTGCTTCAGTGTTGTAATCAGGGCCCACTCGACCACGCAACCCTAACATGCCCTCAAGTGGTAACCGGTCCTGCTTTCCGCTCCATTGCCGCCGCGCCAAGCTCTCTGGTTTTCTCCAACCTCCGGGTTCCAAGGTCTGCAGAGACAGCAGGTCTTCCCATGACCCTAGATTTCTAGGCTTCAATCTCGACACAATCCGTTTCACACTGTAAACTGGATTGCAAGCTCATGCAATTCGATCACCAATTCCTACTCTCTTTGGCTCAATCTCTGCCAATGGGATTGGGGTCAACTTTTTCTCACGAACAGCTGACACCTCAAGATACCAATCGTTCACTTCCGCCACATATTCTGCAAGTTTTTGGGGGTTCTACAAAGAAGACTAATCGCAGCAGAATGGTTCCCAAAACTTTATTACCAACAGCATAGCCCTCTGTCAGGTTACAGGCCAGCTTACCTTCATCTTTTTCTCCGAAGTCCAGTCATCTCTGAACCCTTTAAGACCGTTGTGAACTAAAGGGAATCCCGGCGCAAACAACCATGTCAGATTGTCCGAGACTGGTCTAGTAGCTACTCGATTCCGGTTCTACCAGCAGTTCTACCAAAGTACTCTTTCGTAAGGCATTTCTCCCATCCATGACTTCAGTCCCTCCTCCAGGATCTGAGCTAGCATTCAGGCTACCGCGCTATTGAGCATCCGATACAGATCATGCGTTGCTGGTCTTACCAAGCATTCCATCACTACACTTCAGATCTCAAGATCCCAGATCACCCAATGTTCTCTCAAATAACTTGAAGCCTTTTGGGGGTCCGTCGTGCCCGGGCGCTACGGCGGATTTCCCTATCGTAGCTTCCCCACAACGCTTTAGAATGTCTATTCCGCTACTGCAAGCATCATACATCTTCTGTTTGTTTATCAATAAATCATTTCATTGTATCTGTTGACTGTGGTCCTTGCTAGTGAAAAATGTTCCAAATAATATAGTATTTTAATAATTTTAATATTTGTTTGAACTTTACTGTGATAAAGTAGACATTACCTATTAAGCCATCCAGTACAGTAAAGTAAAAATATAATCCCCCTAACAGCTGTCAATTTCAAAGAATAATGCATTTAATTTCAACTGTCACTTATTAATGTACATTTATTACAAAGGCACAATCATCAGAAGTGATCCATTCAAAAGTAATTGCATCCCTTATTGCATGTCCAGTTCATTCTGAGAGAAAACTGGAGGTTGGTCCGGGTCTTCAGCAGGCTCAGGTGCTTTGTAAACATCATCACAGAGAGGGACATTGTGCTTGGTAGTGATGTTGTGCAGGACAATACAGGCAAGTTTTATCATGTTGCACACTCCCTCTGGTTCCACTCGCAAGCAGTTAAGTCATGCAAGGTGCCTCTTCAGAACTCCATATAAACGCTCAATTGCACACCTTGTTTTGTAGCAGTGTTAAAGCGTGCCTGCTCAGGTGTGCTTGCTACAAGAAAAGGGGTCAGCCATGGTGGGAGTGGACAGGCACTGCCTACGAATCTTATGCCACTGGGTGGGTTGGTTTTGAGATCTCTGTACAGAACGCTCTCTCTCAGCATTTGTGCATCATAGACAGATCCAGGCCACTTCACAACGCAATTTGTGATGAGGTTGGCGTCGCCCACAAGTTGTATGTTGATGCTGTGCCTACCCTTTCGGTTGTCGTACTCCCACTCCCTCTCATGAGGTGGTTACATATGCACATGAGTGCAGATGATAACCCCAATAGTATTAGGCATGTTCCCCAAAAGAAAACACTTGCACTTGGTCTGGGCAATCTCGTCATCCTTTGGAAATGAAACAAATTGATTGACCAAGTTGGCCAATGCAATTGATACAGCTTTCACCACATTTGTCCACTCCTAGAGAGGTGATTACACGGATGTGGTTCTTGACATTATAGGAGGTGAAAACTCGCAAGCTTTGCACGGTATTCCAGGTCTTGTAGGGGATGGTGAGCCCACGATTATAGAGGCAAGGAAGCCAGTACCTTCTAATGCAGAGGAAACATTAATTCTGGATGTCAGCCCTTTTATCGAGGAGGAAGGTGGAGTCTCCCTGGCAGAGCCAGTAGTCACTGCCACATGAGCTCAGAAAAGAGGCCGGAAGAATTCTTTGCCAAACAAAGATGATGATAAGTCACTTCTTCAATGAGAAACGGAAAGAGCGGAAGTACAGATTCGTCTGGCAGAGGAACAAATCACTCTTACTGCAGCAAACCAAAGCCAGACTTGAGATCCATCTCCTAAAAGCAAGGCTTCAGAAAGCTTAATCTGATTCTGATCCAGATTAAACTTTTTGAACAACTGGGCCCAGCAGGTTTTCCTCACGGAGCCTGTGGCTGCTTCTATCAGATGTTGTCTGTGTGAGAGGCTTTCTTTTCATTAGCTTGCTTCTTTACAGTTTTTAGTGTAGTTTGTTTGTTTAAGCTGACTCCTTAATCATTTCCTGCTTAATGTCCTCTATTTGGAAGAGGTTTGCTACTCAGAACTAAAGGAAAAAGCACTCTCGGAAGTCTTTCAATTCAGTTCTTCAAGGTTTATTGATCAATGTTACCAATTATTCTGTGTGGTTGTCTTTCAACAAACAGATCAAAAACTTATAGTCCTTTTCCACAACTCACAGTGACCACTAAACAATAGGTCACATTGATTGTCCATAACAACAATCAACTACTGTGGTTTCAAGAGGTGGCATTTTACGCAAGATATCAAATAAAGTATTCTTGGTTTTGGTATCACTTTAAGGGTACTTATTTTGGTACTGGTATCAAAAATTTTAAACGATACCCAGCAATAATGTGCATTCAGTCCTTTACGGTGCATAGTTTCAGACAGTGGAGCTTCTGCATAATTTGAATCCACTATTGGGCTGTACCTAGGAGGTACATAACCTACTGTTATAAATACTTGGAGTGGTAACTACTGGGTTGAACCCTCTGCTGTTGTCACAGGACGCAAGAAGATCACCTGCTCTATAACCATATCTTTCCTAGTGAGAGGATCAATTGTTCTCTCACCATTGTCCCCCAAGAGGACAAACTAAGTATTACAGGTCCCTGTTTCGTTAATGCCTCTCCCGCTGTTTTAAAGAGGTGGTATTCTGCTCATTTTCAGGTTCAAAATCTTAATTAGGGGTTGTACCAGAACAGGTTTACATGGTTTAATTTTCACAAAACACCATATTTTACTCATACTGCACATTGCTGCAGCTCCTCTTTTCACCCTGTGTGTTGTACGCTCTGCTCTTGAGCTACAGAGTGATGCATCTTACTTGTACAAAATCTTTGTTGGGAGTTGCACATGCGCAGTTCCCAGGTAAAGACTACTAGCCAATCAGAAGCAGAGAAGAGCAGGTCGTAAGAAACAAGGTAGTGTGATCCAAATCAAAGCCGCTTCAGACCGTAACCTAGCAGATGGTATAAATTATTACCAGTCCACAATCACACAACATCATTGTTCCACATCTTACCATCAGGACTAAACGTTGAACTGTTGCCGGTGTTCTGACGATCTCTGCTGCCTTGCCAAAAAATGCTACCATAGCGCAAATCAATAGACTCGCCTCTACGCGGCCCTGCTCTGTTTTCCATTGCAGATAGTACCCAGAGATGGTACGTAGCTTGTTGTCATAGCGACGCCACACACAACTGCCGCGACGTAATGTTCAATGCGACACACACACACCAGCGATCCACACAGATTTCTCTTTTTTAAGTTAAAACTTTTCAACATTGCTCAGAATGTAAAGACAGATAAGCAGTATGAAAACCTTCCAGCTGTGTTTTCCTCTGCCGTTGTTGCTGCAGCGGTCTGTGTGACGGCGGGAGCAGAGGGCTCTGTGAGCGGGCGGCTGGCCGGCCTCACACGCTCCTAACACGGGTTGGCGCAGGCTTCCCCTGCAGCCACTCGCGGAGCTTCTCAACTCCGAAAATATTCAAGCACATTTTTGTTCCGCCATCACCTCTCATAAAACTGTCAATATTTGAAATCTGCACAGCTGATTTCTCACCTCAAAACTTCTCAGAAGTGGATTTAGTGATGAAATTCCATACGAAAACTGTAAAATATAAAACTGGTGCAGCAATGATGATGCAGTGAATAGTGAATATTCTCTCTGACCAATCAGCAGTCTGTCGTGTTTTCACGTTACATTTTAGTATCCCTCAGCTCGCTTGGAACCTCGACGCAGGTGAGGCGATATAAAAAAAAGTACCTGGAAGCAGGTACAGGTACAACATTTCTACAATGGAAAACCAAACAAAGGCGAGTCGAGCCAAAGGGCCTCCGCTCAGACTAGCTTGGTTTGAGGGCGTGCCTGACCCCGCTAGCTGCTCGGCAAGCTTTATGACACGTTTTCATTGTGAAGTCACAAGTAAAGGAAGTGAAGGGCTGGACTACAAACGAGCTGTTTTCAAGTGGTTCAGAGCAGAGCTTTCTGTGGGAGATGGGAACTCCCTTTGGGCTGGACTTTGGGCTTTTTCACTTTGCAAACCTGTTGCACGCACAAAAAGATATATAACTCAATAAAGGAGAGGGAAAAAGCCAAAAAGCCTATGGTTCTGCTCGAGGTTTCTGCCTCTTAAAGGAAGTTTTTCCTTGCCTCTGTCGCCTAGTGCTTGCTCTTGGTGGGAATTGTTGGGCTTCTGTAAATACCATCACAGAGTATGGTCTAGACCTGCTCTTTTATGAGAAGTGCTGTGATTGTTTGGCGCTTTATAAATAAAATTGAGTTCCAGATCCAGATACTCGGCTGCCAGTGTTCTCACCCACACTAGGACGTAGCAGCACATCACCCCAATCCTCACTCAGCTTCATTGGCTCCCAGAGCTGAGACCATGGCGGCGTATTATCTGGCCAAGGGGGAACATGTAAATGGTGAAAAGGAGGGGTCCAAGCACAGAGCCTTGGGTCACACCTTGTTTGACTGGGGCTGGGGGGGAGCTGGAGTCTCTAAAGGTGATGAACTGTTCCGTATTAGAGAGGTATGACTGGAACAAGGAGAATACTGAACCGGTGAGGCCAACACATTCAGTGTTGGGGGGGAGTGTCAGGAGCAGGAGGTGGCAATTTTTGGTGAATGAAGTCCACTTTTGCCTGAATGTGTGGAGCAGAAGGGGCAGGGGTCATCATGAGGGCGGAGCAGTCAATTTATGGTGGAGAAGAGAATTCTGGTTGCTTTTGCAGGTTACCAATGAGGTTGGAATAGTATTTTGTTTTGGCCTTGGAGAGAGCTTCTTTATAACACCTCACATGGTCTTTGAAGGCCTCTAGGTGGACAATGAGGCCCGATTGTTTATGAAGCCTCTCCATTTGCCGACCAGCGGCCTTCAGTTCGGTAGTGAATCAGGGGGTTGGGCAGGAGACAGAGACACTCTGGGTCTTGAGGGGAGCAAAAGAGTCCAGGCTGAGAGACAAAGCTGTTTTATAGTGGGAGACAAGGTCATCCACCCCAGGGGCCGGAGGATCTGAGGCAAGGTGGGTCCCTACATTGCTGGCTAGGGATGATGCATTTACAGACTTGATGTTCCTGAATGTGATGGTGCGTTTGAGTTGTTGCCTGGGCAGAAGGACTGGAACATAAAAAGGATGGCACTGTGGTCCGATACAGCTAGGTCGATGCATTGCAGCTGAGAGGGAGTGATACCAGTGGAGCACACCAGATCCACTGTGGGAACTTTGGTGTGAGTGGGACCTTTGACGTGCTGCATGATGTTGAGGCAGTCCAATAGTGACAGGAATTCAGCAGCAAAGGGACAGCTGTCCACATGGATGTTGAAGTCAGTGTGGATAGAGACATGGAGCAGACGGAGATGAGTAGCTCTGATAACTCGGCCATGAAGATGGTGGAGGTTTTTGGGGGGGGCGATAAACAAGGACCACCTGGAGCTGTACAGACCCAGCCAGTAAAGCAAAGGCACTCAAATGAGGTGATGTTAGGCACTGGAAGTTCTTTCACTGAGATGTCAGCTCAATGTATAACAGCGAGACCACCACCACGACCCATGGAGCGAGACTTCTGTATGGTGGGGTGGCTTGATTAAGTGTCATGAAATCCTGCTGATTTTACCAAGTTTCTGTTAAACACAGAAAATCCATTTTCCTGTCAGTAATGTCATGTATAAGTAGTGCTTTATTATTTAGGGAGCGTGTGTTCAATAACATGAACATTGCAGTCTTGTTAGTAGGTGGTGAGACCAAAAGACACCTTATCCTAGTTGCCAAGACATTAAACTTGATGAAGCTTAATGTCTCAATGAAGCTTAATGACTCAAGTTTTGTGAAAACAGCGATTTGTGTAGCGGCGACACACACACGCCAGCGTCCTCACGCCAGAAAACTTTGATGGAGGTCTTAAAGTTGATTTAAGCATTTGATAAAAGGAAAAGTTATTGTTAATCGTCCTTTAACATTTAAAAACATTTCCTAGGGATCATAGCAGATGAAAGAGCATCTTAACTAAATACTTCCAGGATAATACTGATTAAATGTTAAATGTTCTTACTTAGAAAATATATAAGGATTCATAAGAACATGGCATCAAATTATAAACAATAAAACAGACAGTAATATAAATTAAGCACAAGGAGAGGCAGTTATGACAATGGCATGTAATACTTCTTTTGTCCTCTGGGGGGCACTGGTTTCATGAGAGGACCTGAAAATCACTCTAACTATTTAACTTTAACTATGTGGGACTATGATTATGACTATTTGAATGTAGATGTGTTCAGGGTGGGACTCTTGTGTAAAGTCAGGTGCGTATGTGAGCATGTACACTGAAGTTACAAGATAACAACTTCCTGCTTTGTTGCAAATCATCGATTGCCTTTAGATAGCACAATGAAAAGTTTATGTCCATCGGACTAATTCTCAAGGAGGAGTTTGTTTAGAGTGACTATGGGTAAATATTGGCATGTAGATGTGTTCAGGGTGGGACTCTTATCTTATCTGCTAGGAGTAGGTTATCACAGCATAAAAATTATTTCCTGTTGCCAGTAGGTGCCGATGACTTTGAGTGAATATTGGTATGTGGATGTTTTCTGGGCAGGACTCATTACACATTTCAAATTTGGTACAGATGGAACAACTTCCTGTTTCGTGGCAAATAATCGATTTTCGACACCACACCACGGGCACGCTTGATGGTGAAAACTCACAGATAGCACATCTTTTAACAGCCCCCTCACTCTGACATCTCTCCGTGTGTTGCTTTGGGTCCTGTTTGTGCATGTGTGTGTTTCGGACCTGTGTGTTTAATACTAACAATAATAACAGAGTGAAAACATTGAATTTCCCCTTGTGGGATTAATAAAGTATTAAGAAGAACAAGAAGAATGTATGATCATGTCAGAGAATATAGGCTCCTTTTATTTTTATCACTGATTTATTGATATTGTGAGGTAATACAACTCTAATGTGGGATGTATACAACACAATATCAATAAAAGCAGACATCACTGTTCTAAACTTTCAAGATAAATATTCAAAACTATTTTTTTTAAAACTGCCTACAAAACTGTTTATGTAGTAACAGTTTTTCCTGCGCAGTCAATCATCTTACAGTATACCTTTTGTAATGTTTATTTAGTGCAGATGTTGTGAGGGATGGAGACAACAGGAAATAGCAGAGGGAAACACTAATTGCAGAAAGCAACAAAACCTGCAAGAGAACGGGGAGGGGGGCTTGTGGTGGAGAAAAAGCAACAACAAACAATCACAAACAAACAAACAAAAAAACAAAAAAGAAGACAACCAGCCGAAGAGCAGCAATAAACAGCTGACATAGGAAGACAACTAAGAGAGAAATGAAAACAGTCCAGCACAATTATTAAGTAACACAGCACAGCCATGAGGGCTGGAACAATAACAATTAATTTAAATAAGTAACTGAAAGAAAATATATAAAAATAAATCTACCTGGGACAACCTAAATTTGTTTATGTCTATGTGTGAGACAGTATGTGTCTAAAGAATGTAGTTGGTGAGAGTGGGATGCCACAACCGTGCGGCACCGACCCCAGCAACAGGCAAGCAAGAACCCCAGTAGCCAATAGGGGTCGGAGGAATACATTTTTTTTTAAAAGATGCAATGCGAACGCAGAAGACCCCGACCCAACCAACAGGCGCCCAAAAAAACGACCATCCAAATGGCAATCGACAACGCAATGCCGATGGAACGCAAAAGGTGGAACCCGATAGCAGCGCCGACTGACCGCAAACAACCAAACTGCCAAAACGCCACGCAATCATCAGCATCAATGCCCAGCAGCCAATGAGCCGTGCAGGCCACCGTGCACCCGCCAATAAAAGTCTGCCGTACCCCCAACCGCAGGAAAAATGAAGGCCTCCCGCGCCAGCCAACATCCCCCATTCGCAGCACACCCCCAGGCTGCCGTGCAACGCCAGCCAAACCAGCAACGAGGCAAAACCAACTACCTCAGCTACATGCCACCACCAACCCACACACCCGTCAAGGGCTGAGAATTCCGGGCACAAGCCCAGAATAAATCGGAGCACAGCCCCGCACCCACACTACACATCCCGAAAACTAACTTTATACTTCAGTCTCTAGAGGAGTCTGACAACCAGCCGACAGGGAAATGGGGAAACATGGATCTGAGGCCAGATTCCAATGCACAAACTAATGCATCACAGCGAAGGGATTTTGCAGAACATAGGAGTCTTCATATGCATATTGGCTGTCAGAGGTAAGAGCGGATCGTTTTTATGTGAGGTTTTAACCCCTTCAAACACAGGCAATAGAACAGTAAAAAAACAATATAAATAAAACATACATGTAGCCCCTTTAAGATAACAAAGATAACAATGTTAAAATGTGACACATGATACTTATACTATATCTCAACAATTACTGATGCTAACAACCTTAATAGGACAGTATAAATGACAACAAATTAAGTAAAATTAACCCCACAGACCGTCTGTGGATCCGTACTGAGTTTAGATTTCTACACCTCATCATACAGAGCACACAGTGAGTAAGAGCAGTGTCAGAATGCATGTGTAGATGATGGAGATGAAGTCGGGTGCTATAACTAAACTGTAACCAGTTGTCATACAGCCTCTCATACCTGTGGGCTGTAGTAGGCTAGTTTATGTATCCGGCGGAGCACTGCACTCAGAACTGTGTTACAAACACAGGACCTTCAGTCTGCTGTACCCCAAATCAGGCAGGACAGACCTAACCCTTCACTGCAGGGGAGTCTGGACTTCATGAAACATTTTACACAGTAGTCAGAGTGAAGAGTAAGAGCAGGACAACCACATTTTAGATTTACTACTCTTTTTTGGAGGGGACATTTTCCTTAGCAGACAATAGGTGTCTCCAGCTTCGTTTGGTATAGTGGTATGTTCCAGGGATGGCTCAACTGGTGTGGGTTGTGTCCTCTGTAGTTCATCAGTCCACTATAGTAGACTGTGACTGTCAGCTGGACCGAACAGCAGAGTTTGTCAGATCAGAATAGGCCAGTTTAGAACCAGACCGGTCATTCAAACCAGAGCAGAAGTGATCAGAGGATGTCTTCACCTCAGAAAGGAGATCTGTCAGCATCTGAGAGGAAGATCTTGCAAGTTATTGCTGCTGGTGAGTAGTACTTTTGTTTTTTCTTTGTTTCTTTGTTTTTTTACTTTTTCTAGATTTGAGATTATACTTTTAGCTTTTCTTCACTCTGTTTTATATCACATTATTCTTTCATTGTGATGATATGGAATGTGTGAGAAATTTACAAAAAGGTTTCCTGGACAGGGTTATGTAATTTGGCAGTAAGTAGAGGAAAAATAGAGATTGTGTTCAATTGGTATACCTCCAGCTATTTTATTTAAATACAACCTACAGTATTTTAGTCATTGCACAGTAAGTCAGCTGAACATGCAGAAATTTGGATGTTGTCTATATGCAGCTAACAACTCAACATATATGCAGAATATTTCCAATAAATGAATAATTAATATTTGAGTTTAAATGGCTTTTCTTTCATGAACATGTTTGTTTCCCTATAATTAGTATCAGATTACATAGTTCTTGCCAGGAAACATCTTAGGAAATTACTGGGAAATTATTCAGAAAGTGCAGACTGTTATACTAAAATTAATGTTTGTTTTAATTTAGATACTTTGCCATCACAACTCCAGCCAAGGCTTGAACTAACAAAAACATCATAAATGTGTTTGTGCAATCTCTCCTCCTTGTTTCTGCTCTTTCTTGCTTGAATGTCCAAATGTCAAACCTCTCAATTTTACAATGACACATTTGTTCTGCAGGCAATTTACAGGAAGCTGCTCAGCTGCTTGCTAGCAAAGAAGTACGAGTCAACTGTTTGGATGAGGTATGAAATTAGAAGGAACATTGCTTTAATGTTAGTAGTTGTAGTATTTCATAAACAGTAATGGATTATGTTTTCAAACTATTGCCTCAAGAATGAATTTTCAGGCTCAACTAATATATTTAGGTTAAAACAGTGTATAATTTAATATACTCAAACGGATCTCCAGATTTAAAAGAACAGTCCACAGTCACTAGAGCCTATTTCTTTATTTATAAAAATATTTTTGCTTGAAAGATGCACAATTTACAGCGTAATTGCAAAATGTGAGGTTATAATGCTTATTTCTAACCCTAATAATACAAGGGTTCTCAACCTAACTGTGACCTAATATTAATAGCAATACCTAAATATTAGATTATATTGTACTTTAAATTGTTATCGACTCTAGCTTTAAGACATCATGTTTGTCACCATCAGAATTTTCAACCAGTGATACTATGTCATACTATTATACTCTGGCCATTCTTTTCATAGTGTTTGTAGTTCTCTCTCTCTCTCTCTCTCTCTCTCTCTCTCTCTCTCTCTCTCCCCTCTCTCTCTCCTTCACCCCAACCGGTGGAGGTTGCCTCTGTCGCCTAGTGCTTGCTCTTGGTGGGAATTGTTGGGCTTCTGTAAATAACATCATAGAGTACGGTCTAGACCTGCTCTTTTATGAAAAGCGCTGTGAGATAACTGTTGTTGTGATTTGGCGCTATATAAATAAAATTTAATTGAAAAAAATTAATTAATTAATTTAATGTTCTTTGTTCCCACATTTTTAATCCTGGGCTGCGATCTTCTTATGTTTTTCCAATAGATTTTTCTTTGACCTCGATGGGAAAGGTCAAAAGGTCAAGATGTGACCACTTCAGTGCTCAGAGAATCCGACTGCACTTACACTAGGCTATATAATTATGTGACAGCAAATGTTATCGATGTGGGTCTGCCATGGTGAAACTTCTTTTCCCCCTTTCTTTATAATTGAACATTATAAACATACAGACATTCAGCTGGTAGAGGTGTAATGGACATTCTTGTACAATTCACGATTCAAATGAGTGAATTTTTTGATATCGACCAAAGGAAATATAAAAATCTAAACAAATTACATAAATATAAGAAACTATCAACAAAAGTCAATATACTTTAATCAGGGCCAGAAAAAATAATTATGTTTCAAAATATATGTTACAAAATGAAAGTAATGAATACGACTTTACAGTCCCTCACTCACCACTTCCTCCACCCATAATGTCACTGTAACATATGTTATCTATTGTGATGGAGACATATGGAGACGACTCTTGAGAGTCAGACGCGGCACTCAAAGGTGTTTCATAATAGCATCACACCACTACATGTAGCTCACAGACTCCTTCAGCCTGCCTGTCTGTCAGAATCAGGTGTGGCGACAGAGCTTCACATCACTACCTTCACCCACATCACACACATGTTACAAAATAAAACTTTTAACTACATTTTGTATAGCATCCCAGAAAACATCATTTGTACTCTGAACCATAGAAAACAGAAGGATATGGGACCACGTTATTTGTGTTCTATTTTTCATGCACACTGACTCAAATTCAACTTTCACTGCTTTATTTACCAAATGGTTGAAAGTTGAAAGAGTGAATCCGTTAGTGCTGCTTTGAGTAAATCACTGGCTTACTTCTATTTATAGATTAATCAGTTCACATATAAACTAACTCCTCTTGTCATACTGTGTCTCTCCTTTGTTTCTTAAGCATGGCATGACTCCACTGATGCATGCAGCCTATAAGGGCAAGGCAGATATGTGTCGTCTGCTGCTGCAGCATGGGGCCGATGTCAACTGCAACCAGCATGAATATGGATACACTGCTCTCATGTTTGCTGGCCTGTCAGGTATAACATTGTGTGTCACTCGGTTTTGCAGCATCTAGCTGGGGCCCTGGGTCGGCCACCCCCATGCACCCACACTATCACCGCTTATGCCCTTATTATAGTTTAGAAGTCATTATTCAAGCAGTGTATTGTTCTAAATATCAAACCACTGAGAGATCCACCTCCTCCAGGGAAGACAGACATCACCTCCATGATGCTGGATGCAGGAGCAGAGACAGACCTGGTAAATTCTGTTGGTCGGACTGCTGCTCAGATGGCAGCATTTGTAGGTGAGACCCGCAGCAGAGACTGTACTTCTAGTTAACTAGTGAGTGTGCTCACATCTTAACTTGCACGTTCTCCTTCCAGGCCAGCACGACTGTGTAACAGTGATCAACAACTTCTTCCCACGGGCGAGGCTGGAGTACTACACCAGACCACAGGGGCTGGAGAGGGAGCCCAAGCTGCCCCCCAGGCTGGCAGGACCCCTGCACAAGATCATCATGACCACCAATCTCAGCCCGGTAAAGGTGAGGCCTAAAGGGCTGAAAACATGCTCACTTACTCACAGGTCCACTAGAATACTGGATGATTTCAGAAGTACATTTCAAATGTTCTTTTGGTTATCTTGTTACTATGGTTGTAAACCTTCTCAGTAAGAAACACGATGTTGCTGGAAATATTTAAAGCACTAGGGATTGGCTTGGGAAGTTTTAAAAATAAGATTTTGTTCACCCAAAAATGAAAGAAACAAGTTACAAAATACGCAAGAGTTCTGGGCCCATAAAAGAGGTCAACTAAACAGAAGGAAACCCAGGCTATGATAATTTAACAGAAGCTGAACACAAAAGGGGAACATAATGTCTGATAAATCTATTTTAGAAACAAAAGGGGTAACACAAAGACATTACCAAAAACAAAATCTCTCAACTGAACTGACAAAAATACTAAATAAACTATGATCTATAACTATCATCATTTATCTGTTTAAGTCAGAAGGTCATGGGTCATTAAACATGGGGCAAACATGAATATGCTCAGCACATCTCCTGCCAGTCTGCCCATTAGATGTTGATATTTCTGGTGTACAAGTGACAAATGTCCCTGATTGTGATGCTAGCAGATAAGTTATGGGACCGCAGTGGTAGTGTCCATTATTTTCTTAATTTCAGGTTGCTACATTTGTTTTGTCCTCCCGGCAGCGAGTCGATGTTTAGCCCTAAGCTTCAAATTTCAGCGACCAAGCTGGGCTGTGTGGCTATGCTTGGCCCAGCATGGTTAGTGGCCCGCTGTAGAGCTTGTACTCACTTTGAAGTCAGGCTGCTCGCACCATAGCAGCCTTACCTTGTATTTTTAATCAGCAATATTGATAAGATGCATATTTATATGCATCATGTGAACACATGTAATTATAATCAAACTTACCTTTCAGTGTGTCATCAGTGTCAAAAGCCTGTCACTAATGTTTCTGGACATCAATCACTAAGCTCTGGAGTGAGATGGGATCCTCCTTCATTGAATGCTGTTAATCCTGAAGTGGCTTCAGAAAGCCCTAATGCAGGTGGTCATCTAGAATGGATGGAGTAAAATTACCATCAACATGTAATTCATGTTATACAATCACATGAAAACCTATGTCTAAATTTAATTTTAACCATATCAATCATTTGTGTTACTTCACTTGAACTTACTGTATGTCCTGGCGCGTTCATCTTGGTGCTTACACGGTGCACCTGAGCTTACAGGACAGGAGAACTTGTCCAAGTCCATGTCCAGAATGTAGACTTGGTCAGGTGTAGAGGTACTCTGGACAAAATGGGATCACAAAAGTCAAAACATATGGACCCCACACCAAAGTTTTGAATCACCTGTTATATTGATAATTTTGTTCTATTGTCACAGAGATGCAAACACTCAGTCACACAATGGCCCTAATTTATGAAAAGTGCATACACCAAATTGCCAGCATACACCTGACGAACACCCAAAACCACGGTGACTTTGAGATTTATCAAAATGGACGTTGGCGTATGGCACGCTCAAATCCTACGCCAGCTCAGGAGGTGGTGTACATGTACGCAAGTTTTGAGTTAGTGCGGAAATGCACAGAAAAACAATTCCTAACACCACAAAATGCACTGACAAATACAATATATTATGACCCACTGTAACAGAAACAACGTTTGAAACATTAATTTTGCTGTTTGTATTTAGCAACACAGACTTTATACAGCCTACATAATATTTGAGCAGTCAAAACATGCTTTGATTTGTATTTGGACCATTTTATCGTAGCTTTAGGTGCCTTTTATTTGGGTTTGCTTTTAATAAAATGTGTACCTTCAAATGAAATGGCTATGACCAAAAAATGTTGTAAGGTAAATAAATACTGCAAACAACGAAGAGCATAAGCGGATGGCTTTACGCACTGAGACTGGCTGCCGAAATGGACACAGCCCCACGCCCTTTAGGTGAGGCTGGCACAGACATGTCGCGCACAAAGCCCTGCATTTATTATAAGACAAACTTTGTATTATGACAGCAACAGCGAGCACCGACACCCCCGCTAAAGTCCCCGGACTCCGCTGATCCCGGTGAGTCCTGGGTCAGTGCGTAAAGCCCAGTCCCGGAGGTGTTGGAGCAGCTTTTTATCAGAGCGACATACTTTCATTTGGAGCTTATTTGGGACTTAACTTTGATGGGCGTTTTAGCAGTGCTAAATCTATCTCTTGGAGCACCACAAGTAGCCAATTTATAATTCTAGGAACAGACAAAAACTTCTAGTTTGCTCGGAACCGCTCCACAAACAGGTGGTACAGACGTGGTGCAGCTCATCATTGTGTTTGGACAATGTTTCACTCTGAACATAAAAGAAAGGTTACAGTGAGCACTCACCGCGGATGGTCAGATCCAAGTCCGTGCGCATCCAGACCCGTGTCTGTGCGTAATAGTCCCAGGACAGCGCAGAGCACTGTTTCCCAAAGCCACAAAACATTATGAAGGCTTGCTTTGCATGCTGGGGGTACACCCCCCGTATCTGTCCGTATGTCCTCCGCTCAGCGAGAGGCTCTTGGCCCATGCCCTGCTCCTCCGGGATGAGCGCATCCTCCTCTGGGGCTGACAGCGCGCGGTGGTCCCCCTGACTCCAGCGCTGGCTCTCGGGCTGGACCTAAACTATTTATGGCTCATCTGACTGCTCGTGTCCAGTTTTAAGCGCGTTGAATATTTTGTCAAAAATGTGTCCAGTTTAATTGTTTCCAAAAGAAAAACCTTGTAATATTAAAATGCACAATATTTATGAACATTTATGCTCTAGTAGTGAAACTAAACATTTAATCTTTATTTAAATCTGTCAAAACAACATAATATTTTGTTTCTTAAGTTTTAATTTGTGGATTTCCTGCTCCAAACCATGTATTTCTTGCCGTATTCTGTCAGTCCCTGCCGTGATGTAGTGGGTGCGGCCTCCTGAAGCTTGAATAATTGGGGACATTCAAATTACGCACGTTTTCAGCCGCCACATTTACCAACACCAGGTGGTGCGTACACCTGAAATGCCAGGGTACACTCTCATTGATAAATCAGGCACTGAGAACAGTGTAAACATAATCTCACGCACAAAAATAGGCCGTTTCTACGGAAGATTGATAAATGAGGGCCAATGTCTTTTGACTGGATGAACTTAAGGAAATTTGGAGAAAAATGGTTACAACAGTACTGCCTGCAGATATCAACATAAAGGGTGATTCAAAATGTTTGAATGGCAGTGCATATTAAATAAACTTGCTTCACAAATCAAGAATACAGTTGATGTCAGATGTAGCATGCTGTTCCTTTTAAAATTGAATGTGAAGTCCCCTTCAGTAACAGTTTATACAGAGTTTATACACTTTCCTAGTGCCTGTTTGATAATAATGTGTGCTTACCTGTCAAATGTTTTTTGACTTCACATTGCTGTCAGCAGTTGGACTTCTGAAACCCATCCCACTGGCCAGTCGTAGCTGGCATTCAGATGGGTGGTCAGAAAGTCAAAGAGCTGAGAAACGTTGAATGCCCTGTTCCTATGCAGAAATCTTTCTTTCAGAATACTCATTGCTGATGTTATGTAGCTGTTAGTATGATTTCTTCTGACAGGCAATGTTGCTCTGTAGCACACAGATAATCTATGACCATAAAAGTATGACTGGAAGTTGTGTGTTATTCATTCCAAAGCTTACAATTGCTATACATGTCAGAGGTCGCATGCCTCTGGAGCAACCAGGGGTTAAGTGTCTTGCTCAGGGACACATGGGTGGATGTGTCAAAGTGGGGGAGATGAACCTGGGGTTTCCCACACCAAAGGAATGCATCTTATCCACTGCTCCATCACCACCCTTTAACAAAACACACAGAAGAAAAACCAACATACTTTGTGCTGTGTTTCATTAACATCAATTTCACTGTCTATACACGGCTAACGTATAATGGTAATGCCAACTCACACATCTCTAAATAACTAATCTGCTCACATCAATACTTTGCAGAGCCATGTGAAACCAGCCCTGGGTCTTACTCTCCTCCCTAGCATACAGTGCCTTGCGAAAGTATTCGGCCCCCTTGAACTTTGACCTTTTGCCACATTGCAGGCTTCAAACATAAAGATATAAAACTGTAATTTTTTGTGAAGAACCAACAACAAGTGGGACACAATTATGAAGTGGAACGAAATTTATTGGATATTTCAAACTTTTTTAACAAATAAAAAACTGAAAAATTGGGCATGCAAAATTATTCAGCCCCCTTAAGTTAATACTTTGTAGCGCCACCTTTTGCTGCGATTACAGCTGTAAGTCGCTTGGGATACGTCTCTATCAGTTTTGCACATCGAGAGACTGAAATTTTTGCCCATTCCTCCTTGCAAAACAGCTCGAGCTCAGAGAGGTTGGATGGAGAGCGTTTGTGAACAGCAGTTTTCAGTTCTTTCCACAGATTCTCGATTGGATTCAGGTCTGGACTTTGACTTGGCCATTCTAACACCTGGAGATGTTTATTTGTGAACCATTCCAGTGTAGATTTTGCTTTATGTTTTGGATCATTGTCTTGTTGGAAGACAAATCTCCGTCCCAGTCTCAGGTCTTTTGCAGACTCCATCAGGTTTTCTTCCAGAATGGTCCTGTATTTGGCTCCATCCATCTTCCCATCAATTTTAACCATCTTCCCTGTCCCTGCTGAAGAAAAGCAGGCCCAAACCATGATGCTGCCACCACCATGTTTGACAGTGGGGATGGTGTGTTCAGGGTGATGAGCTGTGTTGCTTTTACGCCAAACAGAACGTTTAGCATTGTTGCCAAAAAGTTCGATTTTGGTTTCATCTGACCAGAGCACCTTCTTCCACATGTTTGGTGTGTCTCCCAGGTGGCTTGTGGCAAACTTTAAACAAGACTTTTTATGGATATCTTTAAGAAATGGCTTTCTTCTTGCCACTCTTCCATAAAGGCCAGATTTGTGCAGTATACGACTGATTGTTGTCCTATGGACAGAGTCTCCCACCTCAGCTGTAGATCTCTGCAGTTCATCCAGAGTGATCATGGGCCTCTTGGCTGCATCTCTGATCAGTCTTCTCCTTGTATGAGTTGAAAGTTTAGAGGGACGGCCGGGTCTTCGTAGATTTGCAGTGGTCTGATACTCCTTCCATTTCAATATTATCGCTTGCACAGTGCTCCTTGGGATGTTTAAAGCTTGGGAAATCTTTTTGCATCCAAATCCGGCTTTAAACTTCTCCACAACAGTATCTCGGACCTGCCTGGTGTGTTCCTTGTTCTTCATGATGCTCTCTGCGCTTTAAACGGACCTCTGAGACTATCACAGAGCAGGTGCATTTATACGGAGACTTGTTTTCACACAGGTGGATTCTATTTATCATCATTAGTCATTTAGGTCAACATTGGATCATTCAGAGATCCTCACTGAACTTCTGGAGAGAGTTTGCTGCACTGAAAGTAAAGGGGCTGAATAATTTTGCACGCCCAATTTTTCAGTTTTTTATTTGTTAAAGTTTGAAATATCCAATAAATTTCGTTCTACTTCATGATTGTGCCCCACTTGTTATTGATTCTTCACAAAAAATTACAGTTTTATATCTTTATGTTTGAGGCCTGAAATGTGGCAAAAGGTCGAAAAGTTCAAGGGGGCCGAATACTTTCGCAAGGCACTGTACAAGCTTTTCTTCACCACCGCAAACCTGCCTTTCTGTCATATGGATGTTGTGGTCCTTATTCCATTGTCACCTCCAAACAGCTTGCAGCAGACAAAAACTGCAAAGCAGTTGTGTGTGGCTTGTGGAATGGCCACACCACTCTATCCTGATTGACAGTTCATTTTGGGTAGCGTCTTGTTAATCACAAGGTTGCCACGCCCTAAAGCATATCCTGATTTATCATCTGTTGTCCTCTAAATGGGATCATAATTTACTAAATAAACATCATGTTTAGGAGTTGGAGCAGTAACTCTGCGTTCATGGTTGTGTTGGTGTGAAAACCTCCACACCTTCACCTTCATATTCACTTTCAATATCAGTGTCCTGAGGTAGTAGCTTTGATGCATATGCTTGTGGGAAATGTGTTAAGTGGTCCGTTACCACTGAAATGTATTCATACTTATCAAGAGCATAGACATGTCCCTGCCAATATCCTGGGACTGAATTGTCCCTAGCAATAATTATGTAAATGTAAATATAACCACTGTCAGTGTTTTTGGTACAGGAACAGTTAACAACAGTTGTTCTCTGCTATGAGTCCAATGTGTTTCAAAGTTATATAATCTTATCCACAAAGTGTCCAGGGTGCTACAATAACAGCATGTACATAAACTATGGCTAACACAATATGAGATAGAATAAATGGATGTGTTCTCTCCTCTCATCCCAATCAATGACAATATTTCTGCCCTCCAAACAGCTCTGCCAAGAAGTGTTTGTCTAACCAACTCTCCAATCTGTCAGATAGTCATGCTGGTGAAGGAGAACCCTGTGCTGGTGGATGTGACGGCTCTGGAGAAGTGTTACCAGGTGATGGACCTGCTGTGTGAGCAGTGTGTGAAGCAACAAGACATGAACGAGGTCCTGGCCATGAAGATGCACTACATCAGCTGTGTACTGCAGAAATGCCTGGCCTTCCTACAGAAACAAGATGACAAGCTGGAAGCACTTGTCAAGAGGTGAGGCTTCTATGTGGAATGAGTCTGCCCCCTGAATATATAACCAGCAGCACTCTCAGCACTCATTCTACAGTTAGTTTCACTGTTTAGAGTTGATGGGTAGATCAGCATCAAGTTGCTGTCATTATAGTGGTTAGATGTGGATTGTTATGAAAGGCCCAGTCCTGGATCATATAAGTACAGTATAATAACATGAGCAATTTGTGTGTCACCCAAATTACGTTATTGAAAAAAGGCATACTTTCCTGCTGTGTTTAAACGTCACTGTCTGTTAAAAACAATTTTCAGTCATTTAAGTCTGAGAAAAAACCCTGACGATGTAGTTAGGATTGTGCATTTACCAGGCAGGTAACAGATGCCATCAAGCATTATGGGAAATGTAGGATCCAGTGTTCTTGGAGCTTCAATCATGTTCTGCCTCTTGTGAGTCCCCCCACTTTATAGTGTTGCCTGGAACCTCTTTAACAGCATCAGAAAACATTAATAACTTTGATTAAGTCAGTTTGACGAGAGTTTCCAGTGTGCCAGTGATTTCATCATGATGACCTTGTATTGTAATTTCATCCCCCTCCTCCTACAAACCAGTCTTTATTTTTTTGACTTGAATTTCCCTTAACATTAAGCCATGACACTTTCATGATTGCACTCCCTTGACTCATATGCAAAAATAGTTGTTTTCTAGCTTTTTTGCTGTATTGACTGTGTGGCGTCCAAAATTGATGAAGTTGTTAGAACTTCAGTATACATGCTCACATCTGCACCAAATTTGGAATACATTATAAGAGTCCCGCCTTGAACACATCCATGTGCCAATATTCACTCAAAGTCATAGCGCCACCTGCTGGCCACAGGAAATGAAACATTTTACTATGATGGACTACTCCTAGCAGGTTGGCCATATCAACCCATCAGAAAACCCTTAACACATTGACGATGCCATGTTGTGAGTTTTTGGTATTTTTGGTTTTTGGCGTGGCGGTGGTGTGATGGCGAAGTTACCGGCTACGCCATGACACAGGAAGTTGTTGTAACTTGACTATACAAACTCAGATCTGCACGAAATTTTACACGTTTAATAAGTGTCCCGCCCTGAACACATGTACATGCTAACATTCACCCACAGTCATAGCGCCACCTGCTGGCAACAGGAAATGACCTTTAACGAAGCAGCCCCCTTGGCACGTTTCACCTACATGTATGAAATTTCTGTGGCACAGTACCATGTCCAGACGTACCAAAAAGACTCTTGGAGTGATGTTCTAAACCCAACAGGAAGTCGGTCATTTTGAATTTTATGGTAATTTTTGGATGATTTACACACTCTGTAGTTTAACGAACTCCTCTTTGTGTTGTGCAGCCTAAACCCATTGACAATTAAAAGTTGTGCAAACGGTGAGTTTTTGTGGAACAGCGTGCCTGTGGCGTGGCACCCAAAATCTATGATTCGTCATGAAAGAGGAAGTTGTTGTAATTTCAGTCTACATGCTCACATCTGCACCAAACTTTACGTGCTTGATAACAGTCACACCCCGAACACATCTACATGCCAATATTCAGTTATACTCATAGCACCAAGTGCTATGTAGCACCACAAAGAGGACACAGGATGTAATGATTAACAGCAGCGCTAAACGCTGCTTGCAGCTTTAATTAGGGGTCCAAGCCCGGAGTGAGCTGGGAACCCACGGATGCAAGGCGTCGCGGTTCCCAGTATAAGTGAAGCGGCTGGGAACCCTATTGTAATCATTCTCGTTTTTATTATTCTTCTTCTGTGAAGTAAAACCGATACTGTGGCCTAGACGGTAAGTGCTACAGAGGCGAAACTCATGGGGTAGGTCCAGGTCACGGCAGCAACCGCAGGCGCAAAGATTCTCACACTTCTACATCTAGGGGGCACTATAAGCAAGGTCAACGCGTTTGGGATTGGAACTCCCTCCTACGAAGAAACCTATTTTAATTAAGTCCTCCAAAGCCACAAGTCTGGAGTCGATTGGCATCAAACTTGGCACAGACCATCTCTGGACAAAGCTGATACAGGCTTATGCTCCCCAGATCGATACCCGAAAAACTGTTCCAATTATAAGCCAACCATTGTTTACACAAAACGCTAGTAACAGGACATGATGTCATATCTTCGGTTTGGAATGGCCGATCAACACCAAACTTGGAGCACTTATGTGGGAAACCCCCCTGAGGGCCTGTGCAAAATTTGGTTCAACTTTCCCCTAGGTGGCACTGTTTAAACCGAAAAATTAGTTCCTCTATAACTATTGACATGAAAGTTGAGCCGAATTGTTCAGCATTGTCCCTTAACTCCAAGGACCAAAGTTGTCCATAATTTGCCCATAGGTGGCGCTGTTATTGCAGATTAAAGTTGTCAGAAAAAATCCCATTGCTTACATGCATTTTATATCTCCATAACCACAAGTCTGATTGATACCCAATTTGGTTCTCCAAATTATGATTTTCTTGCTTCTAATAAACCAAACGACTACTACTACTAACATTACTTGTTGTTGTTTGTCTTCGTCTTCTTATTTGTACGTATTCAACGTAGTGACTGAAGAGCAGTTTGTCCGTTTGGGCTACTGTAGAAATATGGCGGAGTAACATGGCGACGTCCATGGAAATGGACCAGCGGTGTATGTAGATAGAAATGGCACATTCTGAGGTAATAAAATCATATAAGTTCATTATGTAAGGTCTTTATACACCATTTAAAACATAGTTATTTATATTATATTGCATTTCTATCATAAGATCCTCCTAAATACTACACACTGAACCTTTAAATAGCAATAATAGTTTTCTTAAAGGGGCTATTTGTAGTTTTTTAATGAAATTTATCACTTTTTTATTGCCTATTTGTGAAGTTGTTGTAATCTCACAGAAAAATTAACCATTTGTCTGCTTTTGTGGTTGCGGTTGCGGAAAACAGCCACTATGCTGCGTCTTATGTGAAGAAATGGGGGCTGATTTTCTGCAAAATCCATTGGTTTATGTAGACTGTGATGTTCATGTGTGCTCCCAAGCCTCTAGCCTACTGATCCTGAACTGTACACACAGCGACAACACCGCAGTAAATGAAATGGAGTCCGCTAACATCAAAAACATCTGGTTCCCAGCACAACACTAACTCCATGTTAGGAAAAAAAAAATGTATGTTGAAGCCCGTCAGGCCAAACAAGAATCAGAAAGGCATTTGACTCATGAAGAGACCTCTGCTTTAATGTGGATATAAAAACTGGCAAATTACTGCAAAGCATGTGAAATATATTGTGATTTTGTGCTTTAGCTGGCTCAAGTTAGATAACTTTACATAACGCAATTCACATTACTATCCTGTGTACCACCAGTATTATGTCAAAGTGTTTACAAAGTAAATGTGGAACGATTTGTTTCTAAAGCCAATAGTGATGCAGGCAGGGGCATCCAGCTACATTAGCATAGATCTGTCATTGTTTGCTTCCTAAGGTTCAATTTAGATTTATTGTCATTTTACCGATACCCAGCTTCTTCACCTTCTCAGTCGCCGTAACTTAAGTGACCCGCATCACATACAATAATGCACGGTGCAGGACAATGACGCAGTGGAAGACCCATACACTACATTACCATTACTCATCAATATCAATATTCAGTCTAGCTCCCTAACCGTTTTCGTTATTATCCAATAAATTTAGCTGTGCTGACATTGCTGATCCTCTGATGAAAGATACATATAGTTATTAAAAAGCTGGCAGACAAGCTAATGCAGACATATCATGTCGGCTAAATGCAGTCAATAGCCGCATTTCCACCAAAGGAACTATACCCCAGAACTATACCCCAGAACTCACTGCATTTCCACCGCGGGAACCACAGTCTAAATTTAGTTCTAGTGTCTTTATTTTACCTCACAAAAAGTCCCTGCTCGGGGGGGTAGTACTTTCCGAAAGTACCGGTACTTTGGGGGGATGGGGCTTACTTTGCAGTGAATTTCAGAATGGGCGAGTAGAGGCTCCTGGCTTTAAATTGAGTATGTAGGTTGTTTTTCTATGACTGCTCCTCTCTTTTCCACCGTTGTTTGCAAACCAATAAATTACAATCAACAGTCAAAGAGCCACTCAAGTCTCCCTGATGTCCGCCTGAGATCGCACGTCGGTATTAGATTTATAGCTCAGAAACAGCAGCCATCGTGCAGCAGTGTGTTTACAGCTAACAGCTCATGGAGTTACGCTAAATACTGGGTCCAAAGTTGTTGTTTTAAGTTTTCATCAGTCAGGAGGTTTCTACAAGGAGTCGAAGTTGGTCTCCTCCTCTCCAAAACAAATGGAACAGCTGATTACAGCAGTTAATAAAGCTTGTTAAAAATCCCATTCCTCCGACGCTCAGGCGGACACAGACGTGATGCTGCAGCTGATCTGCAGCTGTTGTCGGCTGGAAATGTTTTAATAACCTTCCAAACTATCGCAATTTTATTTTTGTTAATTTAAGAACTTGATGGCTTTATCCAGTTTACGAACGAACTTTATTGTGTGTCTCTTCATTATACTCCCACACAAAAAAAGCTGTTTTTAATAGTCAAGCATAGCCTATAGTTTTTCATTATATTCCATTAAAATCTGATGTTCATTTATATATTTTGCTCATGGATCATGGTTACTAAATAATTAAGCCTGTCCATCGTTTTGTGCGTAGTATAGTCAGCTGGTTAATTTTCCTAATCTTCGCAGGTCTTTAGACTGCAGTGCAAATGCACACAACAATGGGCTGAAGGAACCTTTTGGTTGGTTTAGATGGTAGATATGGGGAACAGTATTACAGTTTGTATCCTGGAGAAGCCTTTCCTTGCATATGTGGACTACCCAAAATACACAAAGAAGGAGCCCCACCCAGGCCTGGAACAAAAGCTAGGAGTCATCAGAACCCTGCACCACAGAGCAGACCACATACCAACAAGTGCAGAAGCCAGAGAGAAGGAACAGAACCACCTGAAGGGGGCACTTACAACCTGTGGATACTCTAAATGGACCTTTGTGAAAACAGCCACAAATCCAGGAAGAAGACCAACACTACAGGGGAGGAGGAGAAGAAGGTCAAACGCAACAACATTGTGATTCCATACGTGTCTGGAGTATCAGAGAAACTCAGGAGGATTTTCAACAAACACAACATCCCTGTGTTTTTTAAACCCAAGAACACACTAAGACAGATACTGGTACACCCTTGAGGTCTCAAGGAAGCCATCTACACCCGGGTCGAGAAGCCGTCATTGAACAGAGGAGGGGGTCTACGCCACCACTTATCCCCCACTTACAATGCTGTCCTTTCATCACTTCCCAGGAAACTAAACAAGCATTTCCTCTTGGCCTCAGGTGAGGATGCCAACGATGGTCGTTCAGACTTGGCCACGGGTGGCTCTAACGACCATGACAACTGTTGTTACCACAGCCAAGAGCACTAACGAACCAGCGGTATTAACAATTCTAGCTAGCGATCCCACAGAGATAAATAGCTGAGTTTCCCTACCAGTCAGTCAGAACTGAAGAAGTCTCTTGGATGAGGGACAAAACGTCTTCTAGTATCTACAACCAAGTCCAGTTGCCCTTGACCTCAACCTTCGTTGGATAATTATGACCTCGATGACTGAGAACCTTCACAGACCCCTTTAAGGAAATAAACAAACCAAAATTAATGGTTTAATGTAAAAGTCTTTTCTGTCCAGCAGAGAGATATGTGTTGCCAGATCTTGTGAAAATATATTGCTGAGACAGAGACAGGTCTTGAATAAAGTTAATCTTCTTCTGATTTGTCTGTCTGATAAATGCCATTTGAGTGTCAGAATGTTCAAAAGATATGTGGCTTGTGAAAAATGCGTCCAATATTTACTTTGGTGACTACAGAGAATAATCTGTGTTCATACTGACTCTCCCATTGGAGTGAATGGAATCAGGACTTGCCACTGCCATAACCAGCAGACTGTTCACACTGAAGGATACTCGAGCAGTATGTAATCGCTGCATCACAGGGCTGCAGCCACTGCTGACTGTAATGTAAGCAGGCCAAATCCACTTGCTAAAGTATAATAACTAACTTCCCATTGTCTTTAGAACACCTGCATGCACATGGCACTTTCACTTAATGCAATATCACTTTCACTTCAGGCCACATATTTTTGCCTCATGTCTCTCTTTCCATCCCCCCCTTCAACTCTCCTGTTTCCTCAGGGGGAGGCACATCACAGATAAAAAACAAACAAAAACTCTGATCCAGAGTAATGGGGAAAAAGCAGGAAAATGGACAGGGATCCACTGTGCAGCATGAATCTGCTTTGTAATTTGATGGTTTGATGGCTCATAAGATTGTGAGACATGACATTTTGACATATGAATGGAAGCTTAATAAAGCAGAGCCACCACGATCAGTCATGTTCCTCTTTTGGGACCCAAAATATCTACAACAAAAATAATTTAAATCCAGCCTAGTCATGCTACAGGAAATATATTGGAATCATAGTCACCTTTTTTTCTGTTTCTTTGACCTGTTTTAATGCTGCTGGGTCCCAGCCTGTTGAGGGGGAGAGACAGTGATGGCTTCCCACAGTACCAGGAGAAGTTCATTCGGGAATGCATCAGGAAGTTTCCGTACTGTGAGGCCACACTCCTTCAGCAGCTGGTGAGGAGCATTGCACCGGTAGAGATTGTAAGTGAAGAGGATATCAGAGAATCAACAGAGAAAGTGTAATATATACATAAAATATATTTTTTAGCATTAAAAAGTTCAGTGTGTAATATTTAGGAGGATCTATTGACAGAAAAGCATATATATACATAACTATGATTTCAGTGGTGTATAAAGACCTTACATAATGATATGTTTTTAATATCTTAGAATGAGCCATTTCTATCTACATACACCGTCCTCTTCCATGGATGGTTTGCTACCATGTTTCTACAATAGCCCTAAAGGACAAACTGCTCTACAGAGCACATTTCATCACTATGTTGAATACGCACGAAGAAGTAGTAGTAGTCGTCTAGTTTATTAGATGTAAGAAGAGAGGTGAAATTTGGACAAATGGAGGACCACACGTATTTTTTAGCACAATGGCCGACACTTCTCCCACGTGCTTTGAAAGGGAAGGGTGAGCGGTGAGTGAGCTGGTTGCAATTCGAACACCCTCACCACCAGATGCCACTTAAACCTACACACTGAACCTTTAAGCCCTTTGTTTTTTAAAGTAACAATGAGGAGGAAAAGTGATGGTTGTCAGTAGTAGCTGATGATAGAGGGTTACTAAGTAATTAATTAATCATTGATTTTTAATCATTGTTGTTGATAACCTAATACATCATTGCATCTTGTTTTCAGGGCAACAGCCCAACGGCATTCTCAGTGTTGACCCAGGCCCTGACAGGTCAGATGGCTTTTGTAGATGCTGACTACTGTACTACATGTGGGGAGAAGGGAGCAGACAAGAGGTGCTCCCTTTGCAAAGCAGTAAGCCAAAGTCTGTTAACAGCCACCATCTATAATGCAGTTCAATCATGTCATCAAAATCTCCATGTTAAACTACCTCCAGGTCATGTTCTCTTTTATTTGTCTCTAAGTTGACTTACTGCAGCTTGACGTGCCAAAAGCTCCACTGGTTCACCCATAAAAAGATGTGCAGGTCTCTGCAGGAGCAGGATGCCGACCTGGAGAAAGACACTCCAAGGTTGAAAGAACTGAAAGGTGCTCACCTTTTACCTGTTCTACAGTTATGTACCATACACCCATGATTCACATAGTTTGTTCTGGAGACATATTGTTCATGGCTGCCTGTGGGTTACCCCCTTCCTTCCACGCGTATGATTGTCTATTGCCTACATGACATGAGGCCGGCGACTAGCATGCAGAGCCATGTTCAGCAATGGTTGGTCAGGACTGACAGACAAATGAACATTCAGCTTTATTTATAGACAGTGTAGGGAAGGTTACTTTTGAAATGTAATAAGTTACCAATTACAATCAAGTTATCCCATTTAAAATGTAATAGTGGTGTAACTCTTTTAATTACTTTTTCAAAGTGAAGTGCAGTTCGGCAGCACGACAGCTTAAGCCAGTCCTCTGTGTCAGGCTTCTTAATTCCTTTATTTGTCGTTTCTCACTCATTTTTCACTCCTCGCTTGAACCGGAAGTTGTTCCGCTCCGCCATCTTGCAGACTGTCACAAAGCTCTTATTTGTGCTCTGAGGAGCGAGGGTCAACGAGCGTTCTCTGAGGAGCTATGAGTGAGGATGCATGAGTGCCTTCACAGAAGTCTTTTACTGACCGACACGCCCCCTTATTGGATGACTGTTATTGATTGGATGCTGCATCTGATCTGATACATCACGACACTGCAGTATGATATCTGAGTTAAGACAGATAACAGAAAAGCACAAAAAACACAAAAGTGTATCACCTCCAAGTTTTATATGTGATTTGTTTTATGATTCACCGTCTAGTTAAAATCTGTGTTCATTGTAGGTACCAGATTTGCCTGATCTGTTACTTCTCCCATTAACTTTATTATGTAGACAATCAAAGTCAGAGAGAGTGTAAACCTAAAACTGAGCTGCAGTCGGCTTTGAATGAGTTACATCATTTCACATCGTTTCCCCTTGCACATTTCATATTCTGGGTTATTCAATAGGCCTAATTAATACACAATCATAATAAACAGATGCAGATAATGAAAAAATAATATAAATGCATTCTGCTAGTAGAAATGATCCTGTTCCTCTGAGCAGGACACAGTTTAAAGTATAACAACATGTTCTGATCTCAGGGCATCAAATAGGCTGACTACACTTTGAGAAAGCCTGACAAAGGGTTGGTAGCCTATTTGATGCCCTGTGATGAGAACGGGCTATAATCACAGAATGCAGGTTGTTCTTCATGTTCAGGTGTTTGTTAAACAGGTAACAGCTACAGACAGAAATCATGCTGCTCTGCAGTGATAACTGTGAGACGTCGCTTAACGTGACACGTGAGGAAAGGGCATCTCATTTTATTTTAAAACATATTTCCTCGTTCCTTCTCTCCCTGCATGGTTTCCTAGCATCTCTCCATGCATCACAGGTGGGGGGGTCTAAGAAAAGACCCAAGTGAAGGAAACTTGAATGCAATAGAGATAGACCCCATTAGTGTGTCTGCCTCTGCTCTCTGTTAGGTGATGAAAGCGACCTGGTGATGGAGACGGCCAACTTCCTACAGGAGCTGTGTCTGCGGGCAGAGGAGAAGGTGGCTGCTGCAGGAAGCTGCCCTGCAGAACTGCTGGCCTGTCCTTCCGCCTCTGCTGAAGCACCGTCCTGCTCCCAAGACTGAGACAGGGCATCCTGAACAATGCCGAGTCATCTCTTGTTGCATATAACAAGCATTGAACAAAATTCATGTCATCAGGGTACATCCTGTATATTTGACGCCAAGCCAAGTTTTAGATAATCAAGTAGGTATTAAGACTTTCCAAATTAAAGTTGGTGCTAGCAAACAGCCTGGTTAATCTGATTGGGAATTAGAGAGGCATAAAGTGATAATTGCAGCTTTTTCTAGACGGAACAATCTCTCACTACTGTTAAGGAGACCGTCTAAACGGGACTCCACAAAAATCCAAAACATTTATGGTATGGGATCTCAAATGTTTCTCAAAACATTATGTATGAATTTGCATGTAGACCTATTTGGTCATAGATTGAGACAAGTGGTTAATATGACTCAAGTTTTTGTGCATATATACAGGAGAAAAAGACTCCATATTTGGCACAACTGGGTGCTGGAGAGTTGGCTGTGTGGTACTATGACATAGGGAAGTTGTCTGAACTGGCGCTTCATTTCTAGCCGACCATGAACTGTTGCATGTCATTCCTTCTCTCCCCCCTAATTTTCTTCACTGTCACTGTTACCTAATAAAGGTGTGAAAGGCCAATAAATCATGCAAAAAAGCAGCAAGAATGTTGTTCATATATACTGTCCTATTGCCACAAATATTGATATTGGATGATTCTAGAAAACACCAGATTATGTTCAACTACAATATTTTTAATCTCCAAAATTTTCAATGATATCTGCAAGTCAACTAAGGTATGGTTAAGGTTAGGGAATGATTGTGATTGTGGCACATGTTACTATATGTAACTCCAGAGAACGTACTGCACGGTGGTCACCAGAGGGTCTCCTGCTCAGCCTCGCTGGTTTCCGTCACATATAGTTAAAGTGTGGTTAAGGTTAAGCAACAAAAACATTTGATTAAGGTTTCAGAAGGACTGCAGTTACTGTTACAGGACTAAAAAGGAAAAGGTTAATTGTAATTCTGATGGGACTCAAACTCCAGTCTTTTGCATAAAAATCAATAGTGCTGCATGCCCATCCACCATTCCGTTCGTGCCTCACTAAAGAAAGGGCACAGTACCTGGATTAGTGATGAACGTTGGCACTGAACATTATTTGTTTTCTGCAGAAACATACAATATGCACAAAATTGTGTGCATATTGGATTGTGAACTGCAGCGTACATACACTACATTGCTAGACACTATATCCCTGCATATATCATGAAGAAGGAAGAGACCTTTCTGTAGAGTAGTTGGAACACCAAGATGTGTATTGTTTAGATGCTGGTTTAGCCAGCCACATCAAAGAAAAGACATGTCAGTTCTGTATGTAGGATCAGACAGCTTAGGGCAAATGCAGTTATGAACTACAAACCGAGAGTGATTAGGACAGTTTCCTGAGGTTTCCTGAACTAAACTGTAAAAAAAAAAACAGTTTGTCATAGATGCAGTATTTCATAATATGAACTTAACTGTGTTCTTTGTGTGGTCCTGGAAACCTGTGTTCTATGAAATGAAGCACATTTGATCTTTTTTCAAATCTATGTCTTTTGTTATATTGTGAAACTATCTATGTCTATCACTCTCACAAAATTATGAATTTAAAGAATGTGACATTACTCCTGTTGTGGTGACTGCTCACTGGGCCCATCATTTGCCTTATCTTTTAAAATTAATAAAGTTTGCCTTCATCAGATGGGCTGGGTGAAGTTATTTTACAGCTATGTTGACATGCATACCCGTAGACATCCAAAATACAGACACCAAGTTTAAGACTGCAGTTGGTGATTTGTATCAATAAAAAATAACAAAATAAAAGAGCAGTCTTAATTATATTAATTAGTAGTCTTAAGCCCTGCTAGTGGCTAGTACACCATTCCCCCTATATGACGATGTAGGACAGAACCTGTGAATGTGATCCTTTAATGATACTTTATTTCATATGTAGTTAAATAAAGTCTTTGTTGCTCACTTTATGAATATAATAATAACTCACTATATAATCATTAAACAAATTCCTTCAAAAAACAATGACAATGACAGTGAGCAAGCTAAAGGACATATTCTTGACAGTAGTTGGTTCTGACCAAAACAGAGGTAAAAGAAGCGTTAATATTGGACTTACTTTCATCAGGTGGACACAAACATGACTTGCTAACGTCACTGCGGGCTGTGTAAAAAGGCAACAGTCTGCTACCTGTTTGCAATTACAATATATTGTAAAACTATATCAGGGCTACGGGTCTGCCAAAAAAGATGGGTGGGAGATTCTAATCCATTACACGCCTTTTTGTCAACTTCAGCGCATGTCTTCTCACAGTCTGCTAGCTGTCCGTTCTGTGTGTGCTGAAAACAATCCAGTGTTTGTTCTCAGCATTGGCTCTGTAAATGGGAAACAAACAAAGTGGCCCACACCTGGCCACACAACACTATCCCAGCTATGATGTGTGTGTCAGTAACGTTAAATGGTTTGCCCACTGACATTCAGCTTATTTTCTATGACATGTTCTGGTCGTGATGTTAGCTATAGAAGCAGTTGTGAGTATCACTGTCTGGAGCTGCTGTGCTGATCTTGGAACCATGTCGTATTCTCTGCATGTTAGCTTTATGTTAGCTTCACATCAGAAATTTTGGCAACAGTTTGCAAATCCACAACTTAGCTAAAGTTGCTGTGCTGTTCGCTCTATATCATGGTATTTATCATGGTGTTGGATTTCTCCAGAATCAGTCACTCCACATTGAATGCAGCTTTATAATCTGGAATGAAGTGGCTGTTTGTCTAATATTACCAATATTCCAAAAGATTCAAATGTGCTTTACTTGCTAAAATTCTCCAATGACTCTTGAGGGGTTGGCTTTTATGTTTTTTAGTCTTTTGAAGTTCAAGTGTCAAGTTGAAGAAAGAATGAAGAATAACATATTTCCATAATAGTTACTAATAGTTCCATAATATTACTCCAGTTAGAACACTAGATGGCAGCCTTTGTCTTCTCTTATGTTTAGACTGAATCTCAGTTTAAGGTTTACTGTACTTTGTTAATAGCATCAGGACTTCTGCTTACTGGTTGACAAAGGTTTGTCTACCAAAACCCCTTTCATAAGATGAATAAAAATGGAGGATTTATGTTGTATTATGTTCAATTCTTGTTTGTTTATTTATTTATCTATTTCACATACTGGAATTTGGACAAGGTTGGGCCCCTAATTAGAGATGTGTTTTAAACATGCATTAAACTATACTGCATCATCTAGACTTAACTAACAACCTAGATATTAACTATATGGTTTGAAGACAGCTCTTCAAAGTGTTGACAAAAGAAGGTTCTCCTGAGCCTCACTTTCTCACACATGATGAACATCCTTCGGCGATGCATTAGATTTCTAAAGAACTCTGTCTTCCTCACTGAATTGTTCTCCATTTTCGACAGCTCTGCTCCCATGGGAGTACACTGACCCCTATGATTATGTTCATAGGCACAAGCAGCGAGCATGCCTACTGTCGTGCTGATTATCACCCGCATGACAACCCAAGCCCCCTCCTACTGTTTCCACCCTATATTCACCTCTCTCCTCTTCTACATGTCACACTCACTCTTGACTTGTATGCGCAAAGCATAAAAGCTTGATCTCAAATTTCCGGTTTCTGAGATGTAAAAATTAGCAAATACTCTGTCGGATCATATAACTACTTTCAGTCCCCCTAGGTTCTTTTTTTCTTAGCTTCTCCTGATGCATACCTCCACCTCGATGATGTGATGTGACAGACAGCTTTTTGGGGTAATTGGAGAACATTTTGAGAGCAAAAGAGAAAAAAAAACACTGCCCACCTCTATGTAACAATAATGACATGAGCTGGACAGTTTTGGAGTGGATTTATTTTCAGTGTTCTCAAAGGGGACACGAGGAGAGTTGGAGTAAAGTCATTGTCAGACAGCCCTGGGAAAGGCTTGTAAGAAGACACCTTGGGTCTCAGCTGCAATGTTTCGGCAGGATGAAGGTGGAGAGGTGGCTTTGTCTGGCTACTGTATGATTTGGATAATGGACTTACACATACATCATGATGGTGAGCTCATCCACAGAGCTTGATGGGGCTCAGAGAAGAACTTAATTCTCAATCTTTATCCAGAGCATGAAACAGTAGGGTATTACAACTAGTCTCTTGACACTTCTACACTCTGAACATCACATTTAATGCAGTTGGAGGTGACACCTAAATTTTCTCCAATCATTAACAAGTTTGAGTGTTAGTTAGCTACTATTAGCTACTATAAAGTGCTCTAAAGCCTGATATTATTACTGTATAGTGGTAATTCTATATTGCATTGGAAGTAATTGCATGGGTTGATTTATTTTCAGAAGTGGAGGGGACACAACAAAAATGAAAAAACAAAAACACTGCTGTCCTGTCTTATATTTGACTGGTGTAAATTTCTAACATCTTTTTAGGAGAATGTTAACTGTATATTGTAATATTGATTAAATGTTTGATAAACAAAGCCCTGGGCCCTCAGCCCTGAATAGTGAAATAATGGAATACTACCGTACATTTTTTGTCAGTTTTCGTCTGGTATTGCTGGTATTGCATCTCATCAGAGTCAAAGTCTGTCTTTGGCAAACCATCTTAGGAAATGAGGCTGTTCGGAATAACTAGAGAAAGCAGTTTGACATGTTTGTTTGACATACTGGAAGAAAATAAAAGGTTTCTTAATTCTTTATACATACATATAATGAGGCTTTACTGTCTGTTATCAGTATTATACAGTCAATGTTACTGCCTTTGAACAGTCTCTCATTAGAGGTGTTTCTTCAAGATGCTTTCTTTCATCGAATAGAAAAAGCAATATTTTACAAATGCACGTCCTAAACAAGACCTGTGTGCATTATCAGTGCTTTGAATTGTAATTTAAGAGCATGTTGGTGCTAATGCAGGTTTCCAGAAGGATGAGATCATCAAGAAAACAACAAGGCTATCAAATGCTCCTTGAGCATTCTGTGTTGTCACCTAATACCTGATGAGGAACAAACAGCACAGCTTTTATGTTCCCCTGTCTGCAGGGTTTGTGTGTGTGTTACAATAGGACAGCCTTGTGTATAGGAAACTCTGTATCCTTAATGTGTTCTGTAATGGACCATCTTAGAGTTATCCTCACCAGTTATTACTGTTGAGCTTTCTTATCATTGTAATGATAAATAAAAAGGTATGTTAACATATTGCCTGAATTTAACACTGAAGTTGCACATACATACATTCGCCGTGGCTGAAAGCTAGAACCAGTAGGCTGGGGAGCATCTCTACAACTGCTACTAACCCTCTCAAACCACTTCACATTCCTGATGGATAAGGGTCTGGTCCATCCAGGTGATAACTCTATCCTGGATTCTATGGCCCTCCCGACACAGCCGCATCTCCTCCACCTCTCCCGTGGCTAGAGTTGGCCACAGCTCCTCCTGCTTCCATTCCATTTCCTCCACCTCTAGCCAGTGCTGGATGGGCAGCTGGTCACTCCACCATGAGGAAAAACTGCCGGAGGCGGCTGTCATCAGATGCTCAATAAGTCTACCATGAACTGAGCTACTTCACCGCCGTCTGCCTGCGAAGACCCTGGCAGCTCGCACACATCATTTCCTTGTCCTCTTTTTTCCCCCCACTGATCATGACTGACTCCATAATCAGGAACATCCGCTTTGTAAACGCCACCACACAATGTCTTCCCAGTGGCACAGTCCCGGACATAGTAGATAAACTCCTGGAACCTCTGCCTTTACTGCCGGAAAGCACTGTGGAAAATCTGTTTTCATTTCTGGCCCCATTCCCACTCTCAGTCGTGGGCCTATCAATTCAAATAGCCGTATCCTGAGCCCGTACACCTGGCTCCAGTCCGCATGCAGCGCTTGTTCCTACTATGATAATGAACTACAATACACAAAATAAAGCTACTCTGCCCCCAACTTAATTCACCTCCTAATCATCTCCCTTCTGGTCTCTCAAGCATATATGAAAATCTGACTCTTAAATGCAAAGTCTTTAAACAAATCCTTTTTGTGCAATGATTTTATTACATGGGGCACTGATGTAGCCTTAAATTTGGATCTAAAAGATGTTTCTCTGTGACTATGGACAAACATGCTCTATGGCAGAGTTTTTCAAAGTTTTTCAGGAGAGGTTCAGTGAATGGAAGTGAAAAAAACATTACATTAGTTATCGGGAGGATAGCCTAAATGTGTGTGATTTAGTTGAATAGATTTAAGAGATACTATAGTTTGGGTTTATAATAGTTTATGTATATAGTATATAGTTTATAATTTTACTGTTTTTCCCACTCTCCCATAGTCAGAAATAAATAAATGCCTAAGGACCGAGCTTGGGGTAGTTTTTGACCAGGAAGAATTTTTTAAATGAAGAAAGTTGTTCAGTTTTGTTTTGGTCATTTCCTGTGGCTCAGGAGATAGAGCGGGTTGCCCATTAATTGGAAGGTTGGCAGTTCAATCCCCGGCTCATCCAGGCTGCATGTTGAAGTATCCTTGGGCAAGATACTGAACCCTGAATTGCCCATGGTGGCTGTTCTGCCAGTGTGTGAATGTTAGTTGAGCACTGCGGCTCAGTGAATGAATGTGTGTAAAAGCACTTTGAGTGGTCAAAAACAAGTAAGGTGCTATACAAGTACAGAGTTTTTACATTTAAATATAGCCATGGTTAAGTCTTTTATTTCAGCCATAGATCTTGAGAAACCCATCCATTCTTTTATCTCTTTCCGCCACAACTATTTTAACTCCCTATTACCTGTCTCAGTCAGAAATCAACACATCACACTATCCTGTGTCCCACTGGCATCATGTCAAAGTTTTGATTTTAGCCTGTAAGTAATGATGTAACGGTACAAAGCCAATGTGGAGTGATTTCTTTATACTAGCCTACAGTGATGCAAGGGGAGCTAACATTAGCACGGATCTACCATAGTTTGCTGAGAACGTTACCAGGCAATGTCCTCGACAGCAGCTGCAACTTAAAATTTCTAGCTGGGTGGTAGTCCCAGAATATGAATGTACTGTCATCATTAGGGATCCAAGCTACTGCACGTAGCTCAGGCTCAGAAATTCGCACACTTCTACCTCTAGGAGGCACTATAAGCAAGGTCAACACGTTTGGAATTGGAAGTCCTGCATACAAAGGCGCATATGATTAACCTTATATCCACGGGTTTGCGGGATCAAGCTGGATCTCATGGTATAGGTCCCATTTCCGTCTATGATTTCTTTTTGCTACATTGCGAACTGAAAAACGTACTTTAATTAAGTCCTCCGAAAGTTCGATCGGCACCAAACTTGGCACCAACCATCTCTAAAAGTTATTTAGAGCTTCATACACAAAGCACAACAATTATAAGCTAACAAATGTTTATGCGAAACACTAAACACAGGAAGTTATGTCTTATCTAAGTTTTGGAAAGGCTGATCGACAACAAACTAGGTGCACTTATGTGGCATGGCCTCCCGAGGGGCTGTGCAAAATTCTGCGCGATTACCTCTTAGGTGGTGCTTGTGTAACAGCAATTATCTGTTCCTCTATAACCACTCCCATTTACATGAAACCTCAGCTAAATTTTTCAGGACGGTCTCCTGACTCCAGTGAACAAAGTTGACCCCAACATGCTCATAGGTGGCACTATTATTGCAGATCAAAGTCGTTTGAAAAAAACGACTTTGATTGAATTAATTTTATATCTCTATAACCACAAATCTGATTCATACCGAAAAAATAGGCATTTTGCTTTATAACTACCGCACAGTACATCACACATTCATGAACCTTATATCTACGTGTTTGGTGGATGCTGCCGATTTGTATGGTATAGGACACTCCTCTGTACGATGAATTAATGCCCTAAATTTGCACTGAGCTTGAGCTGCTGCTCAGAACGATAGATTATTGAGGCTACCATTTCAACTTACTGAGTACTTTTAGATGAACAAAAGAGGTTGTATATAACTGCTGTTTTTTTTTTTGTTTATGCCTCATGTATGTTTGTTTTAACCCTATTGCAAATCAAATTTCTCCGGCTGGGACAATAAAGACTGAACTTGAACTTGACGTTTTCTTTTCATTAAATTGCAAAAACTGAAATACCTATTTTAATTAATTCCAGAGAACTGGCAAGTCCGATCGGCACCAAACTTGGCACGGACCATCTCAGGACGAAGCTGATAAAAATTAGTGCTCCCCAGATTGATACGCAAAAAACTGTTTGTCCAATGTACACCAAATTTGGGGACCTTATGTGGCACACATTCCCGAGAGGCTGTATCAAATTTGGTATCAATCGGCCAATAGGTGGCGCTGTTATTGCAAACTGAACAGCATAGGAAATTGTCATTCAAATACATAGAATCTTGTTCATCGCTTAGGGCCCAGAGTTCAGCTCCCTCGTCGTCCGCGGGGGGCCCTAGTTGGATTGCGCAGCCTCTGTGGGGCAAGGGGTGCGACAGGCGTAGGGAGGCTTGGAACCCGTCTTACAACTGCTTGCAGTTCTAGTTATTATTACTATTATTCATTTTCATTGATATTTGTATTGTTACCATTGCCATTACTATTACATCTCTGTGTCAGGGTAGTGTGTGTTCTTGGCCCCAAAACATCATTAATTCAATTCAATTTTATTTATATAGCGCCAAATCACAACAACAGTTATCTCACAGCGCTTTTCATAAAAGAGCAGGTCTAGACCGTACTCTGTGATGTTATTTACAGAAGCCCAACAGTTCCCACCAAGAGCAAGCACTAGGCGACAGAGGCAAGGAAAAACTTCCTTTTAAGAGGCAGAAACCTCGAGCAGAACCATGGCTCAGGGTGGGCGGCCATCTGCCTCGACCGGTTGGGGTGAGAGAGAGAGAGAGAGAGAGAGAGAGATGTAAGGAGAGAGAGAGAGAGATGTAAGGAGAGAGAGAGGGGAGGGAGGCAGCCTACACAATATACACACAGAGGTACACACAGTGAAGGTAATGCTGCTATAGACCAAATGAAAAATGGTACAGATATTTATAATAGTGTTAATGGTAACCATCGTAATGTTAATGATTATAATAACAATAATAACAATAAGACTAGCAACAATAGTCGTTGTAGCAGAGGGTGTCGAGCAGGAACACGGGGGCAGCAGGTGACCCACAGCCACAGATCCAGACTCCACAGCTCCAGAGCCAGAAAACCTGCAGGAAGTGATAGGAGAGAGGAGAGAGACGAGAAAGCACAAGACTACCAGAAAGGGGAGAAGTTGTGTTAGTAACATGCAATAATGGGATAAGGTTGCATACAGAGGGAGAGAAAGTAGAGGAGAGAGGAGCTCAGTGCATCATGGGAAATCCCCCGGCAGTCTAGGCCTATAGCAGCATAACTAAGGGATGGTTCAGGACTACCTGAGCCAGCCCTAACTATAAGCTTTATCAAAGAGGAAAGTCTTAAGCCTACTCTTAAATGTGGAGATGGTGTCTGCCTCCTGAACCCAAATTGGAACCTGGTTCCACAGGAGAGGAGCTTGATAGCTGAACGCTCTGGCTCCTAGTCTACTTTTGGAGACTCTAGGAACCACAAGTAACCCTGCATTCTGGGAGCGCAGTGCTCTGGTGGGGTAGTAAGGTACTATGAGCTCTTTAAGATAAGATGGTGCCTGACCATTAAGAGCTTTGTAGGTAAGAAGAATGATTTTAAATTCTATTCTGGATTTTACTGGAAGCCAATGCAAAGAAGCTAAAACAGGAGAAATGTGATCTCTTTTCCTGGTTCCTGTCAGAACACGTGCTGCAGCATTCTGGATCAGCTGAAGAGTCTTAATGGACTTTTTCGAGCAGCCTGATAATAAGGAATTGCAGTAATCCAGCCTAGAAGTAACAAATGCATGGACTAGTTTTTCTGCATCATTTTTAGACAGGATGTTCCTGATTTTCGCAATATTACGTAGGTGAAAAAAGGCGGTCCTTGAAATTTGCTTAATGTGAGACTTAAACGACATGTCCTGATCAAAGATAACTCCAAGATTCCTCACAGTGGTGCTGGAGGCCAAGGTGATGCCATCCAGGGAAACTATATCTTTAGATAATGCGTCACGGAGGTGCTTAGGCCCCAGAGCAATAACTTCAGTTTTATCTGAGTTTAACATGAGAAAATTACAGGTCATCCAGGTTTTAACATCCTGAAGGCACATTTGAAGTTTAGCTAACTGATGAGTTTCATCTGGCTTGATCGATAGATATAACTGAGTATCATCTGCATAACAATGAAAGCTTATGGAATGTTTCCTGATAATATTGCCTAAAGGAAGCATATATAAAGTGAAGAGGATTGGTCCAAGGACAGATCCTTGAGGAACTCCATGAGTAACTTTGGCGTGCATGGAGGACTCATTGTTAACATGTACAAACTGAAATCGATCTGATAAATAGGACTTAAACCAGCTTAGAGCGGTTCCTTTAATGCCAATGAAATATTCCAGTCTCTGCAATAGGATCTGATGGTCAATGGTATCAAATGCAGCACTAAGATCTAATAAAACCAGTACAGAGACAAGTCCTTTGTCTGATGCAATAAGGAGGTCATTAGTAATTTTCACCAGTGCTGTCTCTGTGCTATGATGAGCTCTAAACCCTGACTGAAAATCCTCAAATAAACTATTGCTCTGTAGAAAGTCACACAGCTGTTTAGCAACTGCTTTCTCCAGAACCTTAGAGAGAAATGGAAGGTTAGATATAGGTCTATAGTTGGCTAAAACATCCGGATCAAGTTTGGGCTTTTTTAATTACAGCTACTTTAAAGTACTGTGGTACATAGCCTGTTGATAAAGATAGATTGATCATATCTAGTATAGAGGTGCTGACTAAGGGTAGAACATCTTTAAGCAGCCTAGTCGGGATGGGGTCTAAGAGGCAGGTTGATGGTTTAGATGAAGAAATTATTGAAGTTAGTTGGTAAAGATTGAGGGAAGCAAAACAGTCTAAACGTGTATCTGGTTCTACAGCTGTTTCTAAGGTTCCTGAGTTAAGAGATAAGTCGGTGCCAATTGAGGGCAGGTCTTGATGAATTTTGTCTCTAATAGCTAGAATTTTATCATTAAAGAAGCTCATGAAATCGTTACTACTGAGAGCTATGGGAATACTTGGCTCAATAGAGCTGTGACTCTCTGTCAGCCTGGCTACAGTGCTGAAAAGAAACCTGGGGTTGTTCCTATTTTCCTCTATTAATGACGAGTAGTACGCTGCTCTGGCATTACGGAGGGCCTTCCTATAAGTTTTAAGACTATCTTGCCAAATTAAACGAGAATTTTCCACTTTGGTAGAACGCCAATTCCTCTCAAGTTTCCGTGATATTTGCTTTAATTTGCGAGTTTCAGTATTATACCATGGAGCTAACCGTCTTTGTTTTAGTATTTTCTTTTTTAGAGGGGCTACAGAGTCGAGTGTCATTCGCAGCGAGCCTGCAGCACTATCAACAAGATGATCGATTTGGGAGGGACTGAAATTAGCATAGGAGTCCTCCGTTACTTTGTGACTAGATAATGTATTTAGAGCTGATGGAATCGCATCCTTAAATTTAGCTATGGCACTATCAGACAGACATCTTGTATAGAAATTTTTGCCCAATGGCGAGTAGTTCAGCAATACAAACTCAAAAGTTATCAAACAGTGGTCGGATAAAGAGGGATTCTGTGGGAACACCACTAAATGTTCAATTTCAATACCATACACCAAAACAAGGTCGAGGGTGTGGTTAAAACAGTGAGTCGGTTCATGAACACTCTGAGAGAAGCCGATGGAATCTAACAAAGAGATAAACGCAGTACTGAAGCTGCCATTCTCAACGTCCACATGAATATTAAAGTCCCCTACAATAATAACTTTGTCCGTTTAAGGACTAAAGTTGACAAAAACTCTGCAAATTCAGATAAGAATTCAGAGTACGGACCAGGTGCTCGGTACACTATAACAAAAAGAATTGGTTGCAGTGATTTCCAACTTGAGTGCGAAAGACTAAGAACAAGACTTTCAAATGAGTTATAGTTTAGTTTAGGTTTAGAGCTGATTAGTAGGCTAGAGTCGAAGATAGCTGCAACTCCACCTCCTCGGCCTGTGCCTCGAGGAATGTGAGTATTAATATGACTGGGAGGGGTGGATTCATTTAGGCTAACATATTCTCCATCACCCAGCCAGGTTTCAGTAAGACCAAATAAATCAATATCATAATCTGATATTAGTTCATTTACTAGTACACCTTTAGAAGAGAGAGATCTGATGTTTAAGAGTCCACATTTAACTCTCCTATTCGTTTGCACTATTGCTCTTGTGGTTTTAATTTTTATGAGGTTTTTATGCACAGCTCCTCTTCTGTTTACCTTTTTAAATAATTTCGATGGTCGGGGGCAGACACCGTCACTATAGGATTTTCACTAAGTAACTCCTGAAATGGAGGAGCAGAGAAGTGTGTTAGACTGCGACTCTGCGTAGGGTTTTGGGTGGGTAACTGCTGAAAAAGAAGGGCAGAGAAGTGTGTTAAACTGCGACTCTGCCTCCTGGTCTCAACTCTGGGTTGTCATGGATTTGGTCCACTAATAAACTTGGCCAGATTTCTAGAAATGAGAGCTGCTCCTTCCCAAGTGGGATGGATGCCGTCTCTCCGGATCAGACCAGGTCTTCCCCAGAAAGTCTGCCAATGATCAACAAAGCCCACATCGTTTGCTGGACACCACCTCGACAACCAGCGGTGGAATGACGACATGCGGCTATACATGTCATCACTGGTCAGATTTGGCAGGGGTCCAGAGAAAACTACGGTGTCCGACATTGTTTTTGCATATGTACACACCGACTCAACATTAATCTTAGTGACCTCCGATTGGCGTAACCGGGAGTCATTACCGCCGACGTGAATAACAATCTTACTGTATTTACGTTTATCCTTAGCCAGCAGTTTCAAATAAGACTCAATGTCGCCCGCTCTGGCCCCAGGGATGCACTTAACTATGGCCGCTGGCTTCGCTAAATTCACGTTTCTCAAAATGGAGCTGCCAATGATCAGAGTTGGTTTCTCAGCGGGTGTGTCGCTGAGTGGGGAAAATCTGTTAGAAACGTGAACAGGTTGATGATGCCCCGTGGACTTTGAATGCTTACGACTATTCCTCCTTCGGACAGTCACCCAGCCCCCCTTTCCTGGCTGCACAGGGGATGCCGGAGGACGGCTACTAGAGGCTAACTCAGGCCGTTCCGCACCGACTACCGGGGACTGGCTAGCTACAGTAGCTAAAGACTGATCTACCAAGGTGCGGAGCCGGACTTCTAAGTCACTGAGCCTCGCCTCCATGTCTAAAAATAAACTACACCATTACCGCTAAAGGAGGCAGAGGAGTAACTAAACATCTGACACACCGAGCAGGAGAAAGTAGGAGAGAGAGAGGGAGAAGGAGAAGCCATCGCTAGCTGCTAAGCTAAAGTCGCTAACGGCTAAGCTAAATTACTGTAGCGTCAGCTACCAAAACTTTAGAACAACTATGAGATTGAACAGCAGTCACTAAAAGATGGAAAGAACTGTGAGTGCTTAGGCAAAATTACTGTAAAGAATAAGTGTTTAGCGAACAGTTGGCCGCTGTAATCAAACAAATGTAACTGTTATTTAGCGAGAGCAACAACACCGTACCAACACACAAGCACCGGAAACGGAAATGAGTCGACACGCTTACCGCAGTACGTCAGCCTACGTCGAGCATTAGTCAAACCTTCAGCAGATTGGTATGAAGTAATCTTATCCAATTAGAAAATAATTTTCCAAAACCAAAGAAAAAAATAAACAAAATAAATACCTTTGTGAATCCCTTTATATGTCAGAGGTAGCATGCGTCTGGAGCAACTAGGGGTTAAGTGTGCTCAGGGGCACATGGTGGATGTGTCGCAGTGGGAATCAAACCCCCGGTCTCTCACATCAAAGGCACTTTCACTACCTGACCAGCAAGCCACAGTTTGAGACTGAGAAACTGTGTGTCAGCGATGGTGGTGAGCACACAGGGACCCCTCCGACTTCAGCCACAGCTCGGAATCATGCCATCTGTGTAAGCTCTCTGATAACTGCTATTGTGGGGTGAATATCATTAAGATGAAAGAGCTGGTTGTAGTGTTCTGCAGGCAGCAGGTGAGTCCAGCAAACCTCTACTTGCCTCTTGCACGGTCCGTATACAACCCATTTGATCTCCACTACAATTCACCTGACGAAATTCACCTCTGCATCTCTGAGCCGACCTCTCTAACAAAGGTTAGTCTGTCGTGGCACTTCTCAACTCCTGCTGCAGTGAGTAGAATATGCCATGTGTGTAATAGCATTGTCTGCCTGAATTAACTATGGGTGTATTCCAAAGTTAAAGTCTTTTAGTACAAAATTACTTTATTTTGCATTTTGCTTGGTAGTTTTCTCACTGAGCCAGGGTGAAGGGATAGCAACAGAAAGGGGGGATATACTAAAATTATTGTAAATTCAGAAGATTCTTGATTTGAATCACTGAAATTACTAAAGCCTCATTTCAGCTTTTTACTTTGGAATGCATTTTTACTGTTAATGAGGACTATAGATTTTGTCCTCCATCATTTACACTTAAAGCGCATCAGATCTTTTTCTTTGTACCTGTCCTGCCCAGCAGCCTGGTATGCACTATGAGGAGTTGGATACCATGTTGTGCTCATTGTGAGAGAGCCGGCAGGGGAAGCAGTGGGAGCCCCACCCCTGCCGAAGAGGGCCCCGGGGAGGAGAGTATACAATGGATCCCAGGCCCAGGGACTTGCCACCTGCCCCAGACATGAGCAAAAGCCCGAGGCCCCAGACCCCCTGGTCCAGAGCGGGCAGCCACACCCCCCAACCCACACCAGGTCAGGAAATGCGGACACCAACCCCATGGCATCCCCGACGCCCCGGGGCTCCAGGGGCAGGAAACGAGGCCAATAAGACCCCACCCATCCCCCGCGCCCGCCTGTGTAGATGTATTGTATTGTGTTGGATGCATGTCATGGTTTGTGAGGTGTTGTTTGGTGGAGTGGAGATAAGATATGTGGTAACTAAGGTGCAGTTAAAATTGGAGGGTAGTTGCGACAAGGGCACCCCATAACTGGCAGGTATTGGAGCCTCCCAACGTGCACCTCCCACCCCCAAGACCTCTGTGTCTAATGTGTTTTTAAAAGTGAGGGGTGACCAGCGGGGGAGGAAGGAGGGCGAGATCGCAACAAAGCAGCCCCCCAGAGTCGTTAGGGTGTGGAGGGTGTAGTGAGACATAAGGGGGAACAATATGCTGCTGTACAATATACCCCACAACTCTATCTCTCTCTCTCCCCCTGCTTGGACAAGTTGCATGCATGTAACTCAGAAGAGAGCTCAAGACAAGGTGGATTTCAGGTGGAAGAAAGGGAATTTGTGAGCAGATGATAGCAAGGTATAGGAGAAAGAGAGCCACATGTTCAGTAATGGCTTTTGTGGATCATTTTTGTTCACCTCTGTCTAATGCAGAATTGCTCCTACAGAGTGACGTCAGAGTTTCTGATCTGAGTGTCCAGATTGGTCGCAATTAAAAAATCTGACCTGTATCGGATTTTGGCAACTTATGTTTGTGGTCCACATCAAATACAACTGGAAAAGATCGTATTCCATGTCACCTGGGCTGTTCACACTGTTAAGTGTGATTTATACTCACACACCGCAGGGGTATACTTGTGCATCGGTGTCTCCGTCGATCTGCAATTACACTGCCAAATGCAAGCTGGTAGAAGCGCTACAGCATCCTCTATGTTGACTTTTGCCGGCCGAGGAGGTTAACTTCTGGTATAGATCTCGCCTAACTTGAATGGGGGGAAAATTGTATAGGTGCAGCTGTTAGACTTTTCAAATGTTATCGACCGAATGAATCACATAATGATGTCATTTCACGTGTGTTGTGATGGTCAAACATATTGATCCATCGTGTTACAGCCGCTGGATTGGGTGCTAGAAAAATTTACTTCAAAGCATGGTACACTTCCTGTTAGTGATGTGCGGATCGATACCAAAGTTTCCTGCCCTAGGATCGATACTCATATAAAAGGATCGATATCTTTCATGTCATTTGGAGTGAGTGTGTGTTTTATCATAAGTATCTTACTGTCACCAGGATGGTCTAGTTATAGGCTACTCAGTTGATAGGAACTACTTTTCCTTCCGCCTGTCAAAGTCATGCTTGCGCTACCGCTCTGTGAGTTTCTTTGAAGTGAGCTGCTGCAGCCCTTTGCATTTCCTGTGATTGAATACTGACTCTGGCTGACTGTAAAAACAGTCACGTCTGGCTGTGTTTTAGCTGTGAAAGTAATAATGTTGCTCTGTTGCTCTGACAGTGTAATACTTTGGCAACACAGCAAACTTCACTAAACATCTGAGAGTAAGTCTATCACAGTAATAGGATGATATTATGAAGCGGCCGTTCTGAGCAGGATATTTTTATTATAATTAAAGAATATGACAGTAGTTTGATGTCTTGTCATAAAATATGTAAAAAGTATCGGTAATGGTCTTGGTATCAGCAATACCAGCCTTGGTATTACCTGGTATTGGATTGTATATGAATTAAGTGGTATCATACATCACTACTTCCTGTCAGCTCTGAGGTACTGCGAGGCTACCCAGCTGACCAATCACAGTTGTTGCAGTCCGCATTGCTCAATGTGCAGTTATATTTTTTGAGGAGGTGCATGTCAGGCTATGGCATAGGCTATGGTGTAGGGTACAGGGCTATGTAGAGGCTACACTGTCGATTTGACACAGAATTAAAGATCAGATCTGAGTAACACATGAGCAAAATAATCGTATTTGGGTCACCTTTGCCAAGAGTCTGAACCACAGACTGTATAAAAATAGACGTAGTGGCCGTGGCGTCACCCATGGCGTTCTGAAAAGCCGTTTTGAAGCTCAAATTGGCTGAGCTGGCCGGCGCCATCTTGGCAGCGAGTCACCGTGTGTCACTCCCAGTTAACCATAAATGGATAAAGAGGCGGGTCGTGTGTGGATCTGAGGTAACGGGTTGCTGAAACCACGCCTCTCTCTCTCTCTCTCTCATGCCATTCACCGGTCTTGCGCAGAGTTTTGCGTACACAGCTGCATGCACGTTGCTGTTCCTCATGGGTCTATTTCAAGTAGCCGGCTGTTTAAAATTGATATAATATTCTTTGTGTGGTTCATCAACGGTGATAAATTATCTGAAAGTCCCTCGAGGAACTACACATATGCACTGACGACCCAGGGTTAGGGTTACAACTTTGGATTTATTGACACACTTTAAAAAGATTTATTGAAAGTTTTATTCTTTTTACATGTTTATTTACAGCATTAAACGTTGAGATGTGTATTGTATTATGCAGTATATTAACTTATTGGGACCACCATGATATCGCCAAAATGACATGATCCTCGTTTTGCTACGTATTCTACCCAAACCAAATGTTTACTCCAGCTGGAGGGGTTCTGAGAAGCCATACAGCGCCGGCCCATCTCCAACTCTTGATTGAGCCGCTAAGTTTGGCTGTTAGTTTGGGGGTGGTCTCCTGAGAACAGACTCACTGTAGCGCCCAATAACTTACAGAAATCCTTCCAGAACTGGGAGATGAACTGCGGGCCCCGGTCTGACACCACATCTTGGTGAAGTCAGTGCAACCTGAACACATGAGATAGCATAATTTCCACCACCTCTTCAGCGGGCAGGAGTTTAGACAGAGGGTCAGGATGGTCGTGTTACCTTCAGAGGAGGGTAACCCAGTAACCAGGGGTGAATATGGAGAAGTTTGTTGTTTCCTAGCAAAAGTTATAGTGAGATAAAAAAATACAAACTGGGATCCAGAGAATGTCAAGTACACTAAATGTATAGCACCTTTCTAGCCACTACATCTGGATTCATACACATTCATTCACTGAGCCTAAGTGCTCAAACAGCCAACAGAGTTAATTGAGGTTTCAGTATCTTGCACGAGGACACTTGAACCACTGACCTTCCATTTACCGGGCAACCTGCTGTACCTCCTGAGCCACCGTCACACCAATGCTAGGAATTATACTGTTAAGCCTTACAAACATAAGCGGAGGTAGTTTGGGTGCATGGGGCGGCCAACCCAGGGCCCACACTGGTAAGGGGCCCACTATGTGGGCCACTAAGTTTGGCCAGTTTAGGACACAGACACACAACAGCAGTACATGACACTGCATGGTATGGGGAGAAGTCAGCAGCTCTTATCAAATGAAACAGTCTCTTCACTCATGGTCTCAATGGTAAACCACCACAAGAATGACAATTACCAACATAAGCACTAGATTCTAAGGAGACACGTTTTAATAAACACATATCTTACTTTATGATTTATATTTCAAACAAATGGCAAACCTATTAGCACATATTAACAAAACACCCTTCATCCGCATGCATCATGGGAATTATGAGGGACGAATGTAAGCTGTGTGTGTGCAGCGGGTTATTTACGGCATCAACTTCCACTGGAAGCCTCTCAGAAGCATTTCAGCAGCGCAGCATGTAGCCTGCCCCACGTTAATGACTTGTTTTTATTTTGTTGGCAGCAATAATGTAAGTTACTGAAAAGATCCAGTTACTGAATAACTGGATAATAATAAAAAAGTTTTTGGCCACAGAATGAACACTGCACTTAAATCAACAATATGCCTTTATATTATAATTTGCAAAATGTGACCACAGAGCTGTAGCTAACCTCATTTTCTAGATCAGTAACATGGACCATCATTTTAGCTGTTTCTTACTGTAGTTTTAATAATAATCTATATATAATATTGCGGGTCACAGCTTGCCTTATACTTTTAACACATTACTGTCTATTATAAGCAACAAGATGTCAGGCCTAGTGGAAAACAGATCGCAACATGATGTCTCCTCTCTTTTCCCCACTCACAAAAATCACTAAAATGAAATATTCTGTCTGCCCATCCAAACTAACTATCCCTAACAACAAAAGAATACAAAAAGACAGATATTTATAACAGATATTTAACCTATAATTTAACCCATAAATAGCAACTCTCTCCTACTTTTTTTCCAAGGTTACTTCTTTTGTCTCCTAGCACATGTGTAAAAACTACAACAGTGGGTTGTTCCCCAGAACCCACATCTGGCTGTGGAAGTAGGAAAAAGTTCGTCCTCCACACAGGTCCCTTCATCCTGCATATTCTCAAGCCCAATCCGCAAGAAGGGTCCGGCTGAGGACTGTAGCTAAGGGGGCGTGGATTTGAAGAAGAGGACGGTAACCTAAAGTAATGGCGCAGCAGAAGCAGCAGGTAGGTAATCACGGCTCAGTGCAGCAAAAGTTGAATCTATGATGTTAACGGACAAATAAGTACAATTATTTTTGAAAAATAAAAGTTATTCATTTCAACTGTTTAATGTTGTTAATCTAAATAATCATATAATCTTTAAAAATAATTGTTTATTTATTAATGTTAGTCCGAAGTTTTTTGTTTCTATTAATATCCATACCTAGATTTATTATTGTTCTGTGTTTTTGTTTAATATTATTTTATTATATTATGGTATTTTATTCTGTTTTTATTTGTGGACATCCTCAATAAGCCAATCATGCTGGTTTTTATTGTCTTTGTTGTATTTGTGCCTGCTTACAACATGCAATGGGACTGTTAACTGTTGATACTGCCAGCCTTTAATTAGCTTTCACTCGTGTGGAAACATGCGTGGAGTTTGACTTTAAAAATGTTTACGTAGTATTAATAGAAGTTAATATTAATATCTTTAATAGTACTTGAAAAGAAAAAAATTAATATTGCACTATTTAGCACACTAGACTTTTCTTCTGCTGAAGCCGTCCTGTTGTTGATTACATTTCCCTGTGTATTTGTATAACATTGTGTTTTAAATAAAGTTTTTCTTTAAATCATAGGCTTCTGTCAACTCAGAACTACAATGCAGAACAGACCATACAGAAAGGTGCTGCGGCTACAGCCAATCATTACAGACTGCAGGGTGAAATACAGGGTTGCCCACCTGCCTCACCTCAACCGCCTCTACTCACCACCTTGCCCGGACTCCCACTCTGGACTCGGATCACTCTCCACTCCCATGCTTTCCTGACTACTGCAATAAACTCCCCTTAATAGCATCATCTCTTGGTTCTGTCGTGCTTTTGGGTTCTGACTTCTGCACACGCCCGTAACATTCAGAGGTCTAGTGGAGTCCATGCCTCCATGGATCAGGGCTGTTTTGGGGGCAAAAGGGGTATTTGTTTCTGATCTTTTAAAACATGTAAACAACACGAATGCCCATGGTCCAGGTCACATTTGTTGTTGTACATTGGGATACTGTGCTGACCAACTTAGCGGTATCTTCCACCATATCTTCAGGATATCACTTGTTTGTTACCAATCAAAAAACCCCACCAGTCCTAGGCTACCTAATGTGTTTAAACCAGTCGCGCTAATATAATAAAGAACTTTGAGAAAATTGTTATAAACCTTGTGCTGTTAACTATGGATGGAAAACTTGAGACACTGCAATGTGTTTTCTAGGCAGGCAGAAGTGTGGATGATGCCAAGCTTTTAATAATCCAAAAACGATATAGACACTGGCTTTTGTTTGCAAATATCAATATATAATGCTGTAAATAAAAATGTCAAAAGACAGAAGTCTTTTTGTATTGCATTAATAAATCCAAAATTGTAACCAAAGGAACAGGGGTCAGTGTGCCTGTGTGTTTGGGGGGGGGTGAAGAGGAAGAGAGACAGAGTTTGGTGTAGTGTAAAGTTGCGCATGGCTGTGTGCACTTTGCGGGACATTCAAATCATTTATTATCATAAATGAACCACAAAAAAAATATATTGTTTTTTAAACAGTACTAGGAATAGACAAGTGAGGAACCGTGACGTGCATGCAGTTGTCGGCGGGCACAACTTGGCACAAGACCGGTGAATAGCAGGCGAGCAGAGCAGTGAGAAAAGGTTCAACAACAAGCCTCAGTGTAGGTGTAAATGTAGTGTAAGTTACCGTAGAGACTGCAGCTCTGCAGCTTCGCAAGATTAAAGCAAAGCTACTGTGTGCCCCCCCCCCACCAACACTCACACGATTTCACAATCAGTCAACTATAGACTTGACAATTCTAATTCGACTATGTAAATCTTTAGTTGGGGACAGCCGTAGTTGACTTATTTAAAGTTTTAAAGGGAGAGTTAGAGATTCTGCAGAGGGATTGATGATATTTGAACTCATCTGCCAAACAAATACACCCCTCATTTCAGAGCTCCCTCAGATGCTCCGCCCCCAAATTTCAGATCTCTGAGGTTTTGCTGAAGGGTATCTTGTGCATCAAAGCATCAGTATTTTACAGACGGGAAGAGAACTTGTTGAAATATCTGCTGGTTTCATAGCCTCACAGTGAAAGACAGAAACAGCCTGAACTGTTCTGACTTCATTATTGACTTATTCTCGACATGTTAGCAAGGGAATTTTCTCTTACCAGGGTGTAACTATGCTGGGCCTGCTTGTAAAACTAATCACTGTTCTAAATCATTCTTCCCCTCTGCAATTCCAATACTAAATGCTCTGTAGGGTTTTCAAAATGGGTTTGAAACAATATTTATAGACTCTGTTCCACGTTTAGCTCCTTTGTATCATTACTTGTTTGTTTGTTTTTATCTTATTGTGTTTTGTGTACAATCCCTAGTGGAAGTAATAAAGTCCATTGCCATCATTGTAACTCATTCCAAATCAAATGCAAACAGCGCACAGACCAGTCAACCCCTAACTGCTTGAAGGTATACTATTTTTCTACTTTCCTTCTCTTTTGTCTCGTCTCTGAGCTGCTGTGAAACACTGTGTCTTTGTCTGGCGAGGGTTTTCTGAGCATTGTGGCTAAGAGGGCATCCTTCACCAACATCCTGCCTGAATGAGAAACAGGTGTGTCTGCAGCAGAGAGATTAAACTGTCTTTGACTGTTTGAGGCTATTGACTGCAGAACACACATGTAGACAGACATCCAGCAGCAGGCACCTTTTCACAGCTCCAGGCCTCAGGACACTCAACAAAATGGACCTTTGTATGATTCTATTTTGGGTTTTTTAGAAAGCATGTTTGCGGAAGAGGACTTTCTGCAGCTTTTGATGTGGCTCCCGCCCCCTCTTTGATGTATACAATACAAAAAATAGCTTCCTCATATGAAAGAGAAAGATTAACACTTAGGTAGAGGGGATTAATAAGCTATAGTGTGGCTGTAACCTAACAGTGGCACGATATTATTGCATTATTAATTGCTGCTTGTTCTGATCTGGATTGACATCCACTTGTGATGTTACATCCATGACTTTTCGGAGGCCAGCAATATCACAGACTGTGCTGTAATCCTCCTATTCAGCTATGTGTGAACACTGCAGGTAGAAATGTGTGTTTGATGTATTCAAAGAATGCTCTATTAATGTGACATGCCAGGGTTCAGCAGGATGTGGAGTCTGTTCAGATAAAGTATGGTAAGCCTGTGCTTGAGAAGCACATCAATAGACATGTAATTATAGGGGAGGACTGAGTAAGCAACAAATTGTAGCTACTGAAGGGACCGGGGTCACACACTTCAGGGCGCTTTGACATGGGCAGTGTCACTGATCTATGTTTTTAACCCACATTGTCCCAGTACCTGACTCAGAGATTTGACTTTTGGGCGGCTGTGGCTCAGGAGGTAGAGCGGGTTGGCTGTTAATCGGAAGGTCAGCGGTTCAATCCCTGGCTCCCCCTGGTTGCGTGTCGAAGTGTCCTTGGGCAAGATACTGAACCCCGAATTGCCCCTGGCGGCTGTTCCGCCAGTGTATGAGTGAGTGTGAATGTTAGTTTCCGTTTGAGCACTTAGGCTCAGTGTATGAATGTGTGTGACTGGTGAATGCAGATGTAGTGTAAAAGCGCTTTGAGTGGTCGAAAAGGCGCTATACAAGTACGGAGCATTTACTACAGGCCAAAGTGACCCAGATTGTTATTATCAGATTGTTTTACTCATACATTGTGAATAGTCTAAGGCTACGTTCAGACTGCAGGCTTTAATGCTTAATTCCCATATTCCCATTTTTTGTTTGACAGTTCACACTATTGCTTAAATGTGTCCCATATCAGACTCCAGTGTGTACTGTCCGCGGCCTGAAAGTGACCTGAATGCGCAGAAGAATAACACAACGTCACACACAGCACGCTGTTGTAGGCTACAGAAGTAAACAGAGCAGATTTTCCTGTGTTGATTCTGTCTTTCTTGGTCTGTGGTTTTGTGTAGCCTTGTTTATTATTTTGGTTTTCTTAGTTCTCTTAGTATGTGTCTTGCCTTGCATCTTACTTTTTAGTCCCATAGTCTGGTTTTCTGTCTTAGTATTTATTCCTTGTTCAATGTTTGTATTATATTGATCTTGTCTGCTCTGCGTTCTGTTTATTATAGTGTTAGTCTGTTTCTGGTTTGATTGTAGTTAATTTGTAAGATTTAGTTTTCTGTCTACCTTGTGTTGATTTGTGTTCTCTGTCTGGTGATTTGACTTTAGTCATGTGTGCTTCTTTCCTGTCATGTTTAGTTTGTCTTTCGGTGTTCAGTTACGTTTCTGCATTTTGGTCTGGCCCTGTCTATTCCCCTCATTTGGTTTCACCTGCTTGCCTGTGTCTGTGCCTAATTAGCTCCTGATGTGATCCACCTGTTTTTTGTTCCCACCCTGCTCGTTACCTGGTGTTTAAATGTTCGCTTGTGCTATTCAGTTTTTGTGATGTCCTTTGTCAGTGTTGAGTGTTCAGCCGGCCAGCGCAGTGGTTAGTGGTGATGGGCAAGGTTTTGTGAAACATTGAAACGTTTCAGTCATGACCGAAAGAACGAGATCGCGGGTACAAGCGGCCGAAATGGGTTTCCTCAGGCGGGTGTCTGGTGTCTCCCTTAGAGATAGGGTGAGAAGCTCTGCCATCCGCGAGGAGCTCAGAGTAGAGCCGCTGCTCCTTTGCGTTGAAAGGAGCCATTTGAGGTGGCTTGGGCATCTGGTAAGGATGCCTCCTGGACGTCTCCCTAGGGAGGTGTTCCAGGCATGTCCAGCTGGGAGGAGGCCTCGGGGAAGATCCAGGACTAGGCGGAGAGATTTTATCTCCACACTGGCCTGGGAACGCCTCGGGATCCCCCAGTTAATGTGGCTCGGGAAAGAGAAGTTTGGGGACTCCTGCTGGAGCTGCTGCCCCCGCGACCCGATCCCGGATAAGCGAATGAAGATGGATGGATGGATGAAACGTTTGAAGCAATTGTGCCGGAATTGTCTCCACAGAGACATCTACTGGTCCCTTTTGATATCGACACATCTTGGTAGGGGTTTCATTGAAACAATGACTGACCCGCATTTACAATTCTAAACATGACCAACAGGATTTCGGAGAAATCTCCATCCAACAAACACACAAACGCTTTCAGAATGTCAGAGACAGCAAATGGGGATTGCAATAAAAGTGTGTTTAAATAAAACACATCTGTACGTTGTTTCAGTACTCACTCATTTAGCCGACGCTTCTCAAAAGCGAATCACAATTGCTATGTCAGAGGGGGCACCTCGGGAGCAACTAGGGGTTAAGTGTCTTACTCAGGGACACGTATCACAGTGGGAATCGTAACCCAGGTCTCTCACACCAAAAGCTACTGAACTACTACCCCATAGAGACAAGTTGTTCATGTTCCAAATCGGAATACTTATCTCTGACAGTGAAGTCTTTGTTGCAGATACTTTTGCAAGACATAAAAGGAATAGAAATAATAGGTAGTTGAAGTTAGTGAGTAAAGAATATAATAAAAAAAAAAAGTATACAAATCTAAGAAAATAGCCTAATAATAAATGATGATAATAAATGTAGATATACAGTAGCTTATTAACAAAGGTGTAGATATAGGCCCTAGTGTAATAATAATTAATAATAATGAGTGCTGGCAGTGATGAGGTGTAACAGATTAAAAATCCGTAACTGGGTAAAGTTGAAGTTGTTTCCAGAATGATAAATGAAAAGCGGAACAATGTCTCACATTTGTTATATGTCAAGAATTGTAATCAGAAATATTCAGTTGTTTTGGGGCTGAGTCAGGGTTTTTTTATAATTGACATCCCCAGCCTTGGAAAAATTTGGTCACATGGAATATTTGTTGCCAGCAAAGATAAGTATTTTGTTTTCATAGACCTACAGGTGCGGATATACTACACCACGCTGCTCCAATAAATCAAATGATTGTGTGTCCTTGCAACAAATCTGTCAAATGAGTTAGAGGCAGATGTGCGGTTTGTTCCAAACACTGTGAATCAAATGTAGAAGCGGCAGGTGTCGAAATGGGGGTGAAACGCACCGAAGTCTCGCTTCACTATGGACATGTGACATTGACGTTTTGAACCATGCTTTGGAGAAGTGTTTCGAAAAGTCTGTGCTTCTGGATCTCGACACAGCGTCGACAAGTCAGTGTCGAGCGTCCCATCCTTAGTGGTTAGCACTGTTGCCTCACAGTAAGAAGGTTGTGGGTTCAAAACCTGGTTGCTCCGGCCTTTCTGTGTGGAGTTTGCATGTTCTCCCCGTGTCTGCGTGGGTTCTCTTCGGGTGCTCCGGCTTCCTCCCACCATCCAAAGACATGCAGGCTAGGTTGATTGGTGTCTCCAAAATTGTCCTTAGGTGTGGGTGTGAGTGTGAGTGGTTGTTCGTCTATGTGTGGCCCTGTGATGGACTGGCGACCTGTCCAGGGTGTACCCCGCCTTTCGCCCGATGTAAACTGGGATTGGCTCCAGCCCCCCGTGACCCTGTAGGCAGGATAAGCGGTTGATGATGGATGGAGTGTTCTGCCCTGTACCTGCATTCCTGGTTTACCTTGGTCCTGTTTATTTAAGTATTTATTTTTTTATTTCATAGGAAATAAGCCTACATTTCGAGTTGATATGAAGCCTGGGAACTGACTTTACGTGGCAGTTGGTTGCGTGAAGAGCTGGCATGCTGCATGTCGTGTGGCTGTCCTACCACAATTGCTTCATCTGTCAAGAGAGCACGGGGTCAGGGCGGCATCTGCCACCAGCATAGCAGGAGGTGACCCATAGGAAAGCAAAATCCAAGATAAGATCTCATAGTTGTTTCCTTCTTTTCTCCTAGACACAAATGAGCTGCTTTTAATACCAAGGTGAGACCAAAGGCCTTTTCTCCCACTTCTCAAATTCATCTCAGCAGAAACAACCATATAAAATCTCATCTATGTCTCAGCTATGACTCCTGGGATCTCATGATTCTTCTCAAATATGTCTCAGTTTTCTCATATTGGTCTCAGGAGCAAAAACTCATCTCTGTCTTACTCTGATCAAAAGATGAGCTCTCTACAGTATCTTAAATAAGTGTCATTTCAGTCTCCAGATTGTGGATCAGCAAAAAAATCTCCAAGATATTTCTCAGTTTTGTCTTAGTGACCCCACTTAGGGCTTATTTTACTCAAGTACTTTACTTAGGTCAAATGTTGAGGTTGAGTATTTTCTTTTTATGGGGGTTTGGACTTTTACTCCCCTTAATTTCAAATCCTTATTATATTTATTGTTAATTATCTGTTACAAGTTAGTGAGAAAGAATTTTGACATTGAAAATAATGCACTTTCAAATGTCATGTTTTCCAATTTGTTAAGATCACAGCCAGCATAACTGGAACACCCAATATTTTCACATGACGTTTAGAGATTAATTTATTAAGGACCGAATGCACGCAAGAACTGATACACAACAAGTATCTGTCATACAGAATAAGCACTTTTACTTTTGATACTTAAGTACATTCACTATGGAATACTTTTTTACTTGAGTAGAATTTTGAGGAATTTAAAGGGTTCAAGTAAATAATAAAATAATAAGAATGCAACAACTGTGCAGAGCTGTGTTTTGTTTAGTTTGGTTTGCAGGTAGTGAGTCACTGTATTGGTGGTTTTCTTTTCCTTGTTTTGTTCTGTTCTGCTCTGACGGTCTGGCTTAGTGCTCATCCTGAGTGTTGGAGGATGTCATTGTCATGTCATGTCATGTCGTGTCTGCTGGTATTATATCTACTGCATGTCAACTAGTGTGTATTTTATGGGCTCCTCCACCTCAACCACCCACAAACTTGTCTGCTGATACCTTTGCTGCCTTCTTCACAGGCAAAGTGGCAGCAATAACTAGCCAATTCTCTAAAACACTCAAACTCAACCATTGTAGCAGTCTAGCAATCTTTTCCTCTGCCCTCCCAGGTCAATGGTTCTTCACTCTCCTCATTTACTCCTCTCACAGAAAGCGAAGTATCAGAACTCCTGACCCATAACCGTCCCACTACATGCCCACTGGACCCGATTCCTACAAATCTCCTCCAAGCCATATCTCCTACCCCGCAATCACTCATGTGATAAATACTTCCGTGGCTTCAGGAACCTTCCCGACCACTCTCAAAAGGGCTTGGTTCACACTCTTGCTCAAAAAGCCCTCACTTGACCCAACTCAAGTTGAGAACTATCAGCCAGTGTCTCTTCTACCATTTTTATCCAAAACTATTGAACGTGCAGTATTCAAACAGGTCTCAGAATTCCTCTCATGGAATGACCTCCTAGATCCATATCAGTCTGGTTTTAAGAGTGCCCACTCTACTGAAACGGCTCTTCTGTCTGTAACAGAAGCCCTAAGGTCAGCTAAAGCTGCAGCCCAATCCTCGGTTTTTATCCTGCTTGAACTATCAGCTGCCTTTGACACAGTCAACCACAGGATCCTGCTATCTGCTCTCTCAGCAATGGGCATATCGAGTAAAGCACTCCTGTGTTTCGAATCCTACCTCTTTTGTGGCAAGGACAATTATCCTCCTCCCACAGGGGTGCTAGGACCCCTTCTCTTCTCAATTTACACCACCTCACTGGGGCCGATCATTCGCTCGCACGGCTTCTCTTACCACTGCTACGCAGACGATACGCAACTCTACCCATCCTTCCTGCCAGACGATCCCACCGTCTCGGCATGGATCACGGACTGTCTCTCGGACATATCTCCATGGATAAGGGCTTGCCACCTTCAACTAAACCTCTCTAAGACTGAACTCTTGGTCATTCCAGCCAAGCAATCTATCCACCATAACATCAAACTACAAACTGATTCCTCAACAATCACTCCAACCAAGCGGGTGAGAAACTTGGGTGTCATGATTGATGCCCAGCTGTCCTTTTCAGACCATGTTGCTGCTGTCTCTCGGTCATGCCGCTTTGCTATATACAACATAAGGAAAATCAGGCCCTGCCTCACTCAGTACGCCACCCGGCTTCTGGTACAGGCCATGGTTATCTCTCACCTCGACTATTGCAATGCCCTCCTAGCAGGTCTCCCAGCTTGTGCGGTGAAACCCTTACAAATGGTTCAGAACGCAGCGGCACGTCTGGTTTTTGGTCAGCCCAAAAGGACTCATGTCACTCCATTACTCAGTGACCTCCACTGGCTCCCCGTGGCCTCCAGAATCAGATTCAAGTCACTAATGCTGCATACAGAGTGACTACTGGGTCTGCACCATCTACCTAAACTCCATAATACAAACTTACGTTACTTCTCGGCCGCTACGCTCCTCCAACGAACGCCGCCTGGCTCTGCCATCCCTTCACACAAAGCAATCCCAGTCCCTGTTCTCATCTGTGACACCACGATGGTGGAACGAGCTGCAACACGCCATCAGAGCAGGGGCGTCCCTCTCTAACTTCATGAAGCTCTTGAAAACTCATCTCTTCCGAGAACACTTCCTCTTTTAACACCTCTAACTCCTAACCTCTAACATGCACTTCCTGTGCTCTTCTTCTTCTACCCCCTTACAATTATCTTGTATTGATTGCACTTTTTTGTTAACTCTTACTTCCTTCCCTAGGTATTTACCCCATTGATGTGATATGTACTATGAGCTCATACTAGTATTTATTGCTGCTCTTACTAGTATGTATTGTCAGTTGTAGATCTGTAGTTGATGCTCTGTTAATTCTTGTATGTTGTTCCTCAAATGTAAGTCGCTTTGGATAAAAATGTCTGCCAAATGAGTAAATGTAAATGTAAACTGATAGAGCAAGAATGATAGTGCTAGAGACTGATGTAATGAATTTCTTGGGACCCCTGGGTAGTAGGATTAGTGTAGTTTGCTCTTAGGGTTTTCTGTATGTAGGTTAAAAATTGTTCTGTAGATTGCATGTGCTTCATTTATTTGTAGTGTTTATTTAGACAATGTGTACTTCAAATATATATATATATATATGTGCTTAGTGTTCGGACTCCCATGTATAAGCTTCAGATAGCTTAAAAACGGTTTCCCTTTTCACAAATCTGCAGTATTTCTAATGATTGTACTTGTATGTTAATGTTTTGTGAGAAAACTAAAGTGGACTAACCTAAACTGAACTGAGCCTGGCATCATGCAGTGACAAAGACTAAAATGAACGCTGAAACTAATGAAAACTAAACTAAACCTGTTAATACATGTTAAATATTAATTAAAAGTAAACTGAAATTAAAAACTAAAAGTCAAAACGAAAAAGAAAAAAAGAAAAATAATGAAAAATCCAAAACTATAATAATAACCTTGCTTTAGACAGAGGGACACATTTAGGGTGCTTTCACAACTGTAGTTCAGTTCATTTGGTCCGTACCAAGCGGGAAGCTTCCGGTCAGCGATCTGATGCGCAAGTCCCTTAAACCTGCATTCTATTGAATGGCCAGCAGGGGGCGACTCTTCTGGTTGCAAAAAGAAGTCCGGCTCCATTAGAAATGATGGCAAAATGACCCTACTTCTCACCTGAATAACTACCTCAGTAAACACTTTCCTAATGAGTTTATCGTCTCAGTCGCTATTTTCATCTCTTCTTCAACCGTCTCGTCCAAATATGATCACGTCCAGTGCCGCTGGTTGCAAAAACTCAACATGGCGGCACAGTATCGGACGAACTCGATGCTTCAAAATGGCTGTCCCCAAACAGGTGACATCGCGATGACTACGTCCACTTTTTATATACAGTCTATGTCCCTGACCAAGAGAAAAAAAAAGATACACATTTGCATTTTAGTTCTGGTATGGTTCATGTTCACACTGCAAACTAACCATGAGAAGTAACCATAACGTTTTACAGACTTACAGGTAAGTTGTTGATAATACAGCTAATTTGAATTGAATTGAATTGAATTGAAGTTTAATTTTAGACCGCAGATCGACCACATTGTCTATTATGAAAAATAACAGGACATTTACAGTAATAATTCAGGGCTTATTAGCCTATACTATGGGCCCTATAGTATACTGTGGGATCGCTGTCAAAAGTATTTCATGGACTTAATGAAATGACAGGGTAAACAGAGTAGGCTTCTACTGGCCCTCCTTTTTAAACAGACTTTGACCCATTAATCAGGGAAAATACCTTTTTTTTTTTACCTAAAATTTTAGCTTCTTTGCATTGGCTTCCAGTAAAATCCAGAATAGAATTTAAAAACATTCTTCTTACCTACAAAGCTCTTAATGGTCAGGCACCATCTTATCTTAAGGAGCTCATAGTACCTTACTACCCCACCAGAGCACTGCGCTCCCAGAATGCAGGGTTACTTGTGGTTCCTAGAGTCTCCAAAAGTAGACTAGGAGCCAGAGCGTTCAGCTATCAAGCTCCTCTCCTGTGGAACCAGGTTCCAGTTTGGGTTCAGGAGGCAGACACCATCTCCACATTTAAGAGTAGGCTTAAGACTTTCCTCTATGATAAAGCTTATAGTTAGGGCTGGCTCAGGTGAGTCCTGAACCATCCCTTAGTTATGCTGCTATAGGCCTAGACTGCCGGGGGATTTCCCATGATGCACTGAGCTCCTCTCTCCTCTACTTTCTCTCCCTCTGTATGCAACCTCATCCCATTATTGCATGTTACTAACACAACGTCTCCCCTTTCTGGTAGTCTTGTGCTTTCTCGTCCCTCTCCTCTCTCCTCCTATCACTTCCTGCAGGTTTTCTGGCTCTGGAGCTGTGGAGTCTGGATCTGTGGTTGCGGGTCACCTGCTGCCCCCGTGTTCCTGCTCGACACCCTCTGCTGCAACGACTACTGTTGCTAGTCTTATTGTTATTATTGTTATTATAATCATTAACATTACGATTGTTACCATTAACACTATTATAAATATCTGTACCATTTTTCATTTAGTCTATAGCAACATCACCTTCACTGTCTGTACCTCTGTGTGTATATTGTGTAGGCTGCCTCCCTCCCCTCTCTCTCTCCTTACATCCCTCTCTTTTTCTCTCTCTCCCTCTCTCCCCCTCCCTCCCTCCCTCTCTCTCTCCTTCACCCCAACCGGTGAAGGCAGATGGCCGCCCACCCTGAGCCATGGTTCTGCTCGAGGTTTCTGCCTCTTAAAAGGAAGTTTTTCCTTGCCTCTGTCGCCTAGTGCTGCTCTTGGTGGGAGCTGTTGGGCTTCTGTAAATATCATCACAGAGTACGGTCTAGACCTGCTCTTTTATGAAAAGCGCTGTGAGATAACTGTTGTTGTGATTTGGCGCTATATAAATAAAATTGAATTGAATTGAAAATTGAATTGAATACCTGCGCTGACAAGTATATGTTACCAAATGATTTTCATAAACATAGCATGGCTTATACAGATCAATTATAACTTATAATTGATCTTATTATAAGATCGCTGAACACATTTCGCGGTCAGCAGATGGATTTATTAGTGGTTTAACTTTGGAAATAATGCTCATATCACATCTTTGCTATCATAAAATCCTGTGGTGGGTTGTTTGCTTTCACACCACAAGCTAACCACACCAGAGTTTGTTTGAAAGCGTACCGAGACCACCTCTTCAAGGAGGTCTCGGTCCGCTTTCGATTGCTGCATTCACATCTGCCCAAACAATGAAGGAATGTATTTTTGCTTATAAAATGTCAAAACTACAATGTAACTACAGCCACTATGTTGTTGGGTGCAGTATTTCAATATTACCATTTGAAATTTATCACAAAATAAAGTCCAGAGTATTTGCGTGAATGTATTTATTGTCACCTTTAACAATTAGTGTCTGCTACCAACCATACAACCCTGTTCAAAGATTACTTGAAAAAAAATTGCTGTATGTCCCCCCCCACATGTGCTAATTAACATTCCTAGACTACGTTGTTCTGATGCACCTTCTCTGTACCTACAGGATGTTGTTGACAAAAGGATATCCATTTTTTTTCTCTGCAGGTATCATAAGTTAAACATCCTGTTGTCATCAAGTGCAGGTGATTCTATTCACTGCCAACCTTAGCCCACAGTTTTCAAAAAAAAAAAATGAATGGATATATGAGACAATGAAGCGCCTTAACATGTTGCGGCAGCTGGAACAAGCCCCACTAGCCTGCAGGTGAAGGTATCCCTGCACAATAAAACGAAGTATGGAGTCTGTTGAAAGGAAAGTTTCATCACTGACTAATGCCTCTGTTGTTAGGAAGTTCCTGTCTGCAGTGAGCCTGTCTGGCATGCCTGTAGTATTATGTCAGAAACACAGCCTTGTAAACAATTTTCATTGAACTATTTATTTCAGACAGTGACAAAAAATATAAAAAGAACTTTGACTGTTCTGTTACAAAAATAAATTACATACTATTCACTCTGAAAAACCCATAAAACTTTACCCACATATTGTACATTACATTCACGATATAGGCAATCTAATCATCACTCTACTATACAAATCTAACTTCACATTTCATACTTTTATGAATCAGGGTAATGTTATCATTTACATTCAAAGTCTGTTGAGTCTTTGAATTACGCAATAGATTATTGCTTGCTATTATTTTTACATTAAGATGGAAAAACTACCTGCCATCTGTGACATTATAAACCAAAACTATGACCTATCAAGGCACTTCTGTCCAACACAAAGCAGACCTCCTGGACTGGCCAACTGTTGCATATTATTACAAGACACAGTGCCTTTATTGCCACCAGAACCTCCATTAGAATAACGTACTGTGTACCAGTTGATTACATTGTTGGAGGGCCACAGTGGCTCGATGTGCATCTCTGACAGCAGTTTCGCACCAAATGTGTAAATTAATTAATTAACATAATGTATCTTGTTTGTTTTGCTCACTAATCGCGTCTGGCAACCTGCGCTATAGCCAGTGAGATGCTACAGAAAATAGATAAAGTGTTGTTCATGAAGAATCTCTGTTTGTGTACAGATTAAACAAACAAGATGAATAATGTGTTAGTGAGCTTTGGAGGTGTTGGTATTTATTAACATTGGACAGGACTAGTCTAGTGGATTTCCCCGCTTCCGTTCTTTATGCTAAACTAGACTAACCACATCGTGACTTCAGGTTTGTGCTGGTCTCAATCTATCAAAGAAAGAAAATAAGCGTATTTCCCAAAATGTTCAACATTTCCTTTAAAGGTTAACTTTAATTTTCCAGCTGGACCTTACTTTCATAAAAAACACAGAAATAGGCTATAGGTTGAAAAATATTGTTACCCTTTAATTATGCTGCACTTTGGGCAACATACTAATCTTAAAACAGTTTTTTTTGTCACAAAGATCTAAAAGTCAGACTGCCCCCCGACAGTCTCGTCAGGGCGTCCAGCCTTCTTCTGATTTTTCCTTTGTGTACTGCTGTGGACGGACGTGTCCTTGTGTCCTGAGTCATTCTGCTGTCTGGAGTAGCGCTTACACTTGCAGGAGGTCACCACAGTAATCTTGTAGGTCCTGGAGGTGCCGTCCTGGCACTGCAGCTGGATCCGCTGGGTCCTGGTCCGGTCGATGACACAGCGCCACTCCTGGGCATCGCGTCGGCTCCAGTATCTCCCAGTGTAACCCCCGATCCAGTTGGGAAGCAGGTGGGCTGGTAGACATTCTCCAGCACACACTAGCTCCTTAATGGGGGTGACGCTGGTGCACTGGCCATCAGAGATGTACTTTGTGGATCTCAGCTCCCTGCAGCCCACCTGGCTCTGGTCTGGGCCTGAGACATGAAAAGTGAATTACATGTAGGCTACATATACTCTGTTTATACTGCTACTGTACAGATCTACTTCTGAGAAAATGTATCAGCTATGGGTTAGGTGCCATTCTTTAACTTCTTTAAAAACTTATCTGGCAAGTCACAAAACTGTTGATTCTAAACCTTAGTAAAATGTTCACTTACAACATATTCTGGCAAGATATTTGCCTATACTGACTAGTCCTGCATCCTGCTTTGTACGCCCACCACCTGCCCCGACCACCTCGCTGCAGCTCCGGTGCAGTGCATAAATGTAGCTCTTCATTCACTCAAAAATATGTTGCCTGCAAGTATACTGCAATACAGCCACTGATTACGTTTATTAATTACATGTTAGAGAAAACAATTGGTTACACTTTACAATGAGAGACTACCAAATTTTGGAGTTATTGCCAAGGAACAAATGAGGAACTAACTGCTAACTGTGCTTTTAGTTAATGAGTAACTCCTAATCAAATTGTAACCCTAGCTAACGATTAGTTAATGATAAGTTAAAGGATTTCTATGGTATTTTTCCACCTAGCCCCCATTTTCTCATGTTTTTGTGTCTATGTGACTAATTGGGACAACATTTTTCCAGTCAAACAGGACTACAACGTTATCCTTACTGTGTCAAAGTACGTCCACTAAAGTGCCACTGACTGGCTCAGATTGTTTAGATTAGAAGTGGCTGACAACAGTATGGAAAGGATCCCTACAGAGACAGACTTTTTTAAAGAATAAGATCCTTTTTGTTTTTACCTGCAACAGTTCAAAGCCACCAGACTTCATTAACAAAACCAGTTTATCTGTGTACTGCTGCTGACTGCAGCGCGCTCGGTTCGTACTGGACCAGTTTTAAAGAAATGTTGTCCCCATTAGTCACACAGACACAAAAACCTGGGAAAATAGTGAAATAGTGAATAGAAAAAGTGACCCTTTAATTAAGAAACACGTGAGGAACAAATTGGAAAATACTTGATAACTGGTGAATGGTTAATAAGTACTTCTCTAATAATTCCTGTTGGAGGACTATATTAATTATATAGTGATTCATTAAAGCTGCAGTAGGCAACAATTGCAAAACCTTCCGCATCGCAATATGCTACTCTGCTAAACCCCTCCCAGCAAACCCACAAGAAGGAGCTCATCCTGCGTAGGGCTCAAAGACGCCCCTCTGATTCGTGGTGGCCCGGGGCAGAGAACCCCAGGCTTCAGAAGCAGCTAAGTCAAACTTCTAACAGCAGGATGAGAGGCTAGTACTCCTCTGCCCCCCCAAAAGTTATTCCCCACTGTTTGTCGTTATGCCTTTTTGCCACTTGTTGATACGAGCGTCCTGGCATCGAACACCACCACTGTACCACACTGTTGTCTGCAAAGGAGGGATGGGCAGTTCTTTCACTGCTGCTGGTTTTTTCTCAGACATTGTGTTTGCAAAACCTCTGAAGCAGCGCTGACTGACTGTGTTAGAGACTCCTCCTGGCTCTAATTGGATGTGTTGACTAGGGCGCGGTGAATTAGAATCCACAAATGCAAATTGCACAAGGAGCAGAATATAGTGGATATAGTGGCAGTGAGCAAATTTGACAAAAAGTTATTTTTATATAAGTTTCCTACTGAACCTTAAATTTAGGATCTCTTAGTCTATTCTCTAGTAGCTCATCATTTTCTATTCTATAGTCCTTCATTTGGACTTACACTTGTTTCTTAATTAACTATTCATTCACTAATTATTAGCTACTCTATAATATTTGATTTAGAGTAACTCATTAACTAATTGTTCACTAGCAGTTAGTTCCTCATTCGTTTCCTAATAACTACTCAAAAAATTGTAAAGTGCTACCAAACAATGGTAATGGTAAACAAAGGTTATTTCTAGGAGACATGGTTGAAATAATCACAATTTTTATTGTCAACTCTGATATTGCTGACCCATTTGTATTGTCTGCCATGACTGAGGTCTTTTAGCCAGGTCCTGGTGGAATCAGAGCGGGGAGTGACTGTCTTGAAATGCTGTTTGTTGTCACTGTATGATTGTATTGATGTTTTACTGTTTCTTTTTGGTTTGTGTTGTGTTTTGGGAATTCCTGTTTTGCTGCTGTTTCTGTCTTTATAGTGTTATCTTTTTGATGTCCCCGTTCCATACATTTTTATCATTTTTTAGGTTTAAAACATCTTGCCAAAGGACTGCAGTTGAAAATTAGCCAGCTGCCTATCACTGGCACATTTACCATAATGCTGATTAATGTGTGTTGTCGTTGCTGTCCATGAAATGAAATGAAATTTGTTCTATTCATTTTATTCTAAATGTTTGCTTTATTTAAATTGGGTATTTTCATTTGCACATAATGCATTTTGTTTACTGGGCAGCACAATAGGCACCTCAGGATTTATATACTGTAGGTAGGCAGGTAAAGGACTGCATTCACCTGGGAGGGCAGGAGCTGGGATTTGCTTGGTTGCTAAGGATAAATAATAATAAAACCACAAAAATCTCTGTATAAACAATGGACGTTTCCCTCTGGTGCACAAGGGGACAATACGATATATTTTTAAAATTCTTTCTTCATCCCGAAGTTCCAATACATAGTCTTGCCTTTAAGCGAATGTCCCCTTGTTTACTTGTTTGACTTTTGATTAAATCACAGTGATAATGCACCTTACAGGAGCACTGATGGGGACACTTGCTAATGGATTAAGTCATTTTTATTTCTAAAATCAAGGAGATCCAACTTCCCTTTAGGGTATTTGAAAATGCACCTGTTCCACCTGCCTCATGCAACACTACAGTAAGAGAGAACAGTGTCACCTATTCAGTGTCATCAGTCATCCAGACATCAGTTTGAAACAATATGTGCCAAGCAAAGTTATGGAAATGTACTGTCACGGCGTCGTTTGGACTCACCATTACGCACCGCGTCAGCCAGCCGTCTCCCGCCGTTCCTCGCTTGGTTTGTGTCCTCGTTAGCTGGCTCGTCTTCAGTGTGGTGGACCGGCTGAGTACTGACTGACTCTGTGGCGTCGTTGTGAACAGCTGAGTTGCTCCTGCTCAGCAGCAACAGGAGCGCCAGGAGCTGGAGTCCGCAGGCAAGACGAAGCATGACTGCACCTGACTGATGTGACACCTGATGAATGACCAACCTGCCGCGGCTGGGTTTATATATCCTCCACTGTAGTGACGCTTTATGAATGAACACGGAACACCCACCTGTACTGCAGCCTGCACCGAGCTCCAGTCACTCCTGCTGCTCCAAATCTCTAAGCAAGAAGTCTTCTCTGTGCGCAGTGATGCATTTTGAGTAAATTACAGCGGGTTCATTCTTTTTACCAATAAAATCGTAGAACATCCGTCGGTCATCTGCCATCATCCATTACCTGCCTCACGTTATTTACTTGTGACGAATATTTACTGCCTATGTATCAAAATTTATAGGCTATACGGATGCAGATGTGCATCACTGTAGGCAGACGTTACTGTCAGCTCCCGTTTTTCTTGAATAATAATAAAATAAATGCCCGTGATTCAAGTGAAAATCTTGATTACCACAACTTTTTGGAGGGTTTTACCAAAATATGATGACGTTTTCTTAGAATGTAGAGAAAAAGACACAAAAAGAAAGGATATAATATGAGAGAAAAGTACAAAAGCAGAAATCACACATTGAAATCCTTGTCAACAAAATGCCTCCACTTCTTTTCTCTTAGACATTTCTAAAAGATACCCATTTACCACTGGAGGGGATATTTTTCTGTTCTAGTCAACATCCTCTGTGAAATTGTTTCATATGCAGCAACATGTTATGTCTCTGTCATGGGTATCCCAGGTCCCAAAAGTAATTTGCAGTCCAATCATTAGGCTACTTCTGTCTGTGTCCAGTCCTTCAATGACTGAATAGCATACAGTCTCCACCAGTGTTGTGGACAGAATCTAAGCTGTTTGACATGTAACTGTGAATCTTCATCCACAATTGTTGGATTGCCACAGTACATGCACTAGTGTCCGCTCATCAACCCCAAGTTTCCAGCAGGCTTCAGAATCTTTCAGACTGGGTCTGTGTAACCTATGGGGGTCAGATTAAATGTCTCTCTGACTGCCTCTGATGCCTACACTGGTGCAGCTGGGACATTTGTGTGACTAATTTTTACAGGATTAAAAGAAGGTTATTTGTCTCCACCTAGTGGCTGAATATGTTTCAGTTTATAGAAAAGTATGGGTAATGCAGAGATACTTAAAGCTTTTGGATAGCCTCCACAGCTGTTTACCAAATATCTTGATTTTACCATCAAGATACTTTTGCTGAGGCACTTCTTCGAAATGCTTTAAATTAGTTAAGAAAGATGCCATAAGAAAAAAAAACAACTGTCAATGCACACTACTCAAAATAATTAAGGGAACACTTAAATCACACATCAGATCTCCATCCATCCATCCATCGTCAACCGTTTATCCTGCGTACAGGTTTGCAGGGGGGGCTGGAGCAAATCCCAGCTGGCATCGGGGAAAGGCTGGGTACCCCCTGGACAGATCTCCAATCCAACACAGGTCAGATCTCACAAGAGGACGTTGGGGCCTCATGGCACCCTCATAGAATCTGTTTCTGACAGTTTGGTCAGAAACATGCACACCAGCAGCCCACTGGAGGTCATTTTGTAGGGCTCTGGCAGTGCTCCTCCTGTTCCTCCTCGCACAAAGGAGCAGATACCGGTCCTGCTGCTGGGTTGATGTACTTCTACGGTCCTGTCCAGCTCTCATCGTGTAACTACCATCTCCTGGTATCTCCTCCACAATCTTGAGACTGTGCAGGGAGACACAGCAAATCTTCTTGCAATAGCACATATGGATGTGCCATCCTGGACGAGCTGGACTATCTGTGCAACCTGAATGTGCTACAGGTACCACCTCTGCTACCAGTAGTGACAAGGACGCTGGCATAATGCAAAATTAGAGAGCAATCATTGAGGCTTGTCTGTGGCCACCACCTGCTAAACCATTCCCTTTTGGGGGATTTAATCAAGTCAATTTTAATTTACTTGATTAAGTGTTCCCTTAATTTATTGTAGCAATGTAGATATGGATAAGATGGGCTAAGATGTCTACTTACAGTAGCTACATGTAACTCAGCAATCTTAGGCCACCAAATGTAACTAAAGTTAATGTCTGTGTGTTGCCTACATACAGTAGGAGCTGTCATTTGTTAATGTCCATCTTACTCTCCTTTGTTTTCAGTCTTGATCGTTTCTTCCTCGTTGGTATTTGGTTAACGGATTGTAAATGGCCTGCACTTATAGAGTTCTGGCCACAACAAACAGTAACTGAACAAATGTGATGAATGTGATTGAAAAATAGAGTGATACATTGTCAATTGATTTGATAAACCTTTTATTGTCTACATTTAGGCTATGGTCCGGTAGCAAATATTTCTGTGATTTGGGCACATTTTGTGGCATCCACCTGAAGATTTTTTGTTTTGGTCCGCAACTACTTCGCACCTCACTTGAGCTGATGATACACATAGCAACTTTTAGAGCAATCGTGCAGGGCAACGTTGCGGTCAATGGTAATGAGTAAAGATTACCACCCTTCCCCCACCACTCAGGAACCACCCCACCCGCCCATATCCGTTCAAAACACAGTCAGACTTGCCACCAGCAACATTGCCCAGCAACATTGAGAAAAAGGTGCCCCCATGTATCATCAGCTTTACACTTTGACAACTTGATCCATCCACAGATTTTTGGCTCTAAACCACAGCCAAGTTGAACATTGCCGCAGGTGAGTAAGGATTTTGTCTCACACTTTAAACGCCCATATAATTGCCTATAGTGAAATTAAACGCCTCTAATAAATCCTATTAGGAGGGCACATTCTTACAGAAAATCTAAAATAGAAATGTCACACATTGTGAGATTGAAGTTTTTGTTGGGGAGGTTGAAACAAGAAAGAAGATAAGATAGAAGTGGTCAAAACTCCGGAGAAAAGGGGAGCTTTATCTCGACCCCCTGGACTAGCGACTTGCAGGATAGGAATTCCTCCTCAGTAGTGACACATCACATCAACATGCTGGCCATATCATTTGGCTTTAATGCCTGGGGAGATGGCAATGAACATGTGATAACAATGTATGAAACTATGCCCTCATATTTACTCGACAGTTGCATCAAAATTAGCACCAAAAACATAATTTGTCCTAGTGTTTTTATTTATGAGAAGACAATTCATAGTGTGCAATTATTATTTATATAGGCTATCTAATTATTCCAGATTAAACTGTAAAACATATTTGAAGCTTTTCTTTTGCACAAATATATAATATATATTTGTTTTTGTCATCCTAAATCATAGTTCTTTTCTTGTGCACTCCAGGGAGTATCAGTCAAACAAGAGAGAATATTTAATTTTTAATAAATTATCTTATATCATGTTTTTATTGCCAACTTCAGGGAATATCAATCAAAAGGGTGTTTAATTATTCGTTTAAGAATGGCATTTATCTGTTTTAGCAAATGAAGTCATATAATATAGGCTAGTAAGGTTTATATAATAGGCTTCTCTGAGGTAGGCTAATATTTCCATTTCTTTTACAAGCAAGTATCCATTTCAAACAGTTACATCTCTCTGCCATCAGAGTCGCAGTTTCTCCTTTCTCCAGTTTATGTCCATAGCCTACGTGGCTCAGAGGTAGGCTGCCTGGAGGACCACACATTCTCTCGGGTCAGAGACATGCCCACTTCTGTGTCCGCATCAAATTCAATTTACTAAACTGATTTTTTAACATAGAAAACACATTAAATAAAACTACAGTAGATACTTTTACATACGTTTGTGAAAATTAAATGTCAAAATGTGATTCCCCTTTAACAAGCCGGGGAAACCGCCACCTCCCAGACGCTAGGGGCGCTGCGCTGTGTGGAGACTTCCTCAAGTTCCCCCCGGTACACGTCATGCAAACAGCAGCGTAAAGCTTCTGAGCATGCGCCTCCACAGCTCCTTCAAGATCTGCGGTCGGAAGAGCACCACTGAACGGTCTGTACTGTTTCTGCTCTGTTCAACCGTAACCTTACAAACTTCACAAATTTCGTGTTTGATGTTCTGGAGCTAGAGACATAAACATTACTGGCTAAACGTTACTTCTGTAAAGTAAACTGAGCGCTGTGCTTTAGCCTTAGTGTCGTTCTCTAACTGAAAGCTAACGTTAACGCTATGTGTCGGTAGGTCCACGTAACGTTAAGCGTCTGTCACAGTCAGTGTTCAGGTAAACTAAAGTGTAACGTTTCAACTATTCACTAATGCTCTCTATGTTTTCAACACAAGCTCTGCTGTATTATTTTAGTATATAAAGCTTAACGTTAGATGAAATATCTATAACGCTAGCTCCGTGTATAGCTAACAGTTAGCTATGAGCATAGTAAAAGTAACGTTAATGTCACCTTTTCCTTCAGAAGAGTAACGTTAACGTTCTGTTTTTTCCTCCATAGACATGTTTCCCAAAAAACTGCCTTCTGATTATGAAGTTTATTAAACTGTCTGCTAGTCCAGTCAAAGTCCACAGTAAGCCTTCGTCACTACATAGCCAAATGTACGTGGCCAGCGAACATCACAGACATATGGACGTGTCATTTCAAAGTCACGGGCATCTCTGTACAGGCTTACTGCAGGGTTTTGGACCCTGGCTGCCGTGACTGGGGGGTCCAAACACTTGTGACCTCAGTGTATGTGTCTTTATAACCCATCTCAACAGTTTTTCAGGTTCTAATTGGATCATTGCGGCTTGTTTTTTGCAGATGAGGAACATGCTGCATGTGTTTTTGCTCCTGGCTCTGCTTGGTCTGGGCTCCGGAGAAGAGGGGGCCCGCTTGCTGGCCTCTAAATCCCTGCTGAACCGCTATGCTGTGGAGGGCCGTGACCTCACCCTGCAGTACAACATCTACAATGTGGGCTCCAGGTCAGGACTGTACTGAGTGTGATGCTGTGAGGGACACAAACCTCTGTGTCAGAAATGTTGGTTTGTGAGCTGTGAAGTCTTTTTATTAAGATTATTGTAACTTGATAGGATGCAGTTTTTAAATCTACATGATTCTGAGTTACAAGTTTGTACAAATTCAGCATTATAACCTGATAACTACACAAACAGTATGCTAATGATTCATGCAATAGTATTAGTGTATGTGAAGTTTATCTCCAGTGTAGTTTTCAGGGACGTCCCGATCACGTGTTTTTTTGCCCCCGATTCGAGTCATTTAATTATGAGTGTCCGCTGATTCCAAGTCAATCTGATACTTTATTATATATTGTATTTTCTTAGATGATACAGTTGCACAGTGCACACGTCAATTAGGCTACATTAATTTAAATTTCTCTCTCATTTTAAGTATCCTCCAGTGTGTGTTTCTTTGGAGTAGGGCTATACGATAGGACTAAAAATTCATATCCCGTTATAGAACATTGTTTCTAAATTCAATGAAATATCATGAGTTACTATTGTAATTTCTAACTAACTAATTTCTCTGCATCATAAAGGTGGGGTAAATTATGTGATTCTGAAAAAATCCAACACCATGAGAAATACCATGATATACAGTGAACAGCGAAACAGCAAGATGACAAGCAATCAACTTTTAAAATTCTTGGTTTCTAAATGGTGTTCTGATTGATCAGGGCTTGTAACATACACATATTTTCAGAACTTACCAGGTGCTTACTTTGTGATCTCCTGTTGTGTCTGGTCTCTGTGTGTGTAAATGTATGAAGTAGCATCACAGAGCTCTTGGTCAATATTATGTAGCTAGTACTGGAGGCTGCAGTTTCAGGACCCCCACAATCTTGGGGCCGAAGTTCTAGGACTGTAGTTCCTTTGCGACAAGCTGTCAGCGAGCTACAGAGCTAGCTCCTCTGTAGCTCGCTGACAGGTTGAGGAGCACAAGTGAAGATCAATCAACTTAACGTTCTAATCCCTAAAATTAAAAAGTTTTATAAAATAAATGAAGTCTGAGCTCCTCCCGCCGGTAAATGGCTCTGTATAGAACAGAATCGGGTGCAACTGCGGCTGTTCATTTGTCCGAAAGCTCCGGCATCACCCCCGGCTCTCTCCTCCAGAGAGCTGTCACTCAGTAGCTGTAGTTGGCGAGCAGCGGCTCTGTCCCTCCACTCTGCCTGATCCTCTTCATACACGCCCTGAAAAGCCGATATGCACATGGATTTTTCACACAAGTTGAGTATTTTGAATAATTTACGCCATTTAAGGCCTTGGAAAAAGCTCCCATTGCAGATATTTCAAGTGGCTGTTGGACAGCTTTTGTTTTCCAATTTAAAATATTTCCACACTGCAGACATTTTATCCGCGTCCTGCAGCAATCTGCTCTCCATTTACGATACTCATGTAACATCTGCAGCAAAATAAAGGATCAAGCTTTGGTTCGTGCTCAGTAAAATTGATACTGATCAGAAAACTGATTTAAAAAACTGATTAAAAAATGCCTTGATCTATCCTGATCTTTAAGATTGGATCTGGACATCCCTAATAGTTTTTACCAGATGGCCTGTTTTAATTATTTCTTAACTAACTACGGACAATTATACTATGCAGCACAATTTTATGTCGGTTAAAAGCAGAATGTAAAAACTTGCCACAGACTTTAACGATGATAACAGGCCAGAGTGGACATGTACACATGCTGGAGAAAGTGAAGCAGGATAGTTAGTCTGGTGAATGTAAGCCTGTGTAAAAGAGCAAACTGTTATGTGGCCGCATCTTTCATAAAAGTAATGAGCACTAAAAACAACAACTCAGCTTGGTTGGGTGCTGTTGGCACAGCTGTCCCATGCTTGGAAGCTGCTGTTGAGATCACAAGATGGTGATGATATGCTCACCACGGTACTCTGGCTAAACCAGAATAATCATCCCACGCTGAGCCTGTCTGTGCATCCATCAGTCACTAATTCAGCAGCTCGTCATTGGCTAAGCGTACAGATCTTCAGACACTGATTTGGTCATTCAGTGTCACAAAATACAATGGATGAATGTGAGAAACATTTCCTTAGACATTAGAAGAAACAGACCTGCTGTTCCCTCCTCAAAAATTACAACTTGACCGAGTGACGTGTTGAACGTCCGTTTCCAAGATACTTAACCTTTTTGTAAATAGGTTGATTTAGCTTCAGTGTTTGAAGTCACAGGAGTAGGAAAGGTTTGGAAGGATACTTCAGACTGCAGCCATGTGTCAGTCAGAGGAGAATTCAGCATGATCAAGAGCAGCCGCGTTCAGCTTTTTAAGGCCCCCATGCATATTAATAATGTTTACTTGTATAGCACTTTTCATACATACAGTGCAGAGCAAAGTGCTTTTATATCTAGAGCCTTTCAAACTAAAACAAATGAAAAACAAGAAGTGGATGAAAAATTTAATTAAATGCAAACAAAACAAGAAAAAAAGAAACCATAAAAAAAATGACTCCCTGCTGTTCCCTCTGAGATAAACAGTGATTTTAACAGTGTCCTCTTCCTTTGTGTCTCTGCAGTGCTGCTCTGGAGGTGGAGCTGTCAGATGATTCTTTTCCTCCTGAAGACTTTGGAATCGTTTCAGGAATGTTGAATGTCAAATGGGACAGGATCGCACCGTATCCTTCAACCTCTGTCTTCTTAATGCTCCTCTGACCCTGCAGTGGTGCTGTATGGGAGAAAAGGCTTGCATTCTTAGCCAGACTATCAAACACACTTCATGTCATTTTAGGGTGCTCAGGGTTTGACGCTGGTTTTGTCCACTGTCAATCACTGTGTAACAGCTGGGAGCCACTATTGTGCACATGAACTGTCACAAAAGATGAAATGACTAGTCAATGTCACTGACAGCTGAAGCTACAACTCAGTAGAACTGATAGTGAGGCAGCTGTTTGCAAATTATAGGGGAAGTATAAAACTAATCAAAGCTTGGCAGGTGAAGTATCCTGGTATTTCTAAGAGGACAAGTTGAATTGTTCAGTGATCGGTGGAGAACAGGGCAGCATATGACAAAAGCAAAGCAGGGCACCTTTCCAAAACTTGTTTAACACATTCAAGTGTATGTTGGGCTGTATTATATTTTTGAATTAGTTTTACTTATGCATCTATGGACTCCATCATTTTCAAGTTGTCAAATTTAACTGTGGAACTCTCAGAGCCAGCAATGTCTCTCACACAGTGGTGTTGCGCCCCCTGAAGGCTGGTTACTTCAACTTCACCTCTGCTACTGTCAGCTATCTGGCCCAGGAGGGAGGACAAGTCGTGGTAAAAGCAGTTGATTATCTTCATGGATTAGTGCAGTGAAGTGATGGAAGCTAAAGTGTCTGTCCTTCCTGCAGGTTGGCTACACCAGCGCCCCCGGCCAGGGAGGCATCCTGGCCCAGAGGGAGTTCGACCGGCGCTTCTCCCCACACTATGTAAGTGTTACATTTAAAAAGTGTTTTTCGCTGGCTCACTCAGGCTCCTACCTGAGTGGACTGACCAGCAATGACCAGAGATAGTAAAATGTCGTATACATAATCTCTGCAGTACTTTCTATTCTGTAGCTGAGGAAACACAGGACCACTGTAAACGAATCCATTGGATTTTATTAGAAAATGGGGCTTTTTATATTGCGCATCCCATGCCAGTTAGTGATGTTTCCAGTCAGGATGCTTTCTATTGCTCCTCTGTAAAAGCTGACAAGAACTTGGCGTGGGAATTTGGCCTTCTTAAGCTTCCTCAAGAAATCCAGTCGTTTCTGAGCTTTCTTCACCAGCATGGAGATGTGAGATGACCATGTCAAGTTCTCTGTGATGCTGATTCCCAGGAGCCTGAAACTGTTCACCTGCTCCAACTCAGCACCACTGATGTAGACAGGAGTGTGTGTCTTTATCTCCTTCCTCCTAAAATCAACAATCATCTCCTTGGTTTTGCTGACGTTGAGCAGTAGGTTGTTCTCTGAGCACCACCAGGAGATTATCAATTTCCTCCTGATATGTATGAGTCTTATTGTTGTTTGAAAACTGGCCAATGATGGTGGTGTCATCCGCACACTTCACAACAGACTTCTGTCTGTAGGGGGATGCAGTCGTAGGCTGTGTTTATAGGGACATCTATTGGCAGTAAAATTAAACTGCAGCTTACATGTAGTCTAATGCAGATCTAATGGCCTATCTACATTGCTCTATTTTACTGTCCATCAAGGCGAACCTTGATGTCAGAGACATAATCAGTTAGGATATACATTTATATTCCTAAACACAGAAAAGGAAATGACAACCTGACAGTTTGGGTCTTTTCCAGAAAGGCAGTTTAACAAACTCTGAACCTAACCCTCCAGAGCACCTAGGGCTGTGTTTATCAAGCTTCTCAGAAGTGTCGGTCTTGGAGCTGACTCACGACGCTTTGCTGTGCTGCAAACAGGATTTTGGATGATGATGTAGGCGAGGACCAATCACTGAAGAGATTTCCTTATTTAAGAAAATTCTCAGATAAATTCACATTGAATGGTGAAATTCCTGAGAGGAGTTTATATTAGACACATATTTGACAAAGAATTTTCAAAAGAGTACACACATTCAACGATGTCATGGTTAGACCCATGTGCTGTGGTACCTCTTCTATTTCATATAAATGTTCTGGTTTACGCTGGGAGCAATGATCTTTATGAGTGCCATCAGTTGAGCCTCCTACTCCTGGATATTTGCATGAATTGTGTTTGCTTCTGTTGGATTACACGGGGTGTTGTTGGGAAGTCGATGAAACGCGCGACAGTGTGGAGCTGTAAGTGCCATAATTGTTTCCATGACAATTCTGCTGATTGATGGTTGTGATGGCTCTAAATCATCAGCATTGCTGCATTTGTCCTGTGGCAAAGGAACGAAGCGCCATCACCACCTTCAATTCAGCTGAAAACACATTGCTGCTAAAGTCGGTGGTGAGATGACGTCCCTCACCAGCTGGCCGACAAAGTTGATGCCTGCTCTGTCCAAACGATACCGTTTAATTAACTAATTACTGTTTAATTAGCGTCATCGAAGAATTTAGAAACATTCTTCCTCTGCTGAAGTGTTCGCACATGTCTCCTTCTCCACAGTGACCTCACACGCCCCTAGTGGCAACCCCTAACCACTTAAGACTCGAGCTGCATTAAATAACTGGGAGAGTAAGAGTGATTCTCTGCTTTAAGACATTTGATAACTTGCTTAAGTTTGAAAGTAGGAGAAGGTAAATCACAAAACTTATACTAAAATAGCACTTTGAGAAGCTTGATAAATACCGGCCCAGAACACAGTCAATTAACTGAGTGTGTTCATTCTGAATTAAGCACTGCCACTGATTCACCATGGCAACAGGTAAATAAAAGGCAGGGCCTTCATTTTGATACAGTGGACGTAGAGATGCTTGTATAAGCTGACCAGAGTCAGAGTCGTCACTGGATCATACAGTGGTGGAACCGGAGTGTGCGTAGGGCTGCAGCCTACAATACATTTAAATGTATTTGTTTAGCTTTATTCTGATGAGGAAGAAATTGTAAGCTCACAATGTAATCCAGTACCAATGTGTCTGGTGGTTTGCACTTGAAAAGGCATCGAATCAAATTATTTGCATTGAAGCTTTGTTTAATCGATATACCTCTATACAAGTACACAGTGTCCACAAAAACTCTTGTAAAACTGAACTAGCCTATCACTATAGCACTACGGTTATGCTTCAGTATCTGAGCATCAAGCAGAACATTACACACAGAGCTGACCTGACACAAGGTATATGAAGGGTAGTAAAGAATGTAGACCATGTTAATAATGGCTAGCTAACAACTCGGGCTCTGTCAGTGAAGATATTAACCACAGAAAATAAAATGCTGCAGTCAGTTTGTAAAAGCCTGACTGCAGCATGTTGTTCACTGTTCTGAGGTCCTGCCTACTCGTTTGCATCCTACAAATGCCACAGTAGAGGCCGACGCTATGCCTGAGCTGTAGTTGTAGTGGGTTTTTTTTTTTTGAAAAAGGTTTTTGTTTCCACTTTTCAGAAAAAAAAATTACTTCAATTTTTTACACTTAAATGCTGAAAGTGGTTTAGGTTTTGACAGATAATATTGTATGCAATTTAAACGTTACATTTTTTTGATTTTTCTAAAAAGGAAACCAATAAGTTTCTTTTAAAAAGACTAGTCTTATTTTCTCTTTTGCATATTTACTGTTGCTCTTTAATAAAGCAAAAATTTCTTATCCAATTAATTGATGGAATAATCGATAGCTGCAGGCCTAATTTGGATCTTTGCTAAGCAGCATTCAGTGGCTTTATTGAAATTACTTAAGCATTTAAACAAAGTCAGTGAAATGCTGGTAATACATGGTCAGACTACTCCCAGCCTATTTTTAAAAGAAACTCTCACTTTCAAACTACATTCTGCATCTGCACCATGGTCCGACTCACTCAGAAATATTAACATATTCTCCCATATTATAGTAATTATGTTCCAACAATGCAGCCAATCACATCATGAGTGATAGTTAATTCTTCACTGATTCTGTCTCACACACATGAACACTGATTTTTACAATTTCAACTGACATTACATATAATGTGCAATAAACATTTGAAATGGAATTGCTCCAACAAACTGACTTGTGTACAGAGTCATCGTGTGTGATGTGATCATAATATGCTATAAATTCTTTAGAAATAGCTATGCAGCGTTCTAAGCAGACCGGATAGAATGCAGATGATAGAAAGCTTGTTACAACTATAAGAGACTTGAGTCTTGTCCCTCAAATCCTTGAGGCTTGAGTTACATTAACAAGAGTAACTTCAGAACAGGATTAGAATGTAATATTTAAAATATAACTAAATGTTGTTTCTAGAGCAGCAACAGGTTAAGCTCTGTGATAAGGGCTTTATAAATATACCACAGCCTTCAAAAAGGATCATGCAGTTGAACTGGAAAGTCCAAATAAAAACTCAGTATCAAAACCTTCATTAATGTTACCTGCTTTAGTTTTAGCAAATACATTGGCAAATGATTTTATATTTATAAAGCATTTTTTTTTTATATCTAATATCTCTTCTGCAGTATGGGCAAACTCTCAAATTTAACCCAGAGATTTAAACCACCTCACTCACTTTCCCATTTCTCTCTTTCCTAGCTGGACTGGGCAGCATTTGGTGTGATGACTCTGCCCTCCATCGGCATCCCTCTGCTCCTCTGGTATTCCAGCAAAAGGAAGTACGATTCACCAAAGGCCAAGAAGAACTGAGGTGGCCTGCTGGGTTTAAGGCTGTGGGGTGGGGATGGAAATCAAAGGGTTTTGTGGGCACAGGATCTTATTTAGTTGCTTAACCCATATTGGGGGTGAAAGTTGAAAGAAAAGTAAAGTGACCAAGGAACGGGGATTTGTTATTTGATCAAACAAGGGGTGTTAACAGAACTTTGGCTCAGAAAGTAGAACAACAGCAAAAGTAATGTGAACAGCTTCAGTGTGGTTACCAAACCATGAGCGTCCACATGAAAGCTGTTCATTCTGATCTACAGCTGATGGCTTGAGCTTCACCAGCCGCTGTTAATTCCTTCATATTTGCAAATGGGTTCATGTGACAGAACAATTACAACGGCAGTTACTACTGTTACAGGTTTTTGTAATTGTGGATGTAACTAAATTCAGATTGGAAGTTTATAGCCAGTTGTTAAATAAATAAAAACAAGCTGTTTTTTTTTTTTTTTTCTAAAACTGTCTGGTTGATTTCTGAGGTTTAACATCACACACATTTTATATCCATGGAACCACAAAAACATACGTTTTGTGATTGTGCTTTGATTTGGAACAACAGATGTTTAAACATGGAGTCCGGTCAGTTCTTGGAAACGGACCCCTATTTCCAGGAAAAACGCCTAAAATAACAAACCCGATATAAATCGGTAATAACTCCTCAGCTATTAGGCTGATGCATAATTGTGGTCTACTTTGATAGGTCAGAAGCGAAGGAATATGAATCGACTGAAATTAACCTATTTATTTTTCTACTAAAGACTAAATGGAGATGCAACAAAAACATTTTCATCAAAACAATAATTCTTCAGATTATAATACAACTGAATATCTTCTAATACACCTGGGATACAACTGTAACTGTAAAAGAAGATTAATATACAACAGTTATTACACAACTTTTCAAAAATATACCTGGCCATATTCACTGTTTATATGTTCACTTTTATTGGGAGTTTTCTTCAAAGCACTTTTTCTGTCCATACAACCACGTTCCAAATAACACAAAGCTTCTAAAACATTGAAATAGTGACTAAAAACAATAAATATTCATCAACATTCCTGTGACCAAAAGCACTCCCATGGTTTAAAGGCCCACAACTTAAAAACAGAATCCTACAGGGCTGTAAGTGGGCTCTTTCTCTTTGTACGGAGCAGACGAATTGTTTGATAAATTGGATGTCTGTGTAGCTACTAGAGGTCGGTCGTTAGACGACGATAAAGACCGTCTGTTCCGAAGCAATACTTCCTCTCTCCTTCATTTGGTCTGGTCCAGGCCACTGGTCCCTGCCACTAGGAGAGCTAAAGTTAGTAGTCCGGACCACACAGACCACTGGTTACAAAAGATAGTGGTTGAGATCACACAGCTGTTTAGCAACTGCTTTCTCCAGGATCTTAGAGAGAAATGGAAGGTTAGATATAGGTCTATAGTTGGCTAAAACATCTGGATCAAGTTTGGGCTTTTTCAGAAGAGGTTTAATTACAGCTACTTTAAAGTACTGTGGTACATAGCCTGTTGATAGAGATAGATTGATCATATCTAGTATAGAGGTGCTGACTAAGGGTAAAACATCTTTAAGCAACCTAGTCGGGATGGGGTCTAAGAGGCAGGTTGATGGTTTAGATGAAGAATCTAATCTTCTTTTCAACTTCGTTTGTTGACTCCATCTTATCAGCGCTACTGTGGGACCCGCAGTATATTTTTTAACCGCCCGCAGCACAGTTAAATCCGCCCTCTCCCGCACGATTTATGTTGGGTCCTGCGAGACCTGCAGGATCCCAATCCCAATGCAGCTCTCTAGTATGTAGCTGCAGTAGCGGAGGCTGCAGTTTCAGGACCCCAATCCTAGGACTGGAACAACATTTGTAGGACCCTTCTTTTCTTTGATACTGCCAGCTAGCTTGCTGGCTAGCTAGCTAGCTATGTTATTCTTGACAGCCCCCCGAAACCAAATACCCTTAGCATAACCATCACAGCGTGTGTGCATAAACCATAGACTGTATATAAAAATGGACGTGGTATGTGTGATGTTACACGTTGGTTTCTGAAGAGCATTTTTGGAGCCCAAATTGGGCGGAGTTGGCCGGCGCCATCTTGGCAGCGCATAACTCCCGGTTAACCAGAAATGGGTTAAGAGGTGGGTCGTGGGTGTAGCTGAGGTGAAGTATTGCTGACACCACTCCCGCCTAGCTCGACTTGACCGAGTTAGCTCAGACAATGAAGCTAATGCTATATGCTGCTCTGCGTTAGCAGAGGTAGCGTCTACACCCCTGGTGCTGTATGGTGGAGGTTGGAACCTGTGGCCGTGTTTATGGTCATTACCAGCTTACAATCAAGGTAAGACACCAGAAAATCTTAAAATAACTCACATATCTATTATTGACTTTATACTTCACAAGATTTTAAATGCTTTTTAATATATAAATGTAATGTTATTTTGCAACACTAACGTTAGATTTTGTTTAGACCAATGTTAACAGTTAAATATGAATCAGTTTTTAATTACGTTAACGTTAACTTACATCTCAAACAAACAATTTGAAGCACAGAATAATGTGGGCACCTCCAAACCCTCCTGTGGGTAACTGCTGAAACAAAGAATGATCTGCACAGAGTAATTATGAATCCCACTAGTTGGTATTTATTGTGATGTTGCAAACTCTGAGGTCTCAGAGCTGATCGAATGCACTTTTGCATTCTATACAATGGAAGCCACACAAGACCTTCTCTAAGATCGCAATAAATTACACCACCTGCAGGGCTTCAAAATCATTCAGTGTGCAGATAATTCTTTGTTTTTCACACCAGAGTAACTTCTCAGTCAATGTCACATTTGTCTCTTAATAAAACAGTATATATCAACCTTTCATTTTTTACTTTCAACTAACAAATATGCAAAATTTTAACCTATAAATACCATCTGAATATTTTCTTATCTATAATATATTGTTGAGTTTAGATCACACTAATTACAATTAACATAGGAAACTGATGATGAATGAAGAATGTGATTTTATTATATGTATCAGCTAAATTGGGCCACTTTTTGGTAAATCGTTTGGGACAATAATACAATGCCATATATGCCTTTTCCATGTGTTTTTATGAATAAAAATGACTGTTTTTGATAATTTTGTGTTGAAATTATGTAATAAAATATAATTATTTAGGCCCTACAGTTCTAAAAACATCCGCTGTGCCAACATTTTTTGCATGAGCAGTTTCAGGTAAAATGGGCCAGCTGTCTCAGGTACAATGGGCCAGTCAAACAAAAGGGAAATAGTAATTTATCATCAATTTTAATTTTAAAACACAAACATATTCATATGTGCCATTAAAAAAAAACATTTTGGGTGCAAACCCACATATTCTGTGGAGGAGGAAGGTCCCTTATCCTGGGAGTGGGTTTCTTCCTGTGGTGTGAACTGATTGAAGAGGTCATTATCTTCTTCCGGTACATCCTCCAACACAACCTCTTGAAACACCACCTTCTCATCTTCTGGGAAAAAGTACAGTGGTTCCACAGGTAGCAGGGGTGTCAGGGAAGCAGAGGACTGAGGTCTGGATGGTGGATCGGCAGGCGACTGAGGTCTGGATGGTGGGTGGGAGGGCTGATGTCCAGAGAGCAGGGCTGATGGCTGGCGGGCAGAGTGGGTCAAGGTCAGCAGGGGTGACCATGGTCCAGTGGGCGGGGGTAAGAGACACTGCGGCCTTGTGGGCGGGGATGGTAGAGTGGATGGTAGCACTATTTCGGTGGTCTTGCTGGGGGCAAAAGCCTTTGCCCAAGCCCTGCTGAACACCGCAAAGAACTCCATCCTTGACAGTTTCTGCCCAGCCATCATCCTCGTCCACTTCCTCCCTTCCTGGTCCCAGTGGTGTTTTAGACTCTTGAAGAGGGCCGGTTGCCGCGCAGGGGTTGTGTGGGCAGGGTAGCACATGATGTGCACATTCTTTCTTTTCAGTAGCTATATAAACTCCAGGTTATAGACGTGGCTGCTGTGAGCGTCAAGGAGCGTCCCCTGGGGAGGGACTGAATGAACATTTGACCCCACTCCAGAAAGAGGTCAGAGATAATCCAGCCATTGTTTGAACACCTTGCGCTGGTGTTCTCCGGGCATCCCTGTAGCCACTCAGAACGAACATGCTTCCCCTTAAAAATAATCATCGTTCGACTGTATGTGCCTTCTGCATTGAACGCTGCCAGACAAGTCGTTGTCTCCCCCTTGTCTCCGGCACACACCTCCACAAATGGGTGGCCAACCTGTCCAACGACCTTTGTCGAACTGAACTGGTCCTGAAGCCCAGACTTGTCACAGTTCCATATATGTGACGGTGTGCCCACAATACCCAGCTCGACCAAAAGGCTCTCATGCTGGTTAACCCACTGGCTAACCACCTCTTTGTTGAGTCCAGCAGCCCGTACTGCAGACAGGACCTCTGACTTGTGCATCCCAAGTTCTGGGTTGCGCTTTAGAAAGTTCTGAAACCAGTAATATCCAGCCCTCCCTGCTGCCTTGGAGAAACCAGATATGTTGTTCTTGGCTGCAAAATCAAAGGCCACTTGCTGGACATCACGTTTTGTGAAGGGACCCTGCGCCAAGGTCTTGAGGGTGGCAGCAAGCTCCCTTTCCGCCTCCTCTGGAAGGTCACATGTTCATTGGTAGTCACCTTTCCACTGATGCGTCTTTGCAGTGTGGATCGCGGCACACCCCATGCTTGTGATAAGAGGTGCACACTCACTGTAATTCCTTTCTTCACTCCCTCCCTGTATTCATCTAAGCCCCCCTTCATCCTCTCAACTTTCCACAGATTGTAGTTGTTTGGCCTTCCTTTCCCTCCCTGTTTTATCTTTGTATCAATTCAATTCAATTCAATTCAATTTTATTTATATAGCGCCAAATCACAACAACAGTTATCTCACAGCGCTTTTCATAAAAGAGCAGGTCTAGACCGTACTCTGTGATGATATTTACAGAAGCCCAACAGTTCCCACCAAGAGCAAGCACTAGGCGACAGAGGCAAGGAAAAACTTCCTTTTAAGAGGCAGAAACCTCGAGCAGAACCATGGCTCAGGGTGGGCGGCCATCTGCCTCGACCGGTTGGGGTGAGAGAGAGAGAGAGAGAAAGAGAGAGAGAAAGAGAGTGAAAGAGAGAGAGAGAGAGAAAGAGAGAGAGAGAGAGAGAGAGGGATGTAAGGAGAGAGAGAGGGGAGGGAGGCAGCCTACACAATATACACACAGAGGTACAGACAGCGAAGGTAATGTTGCTATAAACTAAATGAAAAATGGTACAGATATTTATAATAGTGTTAATGGTAACCATCGTAATGTTAATGATTATAATAACAATAAGACTAGCAACAATAGTCGTTGCAGTAGAGGGTGTCGAGCAGGAACACGGGGGCAGCAGGTGACCCGCAGCCACAGATCCAGACTCCACAGCTCCAGAGCCAGAAACACCTGCAGGAAGTGATAGGAGGAGAGAGGAGAGGGACGAGAAAGCACAAGACTACCAGAAAGGGGAGAAGTTGTGTTAGTAACATGCAATAATGGGATAACGTTGCATACAGAGGGAGAGAAAGTAGAGGAGAGAGGAGCTCAGTGCATCATGGGAAATCCCCCGGCAGTCTAGGCCTATAGCAGCATAACTAAGGGATGGTTCAGGACTACCTGAGCCAGCCCTAACTATAAGCTTTATCAAAGAGGAAAGTCTTAAGCCTACTCTTAAATGTGGAGATGGTGTCTGCCTCCTGAACCCAAACTGGAACCTGGTTCCACAGGAGAGGAGCTTGATAGCTGAACGCTCTGGCTCCTAGTCTACTTTTGGAGACTCTAGGAACCACAAGTAACCCTGCATTCTGGGAGCGCAGTGCTCTGGTGGGGTAGTAAGGTACTATGAGCTCTTTAAGATAAGATGGTGCCTGACCATTAAGAGCTTTGTAGGTAAGAAGAATGATTTTAAATTCTATTCTGGATTTTACTGGAAGCCAATGCAAAGAAGCTAAAACAGGAGAAATGTGATCTCTTTTCCTGGTTCCTGTCAGAACACGTGCTGCAGCATTCTGGATCAGCTGAAGAGTCTTAATGGACTTTTTCGAGCAGCCTGATAATAAGGAATTGCAGTAATCCAGCCTAGAAGTAACAAATGCATGGACTAGTTTTTCTGCATCATTTTTAGACAGGATGTTCCTGATTTTCGCAATATTACGTAGGTGAAAAAAGGCGGTCCTTGAAATTTGCTTAATGTGGGACTTAAACGACATGTCCTGATCAAAGATAACTCCAAGATTCCTCACAGTGGTGCTGGAGGCCAAGGCGATGCCATCCAGGGAAACTATATCTTTAGATAATGCGTCACGGAGGTGCTTAGGCCCCAGAACAATAACTTCAGTTTTATCTGAGTTTAACATAAGAAAATTACAGCTCATCCAGGTTTTAAGATCCTGAAGGCACATTTGAAGTTTAGCTAACTGATGAGTTTCATCTGGCTTGATCGATAGATATAACTGAGTATCATCTGCATAACAATGAAAGCTTATGGAATGTTTCCTGATAATATTGCCTAAAGGAAGCATATATAAAGTGAAGAGGATTGGTCCAAGGACAGATCCTTGAGGAACTCCATGAGTAACTTTGGCGTGCATGGAGGACTCATCGTTAACATGTACAAACTGAAATCGATCTGATAAATAGGACTTAAACCAGCTTAGAGCGGTTCCTTTAATGCCAATGAAATATTCCAGTCTCTGCAATAGGATCTGATGGTCAATGGTATCAAATGCAGCACTAAGATCTAATAAAACCAGTACAGAGACAAGTCCTTTGTCTGATGCAATAAGGAGGTCATTAGTAATTTTCACCAGTGCTGTCTCTGTGCTATGATGAGCTCTAAATCCTGACTGAAAATCCTCAAATAAACTATTGCTCTGTAGAAAGTCACACAGCTGTTTAGCAACTGCTTTCTCCAGAACCTTAGAGAGAAATGGAAGGTTAGATATAGGTCTATAGTTTGATAAAACATCCGGATCAAGTTTGGGCTTTTTCAGAAGAGGTTTAATTACAGCTACTTTAAAGTACTGTGGTACATAGCCTGTTGATAAAGATAGATTGATCATATCTAGTATAGAGGTGCTGACTAAGGGTAAAACATCTTTAAGCAACCTAGTCGGGATGGGGTCTAAGAGGCAGGTTGATGGTTTAGATGAAGAAATTATTGAAGTTAGTTGGTAAAGATTGAGGGAAGCAAAACAGTCTAAACATGTATCTGGTTCTACAGCTGTTTCTAAGGTTCCTGAGTTAAGAGATAAGTCGGTGCCAATTGAGGGCAGGTCTTGGTGAATTTTGTCTCTAATAGCTAGAATTTTATCATTAAAGAAGCTCATGAAATCGTAACTACTGAGAGCTATGGGAATACTTGGCTCAATAGAGCTGTGACTCTCTGTCAGCCTGGCTACAGTGCTGAAAAGAAACCTGGGGTTGTTCCTATTTTCCTCTATTAATGACGAGTAGTACGCTGCTCTGGCATTACGGAGGGCCTTCCTATAAGTTTTAAGACTATCTTGCCAAATTAAACGAGAATTTTCCACTTTGGTGGAACGCCAATTCCTCTCAAGTTTCCGTGATATTTGCTTTAATTTGCGAGTTTCAGTATTATACCATGGAGCTAACCGTCTTTGTTTTAGTATTTTCTTTTTTAGAGGGGCTACAGAGTCGAGTGTCATTCGCAGCGAGCCAGCAGCACTATCAACAAGATGATCGATTTGGGAGGGACTGAAATTAGCATAGGAGTCCTCCGTTACTTTGTGACTAGATAATGTATTTAGAGCTGATGGAATCGCATCCTTAAATTTAGCTATAGCACTATCAGACAGACATCTTGTATAGAAATTTTTGCCCAATGGCGAGTAGTTCAGCAATACAAACTCAAAAGTTATCAAACAGTGGTCGGATAAAGAGGGATTCTGTGGGAACACCACTAAATGTTCAATTTCTTTTTTTTTTTTTTTTTTTTTTTTTTTTTTCTTTTTTTTCTCTTTTTTTCTTTTTTTTCTCTTCTTTTGCTTTCTTTTTCTCTTTTTGTTTTCTTTTTTCTTTCTTTGCTATCTTTATCAGGAATAATTCTACCAGGGACAACCTAAGTTTGTTTGTGTCTGTGTGTGTCTGTGTGCGTGTGGGTGAATGTGTCTGTATGTGTGTGTATGTACATGTGTGTGCGCATAAGCCTGTTAAAGAATGTAGTTGTTAGAGAGAGTGGGACGCCACGACTGTAACAGGCAGGCAAGAACCCCAGTAGCCAATAGGGGTGGAAGAAAGAAAAAGAATAAATCAAATCAAAAAAAAACAAAGACTCCCAGATGCACCGCGATGCAAACGCAGAAGACCCCGACCCAAATGCCAGTTGACAACGTAATGCCGACGGAACGCAAAAGAGGAAGAGCAGCGCCCGGACCGACCGCGGCGCAGACACAACATAGACCAGTGGCCTCCCCCATCCAGCACCCCACCGCCGCGCAGCAAACAACCACAATGCCCAAATGCCACGCAATCATCAACACCAATGCACAAGTGACGAGCCCAATGCGCACACTGCGCGAGCACGGCGACACCCATGCCCAGCAGCCCCCCGCGAATTCCGCGTGCGAGGTCGGGCAAATGAGAGAGAGCAAACGGAACAACACGACAGCGAAAGCCAGCGGAGAGAGACACCAGCAGCAAGTCCCAGCCCGGCAGCAAACGCGCCGCACAGGTCACCGTGCACCCGCCAATAAAAGTCCACCATCCCCCCAACCGCCGGAAAAAACTAAGGCCGCCGGCGCCAGCCGACATCCCCCATGCCCAGCGCGCCCCCCGGCCGCCATGCAACACCAGCCAAACCAGCAACGAGGCAAAATCAACTAGCTCAGCTGCATGCCACCAACAACCCACCCATCCATCAAGGGCCGAGAACTCCAGGCACAAACCCAGAACAAACCGGAGCACAGCCCTGCCCCGCACCCACACTGCACATCCCGAAAACTAACTATATACCTCAGTATCCAGAGGGGTCCAACAACTGGCCGACAGAGAAATGGGCAAGCATGGATCCGAGGCCAACGAAGCAAAACACGAACGCAAACAGGTCCCTCCAAGCCAACGAGGAGATGCCTCCCCCGGACTCCAACGCACAAACTAAACGCCCAGCAGCCATCCAGAGACCCTGCCCAGGGAAAAAGTATAATACATCAAGATGCATCGATAATCGCCCCACAATCCCACCGCAGACCCCCACCCCCAGAAGCCAGGACACCCTGCGACCCCCCAAAGCGCAAAGGACCCCAGACCGCATGTCCAGGGGAAGCTGTACCCCGCCCCAAGGAAGAACAGCAGAAAGCCGTGCCGGGAAGCTCGCTACCGCCAGGGAGCGATAACGCGGGAGAACCAGGCCAACGGTCCCCCAGCCCAGCCAGAGGCATCCCTCCCTACAGTGCAGCCAGTGACAGCAGCCCCCGAGGCCGATCTCATCCCCGGACAGGGGCCCAGCCCTCCCCAGTCAAGCACCCCCAAGGAGGAGCACCAAAACCTACCCCGACAGCACCGGTCATGCGCCCCAGAGACTCCCGAATGCCCCCACCGTGAGAGAGCTGGCAGGGGGAAGCAGCGGGAGCCTCACCTCTGCCGAAGAGGGCCCAGGCGAGGAGAGGAGACAACGGGCCCCCAGGCCCAGGGACACACCACCCGCCCAGAAATGAGCAAAGGCCACAAGCCCGAGTCCGCAGAACCCTAGGCCAAGGGCGGGCCCCCACGCCAGGGGAGCCCCGACCCCCCCCAGCCCACCCCAGATCAGGCAAGGCCGCCACCAACCCCACAGCACCCCCAACGCCCGGGGGGTTAAATGTTCAATTTCAATACCATACACCAAAACAAGGTCAAGGGTGTGGTTAAAACAGTGAGTCGGTTCATGAACACTCTGAGAGAAGCCGATGGAATCTAACAAAGAGATAAACGCAGTACTGAAGCTGTCATTCTCAACATCTACATGAATATTAAAATCCCCTACAATAATAACTTTGTCCGTTTTAAGGACTAAAGTTGACAAAAACTCTGCAAATTCAGATAAGAATTCAGAATACGGGCCAGGTGCTCGGTACACTATAACAAAAAGAATTGGTTGCAGTGATTTCCAACTTGGGTGCGAAAGACTAAGAACAAGACTTTCAAATGAGTTATAGTTTAGTTTAGGTTTAGAGCTGATTAATAGGCTAGAGTCGAAGATAGCTGCAACTCCACCTCCTCGGCCTGTGCCTCGAGGAATGTGAGTATTAATATGACTGGGAGGGGTGGATTCATTTAGGCTAACATATTCTCCATCACCCAGCCAGGTTTCAGTAAGACCAAATAAATCAATATCATAATCTGATATTAGTTCATTTACTAGTACACCTTTAGAAGAGAGAGATCTGATGTTTAAGAGTCCACATTTAACTCTCCTATTTGTTTGCACTATTGCTCTTGTGGTTTTAATTTTTATAAGGTTTTTATGCACAGCTCCTCTTCTGTTTACCTTTTTAAATAATTTCGATGGTCGGGGGACAGACACCGTCACTATAGGGTTTTCACTAAGTAACTCCTGAAATGGAGGAGCAGAGAAGTGTGTTAGACTGCGACTCTGCGTAGGGTTTTGGGTGGGTAACTGCTGAAAAAGAAGGGCAGAGAAGTGTGTTAAACTGCGACTCTGCCTCCTGGTCTCAACTCTGGGTTGTCATGGATTTGGTCCACTAATAAACTTGGCCAGATTTCTAGAAATGAGAGCTGCTCCTTCCCAAGTGGGATGGATGCCGTCTCTCCGGATCAGACCAGGTCTTCCCCAGAAAGTCTGCCAATGATCAACAAAGCCCACATCGTTTGCTGGACACCACCTCGACAACCAGCGGCGGAATGACGACATGCGGCTATACATGTCATCACTGGTCAGATTTGGCAGGGGTCCAGAGAAAACTACGGTGTCCGACATTGTTTTTGCATATGTACACACCGACTCAACATTAATCTTAGTATCCTTTCCTGTCTGGTCCTTGCTCCTCCTCTCTTTTCTCTCTTTCTGTCTCCTCTCATTTCCTCTGCATTCCTTTCTTACACAAATAATCTTATCTCGTTGAAATCTTGACGGATTTACAAACGGTTTGGTTTCTTACAAACACTATTAACTATTAAATATAAATATATATATAAATATATAAAATGTTGCCATTTTGTACACTGAGTTTTAGTAGCTGTAGCAAACCTAGATTTAGTTATGCATTTTAATAAATTTATGAGAATTAATACCCAATTATGAATTTTAATATTCATAAAATCAAATTTTATTCCTCGTTTCAGGGCACCACCGGAGTTGTTATAATCCTAGAGTCTCCAGACCTCTAGGTAGTTTTGAATAATTATACAATTATTACTAGTGATCAGTTAGTTAATAATCGCTCAATTATCTTAAATCAGTCAGTCAGTCTCATATCTAAAGGGTCAATTCTCTTGGCAGGAACTAGAAATAGGCAACACACACAGCTCTTGATTATATTACAGTGAATTTATTCTCTAACTAATGTGATAAAAAACATGGTTGAATACAGGGAAAATAAACAATTGCTGAACAATGAGAAATGGAGGTTCGATTGTGGGAAGCATTTGACTCATATGGCATAGAAGAACTAATGAAAGTAAGCTAACGCTATGAGTTTAGGAGATAAAAGGAAATCTCTGACCACAGAATGTTGGTTAGGTCTTACTGCTTGTCGACAGCCTGCTTTTGGCCTGTTGCACGGGTCCCACGCTAGCTGCCTGATCCTGGCTTTTTGCTAGGGATTCTCCTGGGTTCTCCGTGTCTGATTGAAAACGCCTCCTCCGTCTGGCTATTCGGCTGTTTTCAGGTTTCCTTCGTTGTAGCTGGCGAGACCACGTGGCTTGGTCTGACCTGAGGAAGCCTGTTGCCTGGGGCGTGGTTCCCCAGGGGGCGTCTCAGGTTTCCCAAGGGACTGCCTCTCTAAACTTAATGTCTAAAAAGAAATCTATTTGCACGTATTATAATCAAATATTTTCCACAATCGAACCTCAATGGTCGAATGGTTGTACTGTTCTAGGCATTTGGTAACAGGAAACAATTGTCACATTATTGGTCAGGATATTTATACATTTAACGGCATTTCCAACGAGGGCATGTAATACTTATTTTGTCCACTTGGGGGAGCTCAGGTTACATGAGGAAAGCTTAGATTAATCCAAGATCATCTCTCTTTAGGAACTGGGAATATTGTTGATTCATCCCTAAATTCAAGCTGGCGATTAAGAGTATAGTAAAACATTCCTTTGTCATCATTTCTAAAGAAATTTTGTAGGAAAGTATTATGAACAAGCATTGATTACATTAGATGAAGGAGAATAAAAACACTGCAAAAGTAACTTTCTTTTCAGCACTAATATCAACAACAGATAGCAACAACATGTTAACATAACTACTCAAATAGAGGCAAACGTAATCAGGTAACTAAAGGTTTAATGAAACTTAATTAAATGCTTTGAGTCTTTGGAGACTGCAGTCTTAAGTTATTGAAAGTTCAGCTCTCTGGATCATGTCACACTTGGGTGAGACCAGGGTATTCCTTTTGATTGCGTAATAAAACAAAGAAGGTCAGTTGCCACGGAAACATGTGTGGGGGGGCCAGTTTTGATAGGCTGTTCAGGGAAATGCTAATGGCTGGTTCGTGTCCCTTTGTCAGTTTAACAGTCAGGCCCCGCGTTATCAGCTTCGGAATCAAAAGGTGCCAGTTTTATGGTCGGGCTAGCACTTAGAGAAAGCAACTTTGACCCCTCCCCTTCTTCTCTGGGGGAGGAGAGAGGAATTTGGAGTAGCTCCAAATTTATACAATATAAAATGCACAAATCAACACCGTTGTTCACTACATAGCCTATATATTGATTTAACATAAATACCTTGCTTGTATATTCATTGCACCTATCTGTTCTGTTCAATGTTATTTTCATATGAAAGTCCATGGTTATAATTATTCATGTTCATTATTCAAGTGTGCAGAATCATAACTACATCTCTGACGTTTATAACAAACCAAACCATTTGAAAATCGGTATAAAATTGAGGAAGTTATGGTTATTTAAAAAGTACATGCACCATTAAAACACAATGTTACGAGTGAGCGAGCTGCCTGTGACAAGATGGCCGCCAGGTGCAGACGTCGACCTCCATTGGCCAGCAGCGCGGACAAGACATCTAGCCTTTATTATGGATATCTATGGCTGGGACCCCCAAACCTTAAATGGCCCATTTTACCTGATATCACCTAACAAAGTATTCCGAATACACAAGCAATAGTTTAACAAATTAAACTCGTTTTGCAATCATGAAAACTGTCACGGTTGGTGAGTGTCCTGTTTCTCCTTTCCCTCGCATTCTGGTTTCTCCTGTGCCTTCTCTCTCTCTCTCTCTCTCTGTGTGTGCTCTCTCCCTCTCTGCTCCGGAGCCCGGCTGGCTACCCACACCTGCATCTCGTTAACCTCCATCCCCAGCCGCCGCACCTGCCAGCCATCAGCCTCATCACGACCAGTATTTCTACCCTTTCCACTCCATCCTCGCTCGATCGTCGCAGCTCCTGACTTGGTGTTACTGCTTCGTTCTGGCTCTTTTTTTGAAATTTCCCTTTGCTTCATGTCCCAGTTACCTACTAACCCTGTCTGTCTGTTTCCTCCTGCCAGGTTCACTCACCTCTGCCTCCCAGTTCGGCCAGCCGGGCTTGCTCGCCAGCCTCCTCCTCTCGCCGCCTCCACGACGCCCTCCGGCTTCCCCCCTTGCACCCCGCCTGGTCCCCAGTCACCGCGTCCTCTCCTTCCCGTCTGCTAGCCTCCCTCAAACCTCCAGCCTAAGCACCTTCCGCTCCTCCAGCTACTCAGTCCCCCGCGTCCTCGTCTGCCTCTCCCCCTCTTTCCACCGGTCCCTCCTCGTCCCCCTTTTTCCTCAATAAACCTCTTTTTCAAACCCTCCGGGTCCGTTCTGTCTCCTACCGTTACAGAAAACATCAATATTAAAAGGTTACAAATGTGACTTGAAATAATGTGTTGTAAGAGTTATTATAATGATAGAATCTGTTCATGAGAACCCAGTGTCATAATTTCACATCAGCAGTGTTCAGGTGTTGTGAGTAAAAAGAAAAGGCTGTGCAGAGCAGTAGCTGAAGAGCTGGAAGCTGGAGCTGTTATCTCCTGCAGAGCTGGACACAGCTAATCACATCTGGAGGGCACCTGTAAAGACAACAATGGGTAGACAGTTAAGCAGCTTCTTCCAAAGAGCCATAAATCTACTGAACTCTGAGATCGCCTCAGCATGATAACCTCTCTGGCATGTGACAGTAATTAGGGATGGCAATGTGAAATACACTGTTTACTAATCTGTGCAATATACAGTTTGCTGCTTCACACTGGACAATAATAATCCATGCTGCTAGACACCTGTTGACTACTCAAGTCAGATCTTATTGAACGTTTATTATTAGGATCTTATTTTATATTTATGGTTGAAGTCCACCAAACAAACTTAGAGGCGGCTCTCACACACCTAATTTCTCACCTTAACCCCCCTCAATGCCTGAATTTTTTTACGATAAAAAAATAAATAAATTTATTTGTGTTTTCATTTGCTTTCAAGCTTATGTTAAATTAAGTGAAGATTGTTAATTTGTCTATAGAACATAGAAAAGATATAAATTCAGGTATGTGTAGGTATGAAGCAAATTAGCGACAACAGACATAAATGAGAAACCAGGGCTTGCAAAAGGTTCCTAGGTACGTATCGAATATGCACTAACAGGCATTGGGGGAATCCACGTGCTATTTTGGCTTGCAGTCTGCAAGGAAGAGGTATGATGCGAATTCGCGACAATCGGCGTCAAGGGGTTAACTAAACCATCGCCCTAGTTACAGCCCAGCTACCTGTCTGCAGGCATAACGCTCATTATATGCTGACAAAAAAGGTGGATGCAAATCTCTGCAGGTAGCCTACAACATCTGTTCTGCCGAGTTATTCATCCACCTCTTAAGCTCCTTATCAGAAACGTCGCTGATCAAACGCGGTTATCAACTCAGATTGTTTGCTGAATCACAATCTACTAAGTGTAATAACTTACTGACTGACTCTAAACGTCCTTCCATATGTACTTCGATTCAATCATCCCTACTGATGAACCTCACAAATAACAGTATATTGCATGGCTCTCCTCGGCGAGCAGGCAGAACTCTGCGGCCGCTCCACTCTCGTCTGTCTGCCATTAAACCCTTCGTGTCCCTCCGGTTCAGGTGCAGCCACTTATAATAGTATCTGACTAGTATCTAACTGAACAGTGACTCCGTTAGCTAATTGCCCGTTTGTAAAGTTTACCGTTAACATAACGTTAGCTAACAGAGCTGAGCCAGAGGTGTTTGGCTGAGCCTTTACTTTCCAACTTCACACACGCCTTTTCTTCAAAGCATTATCACCCTAATGTCTAACACTAAGATTAATCTAATAAATTTTGGCTTCTCTCTTCTTGCTGACTTGTCTTTGACTCCTTAAAAGCTGCAGTTAGAACACACTAACTCCCATAACTTAGCATCATTAGCAGCTTGGGGCTGCTCGTCTCTGGCTCATTAGCGTAAAGAGCTATGCTAACAAACTATATGCCGACATCGATACCTGTTAAATATTGTTAACACATAAATACAGGAATTTCACTCACCAACTGGAACACAGACTTCTTGGAGGTTCTCTCGCCAATAAACCGCACTTATGCAATTGCAGGTTTTTGGTCTTCCGGAATGGCCTCAGCCTGGAGACAGGAAGTTTGCCGCTTGGCTTAAACCTAAGTTATTGATTATGTGCATGTCGACCGGTTAACCCTACAGCTGCACACATCTGCCTGTCATTCTTGCAGACAGGGTTAACCTCCTTCATGTTGCTGTGCATTACCACCACCAATGCACTAAATAGATCTGTCACAAACAACTACGGTCCTAGAACTGCGGTAGCATGTAGCTGCAGTACCGGAGGCTGCAGTTTCAGGACCGCAATCCTAGGACCAGAACTGCAATTCCAGGACCCTTGTTTACTTTGATACTGCCAGCTAGCTGACTGGCTAGCTAGCTAGCCAGCTAGCTATATTACTCTTTACAGGCCCCCGAAGCCAATTACCCTTACCACAACCACCACCGAGTGTGCGCCTAAACCTAAGTTACTGATTATATGCATGTCGACCAGTTAACCCTACAGCTGCACACACATGCTAGCAGACAGGGTTAACCTCCTTCGTGTTGCTGTGCATTACCACCACCACTCCACTAGATGGTGCTGTCACAAAAGAACTAGGGTCCTAGAACTGCGGTCCCAGGATAGCGGGGGTCCTGAAACTGCAGCCTCCGGTAATGCAGCTACATAATATTGGGTCTGTGTGGTCCGGCCCACTAACTTTAGTGCCCCTAGTCGCAGGGACCAGTGGTCTGTGGGGCCCAGACCAGTGGCCTGTACTACGAAGGGAGTTCAACCTACTCTGAGTTAACTCGGGGTTATCAGGCAAACTCAGGGTTGACAAACTCTGACTGCCTACACTGGAGTTAAACGGTACTACGAAGGTGGATAAGATGTTGGTTAGTTGAGTCCGTGTTAACCCGGTGTTAACGTAATCAGAGGTGGTGCGCGTTCGCACTAAAGGGGTGTGTTTGGCCGTGTGTTTTTCCGCAACGGCGCATGCTTCGTATTTCTCCAGAGGAATGCACGTTGGTAGTATCAGGAAATTATGACTGTAAGGACAAGTTAACGGGTAAATATATAATCTAATATTGTGGCGGACGACAAAGCCAGGGAGGCTTGTTGGCATAGCATTGAGTAAATCTGAAGCCTACTTCTCTTCACAGTGTTCTTATTGTATGTATTTTATGGGCTCTTCTTTTATGTGTAATATGACTAAGATGTAAAGGTACAACTGCACATATTGTCCATTGCAATAGAAAAAAAGGAGCCAACGGAGAGGGGGAATAATCCGAGACAGAATTTAATTACCAAGATTGGTCTACAAGTAAAAAAAACTATACTACTACTACTATATTCTCTGACATTATAGTCACACATTTATGAGAGAAACTTTACGTTGCAAGGCTGCAACATCACACACGTCTGCCGTGCACTGGAAAGTTATATCAGATTTAGCAGTGAGGAAATACTCCTGAGTTTAGCACATAATCACTATCATGCACCTTAGAGATTTTGCCTTGGATTGGCCGTATTCAGACGAAAACAGAGTAATTTTTGATTTTCATTACCGATTTTTCTTCTTGTAAATTTCACACTTTCATCTAGGATTTTTTTTCTCGGTTTATTAACCCCCACCCTGGCTCCCTATTTTTTGGATAAATATGTAAAAACACTCAGAATTCAATTATAGACCACAGATGGGCTCCATCTACGAAACTATCACGTTAATTAATATTCCTCCTTAAAATCACTGAGGCTGCAGTGCTTGCTCTCTGAACGTAATGCTGTTGTGTTCAGAACTTCATTGCAACCGCAGTGGAGCAAATCAGGATGAAATCTAAACATATTTTATGAAGCAATGTGTAGCCTATTAATATCCTACTTCACATCATTAACAGGGAATGCAGGAAAGCAGAGCGCAGATGGAAAAAATCCAGTCTCCAAGTCCATTACCTCAGTCTGAAGGATTTATTAATTAACTACAATAACTTGGGTAAGGATGCGAGAATTTTCTGAACTCATTACTACACATAAACACAATCCCAGGTTTCTGTTTAAGACTGTGGATCAGCTGGTAAACCCAACCCCTCCTTGTGCCTCAGCTGGAAGTAATGATGACTGTGAATTGTTTTTATCTTATTTTACCAATAAGGTGGTGTCAATCAGAGCCTCTATTACCCCCACGGTCTCTTACTCAGAGGTTCCTCACCAGCAACAAGAGAGTTTTAACCAGTTTTATCCCATTGACTTGTCTGAGCTTTTAAAAACAGTATCACAAATGAGAGTGTCCTCCAGCCCACTTGATGTAATACCTACAAAGTTTTACTGAAAGTAATGGATTCTGTTGGCCCCCATTTGATCTCTGTTTTCAACAGCTCCCTATCTACTGGTTGTGTCCCTGATTATTTTAAAACGGCTTGCGTGAATCCACTTTTAAAGAAACCTGGTTTAGATCCCTCCCTCCCACATAATTTTAGACCAACTTCAAAACTGCCTTTTATTGCAAAGATTCTAGAAAGAATTGTGTCCAAACAGCTGCTCACTGTACTGGAAAATAACAAATTATTTGTTGGTCTGGTTTTAGGAAGTACCACAGCACTGAGACTGCCCTGCTTAAAGTCACCAATGACCTTTTAATGTCTGGTGATGAAGGCATGTGCTCAGTCCTTGTACTCCTGCTTTTGACACCATTGATCACAACATCATGTTAGACAGACTGAGGCACTGGGTGGGGATCTCTGGTACTGCCCTAGAATGGTTTTCATCCTACCTGTCAAATAGGAAGTTTTGTGTGTCTGTAAACAACTATGTCTCCTCGTTCTGTCCAGTTAAATATGGTGTGCCTCAGGGGTCGGTCTTAGGACCCATTTTGTTTTCCTTGTATCTGCTTCCCCTTGGACATATTATCCATAAACATGGCATTTCTTTTCATATTTATGCTGATGACACACAAATATACTTGCCCGTCAGATCCACAGACCCTGGAATGCTGAGTTCACTTACCGACTGCCTTTGTGAAGTTAAAAAATGGATGTCAAATAATTTCCTCCAGCTGAATCCTGGTCATCGGGTCCCAGCAGATGGCAAATCAAATACTGCCATCTGCTGGTTTGCTAGTAAATCACATTAAGCTTGTGGCAAAGAACCTTGGTGTTTGGTTTGATAGTAATTTAAATTTCGAGCAGCACACCACAAAGCTTGTTCAATCACGTTTTTATCAACTTAGAAATATAGCTAAAATTCGATCTATGTTAACTTTTAAGGACACCAAGACCATTTTACACGCCTTCATCTCATCACGCCTGGATTATTGCAACAGCCTTTTCACCTGTTTAACCCAAAAATCTATTGATCGACTCCAGACTGTCCAGAACTCAGCTGCCAGGCTTTTAACCAGAACAAAGAAATATGACCACATTACTCCTATTTTAACTTCATTACACTGGCTCCCAGTATGTTTTAGAATTGACTTTAAAATTCTATTGATCACTTTTAAAGCTCTTCATGGCCTCTCGCCTTGTTATATTTCTGACCTTTTATACCCATACACACCAGCACGTACCTTGAGATCCTCGGGCAGAGGTCTGCTGTCTGTTCCAGAGTCTCGACTGAAAACTAAAGGGGACAGAGCGTTTGCTGTCAGGGCCCCGAGGCTCTGGAACAGCCTGCCCGAGGAAATCAGGTCGGCTGAGTCAGTGAACTCTTTTAAGTCCCTTCTTAAAACATACTTTTATAGTAGAGCCTTTCCCGATCTTATTTGACTTTATTTTATCCCTTTTATTTTATTCTATTTTACTAATTTTATATTTATCTGTATTTTAGTCTTTTCAATGTTTTCATGCTTTTATCTTGTATTGTTTTTTGTATTATTGTCTCTTGGGTATTATTGTCTTCACACTTGTTAAAGCACTTTGTAACTTGTTTTTGAAAAGTGCTCTACAAATAAGGATTATTATTATTATTATTATTATAATTATTATTATTATTATAACACTGAGTAAAGATGTGGTGTGTAGTCCGCGTATACAGGAAAACCTCGAGTTAACCACGAACAAAACCTGTTGGAGCAGTTTAGAGATGCGGCGTAAATTGCCATGGCAACAGACCTCGGGAAACACCTATCCACCTTTCGTAGTACAGGTTAACTGGGAAGTTACACCCGACGTCACGAAGTTGCTCCTGAAGTTACCTGGATAAGCCAGTTGCTGTGCTCCCTGTGTTTTGTTTGAGACACCCAAAATAGAGAGGTTTTGTTTTCATTTGGGTTTTTGAGTTAGTAATCCCTGTTTTGGAGGGATCTCTTCTGCTCGTTTTGACTTAGACATCTTTTTAGCTAATCTGACCCTTGAGCTGCTTGATGCTTGTCTTAAGGATGACCTAATATGTATAGCAAGCCACTTCATAATCTTATGAAGTGGCTTAATAAAACTTTGTTAAAGAAGGATCCGGCCATTGCAGCATTATCCTTAGAGGACAGCTTAGATTATTAGGTTGTTAAGCCATTTTGTGTGTATATGAACTGGTTTCCGAGGCATGTCGTCAAATGTTTAGAGAGCACAGAAAAATGCAGAACCAGTCATACGTAGAGTTGGTTAGAGAGAAAAGTGGTCTTTTTGACAAGTGGGCCGCTGCCTGTAAAGTGACTCATTTTGATTCTCTAATTCTCTTTAAAGATTCTCTTTAAAAAGTGCCTCCCTGACCGCACTGTTGTGTTAAATAAGAACAAAGTACAGACATTGACGTCAGGACACTTAGGAGTCATTAAGACATACAGGATCAACTTCAAGCAATTCTTTTGGCCGGGGATGAAATCAGATGTAGCCAGGTTTTGTCGTAGTTGTCATGTATGTGAGATGGTAGGTAAACCAAACCAGGTTATTCACCCCGTGCCCTTGTGTCCAATTCCAGTGATGGAGGAGCCTTTTCATTGTGTTTTAATTGACTGTGTAGGTCCCTTACCTCGTACTAAGAGTGGAAATCAGTACCTATTCACAGTTATGTGTACAGCTACCCGTTTTCCAGAAGCCATTCCACTCCGCACCATAACTGCTTGCGTCATAGTGAAAGCACTGATTAAGTTCTTTTCTACATTTGCTCTACCGTGGGTAGTCTGGTCTAACAGAGGTACATACTTCCAGTCCAACCTATTTAAACAAGTGTTCAAAACATTGAACGTGTAGCATTTTGTTTCGTCTGCTTATCATCCTGAGTTGCAGGGTGCATTAGAACGTTGGCATCAGACGTTAAAGTCCATGCTTTGAAAATTTTGTGAAGAGAATGGGACAGATTGGGATGAGGGGGTTCCCTTCGCATTGTTTGCCGCTCGTGAAGCTGTAGAGGAATCACTAGGTTTCAGTCCTGCACAGCTGCTTACTTAAAGTGATGAAACATCATTACGATCGCTCTGCTGTGCACCGCCATATTCAGGTTAGAGGTTGATGCCAGTGCCATTGGGGCTGGCGCTGTCCTACTTCTGGAGGATCATGAGGGGGTGGACCATCCTGTGTGCCATTTGTCTAGGATGTTTTACAAGCACCAGCTCAATTACTCTATTATAGAGAAAAAAAACCTTGCTTTGCTGTTGGCCTTGCAACATTTTGAGGTACATGTTGGCTCGAGCTCTCTGCCTAGCGACCTATACCAACCATAATCCCCTTGTGTTTTTATCTCGCATGTACAATCATAACCAGCTACTCATGCGATGGGCCCTAATAGTGCAAGACTACAACCTAGAGATCCGCCACAAGAAGGGTTCTGAAAATGTGTTCGCTGATGGCTTTTCAAGTCTGTAGTGTTCAATTCAATTCAATTTTATTTATATAGTGCCAAATCACAACAACAGTTATCTCACAGCGCTTTTCATAAAAGATCAGGTCTAGACCGTACTCTGTGATGTTATTTACAGAAGCCCAACAGTTCCCACCAAGAGCAGCACTAGGCGACAGAGGCAAGGAAAAACTTCCTTTTAAGAGGCAGAAACCTCGAGCAGAACCATGGCTCAGGGTGGGCGGCCATCTGCCTCCACCGGTTGGGGACTGACTGAGACCTTCTAGCAGCAAATATTTATTGATGTGCAATCGTTTGTTCAGTTGTTGAGACTATAGCCTCATCTATTTTATTATTTAGGAAAAGGTATTATAGCCCGAATACAGAACAGCTTTCAATATCGGCCTGATCTAAGTTTAGTTTATACTTGAAAGGGGTCTACTATCCAAATAATTTTCAAAAACCAAATTCAAATTCAGTTTCTCAAAATCAAAGGCGGGTAGTAATGAATCACATGTACTCAAGTAACTTTTGAGTAAATTGTACTTGTCAGAGTAGGTTTATTGCATCATACTTTTAAAAATCATTAGCCTACTTTAACTCTGTTACATTTGGATACATTGATTGCGCTAATTATTTATTTATTATTTTATGCATTCATGATCTGTTAAGAGGTAGACGGTCAGCTGGTCCCAGGTCTGCTAGTGCTTTGTTATCCTACCGCAGTCACGCCTCCACATGACTCTGTTCAGAGCAGAATAATGGCTGAAGCCTTGTAGTATGGCTTTCAAATAGTGCTAGCAGCTCATATTTACAGATAAAAATTTAGTGCATAGTGCAGCCAGGCTGTTCATTCCAGCGTCGCAATTTGACGCCCTGGGATGAGATCGTGTTGGTGCAGCAGGATCCGGTTTCGGAGTCAATGCTAATATGTTTAATAATGTAAATGCTCCATATTTGTATAGCGCCTTTCTAGTCTTTTTGACCACTCAAAGCGCTTTTACACTACATCTGCATTCACTCACTGAGCCTAAGTGGGGCAATGCGGGGTTCAGTATCTTGCCCAAGGGCACTTCGACATGCAGCCTGGAAGAACCGGCGATTGAACCACTGTCCTTCCGATTAACTGGCAGCCCGCTCTATCTCCTGAGCCACAGCCACCCCAAAATAATAAATAGCTGCATACAGTATGTTGTGCTTAAAATCTACTCCTGCTTTCTGCCATAATGTAAATATTCAAGCTAACAGTGTACGAGCTGTCTGCATCTAACTAGTCATGCTCTTTGGTGTAGCCTGACAAAGTCAGACCAAATCACAAAGAGTACGATCTAGACCTGCTCTTTATGAAAAGTGCAATAGGGTAACTTTGGTATGAATTGGCGCTATATAAATAAAACTGAATTAAATAGACTAGAATAGAAGAGCTTTGATTCAATCCAAAGAAATGCTAAACACATCTCTCATATAAAGGCAGGAATCTGTGTGTGTGTGATTGTACCGTTTGTCCACTCTACCTCACACGTGGCGGGTGTGTTGCTGCAAACCCAAGGGAGTGCAGTGTCGCATTTGGTGAAATTTGGACACGCTGACTCAAATCATTAATGCATCTCTTCAATCTGGCTATATTCCCACCAGTTTAAAAATGGCTTCAATCACCCTGGCCCTAAAGAAACCTAGTACTGACCCGGAGGATTATGAGAGCTACAGACCGATTTTCAATCTCCCCTTTTTGCCAAACCTCAGTTTGCTCAGTCAGCTAAATGAATAAATGTCATGTAATTACATCATGTAATGCATGATGCCAGGCTTGGACTAAAACTGACACAGCTAAGAAATTGGAAGACAGTGTATTCCCCCTTGGAGCCACAGAGAGCAGCACCCTGAAGGCAAGTATGACTGCGAGCAAAAGCCTCAGATTTCCTCCTGTTCTGAACGCTCTCTTTTGAACTGCTTTTTCTACCAATGGCTCCATTCTACCGAGCCAAACGGAGCCCGTGTTCCAAATATGTAATTTCCTCCCACAGCAATGGCACAGCAACAATACTCAGTCTGCCTGTATTGGTACAGGCTGGGCGGTTTTGTTTTTTTTTAACAAAAAGGGCCTGAAATATTTAGTAAGTAGTAATAGTAATATTTTGTTAGTATTCCTGGTTGCTGTAACGACAGTCGTTACAGTCGTTGGGACTACCGGTGGCCAAGACTGAACGACCATCGTTGGTATCTTAAGATACTAACGAACCAACAGTATCGATGACCCTGGCAAACGACCCCACTGAGGTTAAATAGCTGAGTTTCCCTGCCAGTCAGTCAGAACAGAAAAAGTCCTTTGGATGAGGGACGAAACGTCTTCCAGTATCTTCAACCAAGTCCAGTTGCCCTTGACTTTAACCCTCGTTGGATAACTATGACCTGGATGACTGAGAAGCTTCATAGACATATGCAGTATAAGCATTTTCTCAATGTAGGGGTTAGATAACTAAGGTTGTCTTTTTAGAGTTGTCTTATAGAAGAATAATGCTTAAATAAACATGAAGAAAATAATGTTCTCTAATGCAACTACAAGCAAACTTTTACATTTACATTTATTCATTTAGCTGATGCTTTTATCCAAAGTGACTCACAATTGTCAGAGGCCGCATGATTCTCTGGAGCAACTAGGGGTTAAGTGTCTTGCTCAGGGACACAATGGGGGATGGGTCACAGTGGGGGATTGAACCCCAGACCCGGGCCACGATACCCATAATAAAGTAATTGTAGGGTACAGTGTGTTGAGAAAAGAAGGTTAAAATGTGCAGACTTAAACACAAATCACAGATTATTATTAGGCTACTTGTTTAAATGTGGTAAGCACAGTGGAATAGTGACTACCCTTATCACCACTACAGTTTATTACAGTTGACAGCTCAATTATTTGTAAAGATTTTTCAAAGGATGCTTGAGGGACAGGGGCCATTTTATATGGGTCCAGAATTTTGTGTGCAGCTGCTGACAGCTGGTCTGTGGCTCAGACAGAGCTCACAGCGGCAGGCTGGACAGAACATGGACAGATGCTGCAGCTGTGCCACACGTCAACTGACGTCGCTTTAAGACGACGGCGCTGAAGAAAGGATGTCTCCCTTGGTTAAATGCGTCGACTCCTCTCTCCCTGCGTCTCTTCCACGACTCCTCCGCTCGCATCTCGGGTGGGAGGGACGCGAGGCGAGGATGCGGTGGAGAGGAACTGAAGAGGTAGGCAACAAACTGAGAAATGAGAGAGGCCTCGGGTCCCTAAACTGGTATTACGGTAAATCGGACATGACATCAGCTCACACTGTGAAAGTGGGTGTTTCCGCATTCCCCAACCGCCCGTGAGCTTCAGGGCCGAGCGCACACGCAGCGCTCACATCGTTGGACGCACATCAGGAGCAGAGCGGGGACACGTCCGCGGGATAGTTGACGGTTCGTTGGGGACATCCCGCCTGGAAGCCGAGCGGTCACACCGGGTTTGTCCTGCTCCAGGCTCTGCTGCGGAGGCTGCTGCTGCATGTCGATGGTCGGTGTGCGAACAGTAGGCTACTTCTCTATTGGTTTTCCTCTTTATGCTGTCTGACACATTGGAAGGTAGCAGCTTTCACTCACACCGTGTCACTATAGATTAGAAAGTTTGACGGCATAGCCTACATTATACCCTGTGGTACGTGAGCGTGTTTGCAACATAAACCATGTCACAACATGTTGATACCAAGGCATGTTGTAAGATGCTTGTGGTACATGAAACACAAAATTAGTCTGACGCACATTTAAACAATAATAAATAAATAAATATTTATTACTCAAAACTTTTTCTCAAAAGGTTTTCCCAGTTAGACCTGCTGTTTAAAACCAGGCAAACAAAACCAAAAAGTTCTAAAAACCTTATAGGCCTACTTTGAAGGTAAACCTGTTGGTGACCGCAGGGATCCACCGTCATTGTGAAACCTTTTTGGATATGTGAAACAAGAAATAAAACACCCGTGTGTTGAAGTTACTATCAGTCCTCTGATCTACACCCGGATACCGCGGAGACCGCAGACTGTCCTGAGCAGCCTCTCTGTCAAGAATAGCATACAACAGAAGAGCTGGTGTAATGTTACATATTTACACCTAAACCGAGAAAGCCAACGACGTTTGAATGAAGAAGTGAGTCTAAATAGCAGGTCAGAAAAAAGTTGCTTCCCTGCTGATTAGTTTGAGAAGTGCGGGAGGGGGGATTATGTTATAACTTTAAATGGTTTATTTATTTTAAATACGTTTTTTCTTTACAATTCAGTGTTTTAAGATTTTTATCCCCCCACACACAGCTAAAGCTACAACTTAACCACCACTGTGGGCTGGACACAGAAACCTCAAAGAGACATTTACAACATAAAATAATGAAAATAAGATCAGAATCAGCTTTATTGGCAAGTCCACAAGGACTTTGTTTCGGGGACTTGGTGCATTACAATGAACATAAAATATATAAATATTAAAATGACAAGGTAAACATTTTTATTTTATTATTTTGTATTTTATTCTGGGTAAGTGGGGCATGAGTGTCAGCGGGGGTCCCGGACCTTGTTGATGAGGCCAGCTACAGATGGGAAGAAAATGTTCTTGTGGCCTGAGGTTTTAGTCCTGATGGACTGCAGCCTCCTGCCAGAGGGGAACGTCTGAAACAGTTTGTGTCCGGGTTTTTTAAAATCCCTATACTTTATTGATGCACTGGACAAATACTCACCAGTCAAAACACAGCAAATGCTAAGATATCCATGTCTGTAGTTCCAACAGAGTGCCAATTCTTCTCTTTAACTTATCGATTCACGGCAGTTTCAGTAGTTTCATTCTCCCAGTTAATCTTTCATTCACATCATATCAATAATTAAGCTGATAAACTTCATATTTTTTTGAACCAGGGCCTTGAGCATTTGGATCAAGTAGCTTGTGAAAAATAAGGTGTGTCACATTTAGCAGCTACAGCTGTCATTTCAGTGTTTCAGATACATAATTAAAGCGTCCCTCTGGAATTTTCCTGAAACAAACAAGTTACTGTTCAGGGTTACTCACCAAAACACGTGGTCTTTTACATCCATGTGGACTAGTTTGCAGTCTTCTTCTTCACTGCCTTTCTCGGCCTATTGCAGCATTTCTTGGTTGCCACCTGTTGATCAGTGGAATACTTAGTATTCTCTAGGTGTTTTATTAAAATATGTATCCAATTGATTATAAAGTATGACTTGTGTAACTGCAGCTGTGTAATAGAGGACATTTAGGGGTCGCACATGATGGCTTTTCTTTGAGTAATAAGGGAATATATGTTGAAAAAGACAAACTACTGTTGGAACTGTGGGAACGCTTTGAGCTTAACCTGCGTTGCACAGCAGCAGTCAGTCATGTGAGCAATTAAAGATACATAAGCTCCTGTTGTGAGGCTGGGTGGACTATGTAGTTCACAACCTTTTTGGCTGAGAGAAATGCTCCCACACTTTGGAGGTTTTAGGTTGTTAAGGTGTTAATACTAACTTTACTGTTCACTTCACTCCAGTAAGCGGACTGTGTCTCTATGGCCCAATGGGATCATAATCTAATCGATAATTAAATTTGTTTTGTTGGCATCTAATTTCATCATCAATTTTTATCAGCTATGTTGATTATTTGTGGCACCCCTAGTGGTTTGTTTAGTAAAAAGATACTATAACAGCAGTGATGGCACACAACAAAATTTAATAAAAAAAATAGAAGAGATAAGAAAGTAAGTAATACAGTTTTGTTTTCAAAAAACACCAAATTTTTTGTCATACTGCACATTGCTGCAGCTCCTCTTTTCACCCTGTGTTAAACACTCCGTTATATAGCTAGTGAGTGAAGCATCTTACTTCTACAAGATCTTTGTTGGGAGTTGCACATGTGAAGTTCCTAGTTAAGGACTACTAGCCAATCAGAAGCGGAGAAGGGCGGATCAGCAGCTGGTAAACAGCTTCGGTTTAGCTGTACATGTTGCCGACCAGCTTGGCAACATGGACTGGAGCGAGAGTTTCAGAGTGGTGAGTTATTAATCTGTAACAAATGTATCTTTCATCCATAAAGTTTTAACTGAGCTCTGTCTCTACATCACAGTAACAACTCTATGCCCACTGACTGCCTGGAGGGTAGCTAGCGTTTGGAAGGGAGAGGAGAGGTGTGCTGCAGCTCAGTGTTTATCCACCGGTGTTTTTGTGGGCGTGTCGGACTAGCCGCTTGGCGAGCGTTATGACGAGTGTTACCATGTGACGTAGCCTGGTAACGGATTAAAAAAAGGCTAGAATTCAAACAAGCTGTTTTCAGGTAGTTCAGAGCAGAGTTTTCTGTGGGAGATGGGAACTCCCTTTGGGCTGGACTTTGGGCTTTTTCACTTTGCAAACCTATTACATGCACGCTGCTTTGACCTGGTAAAATGTTGTTTTATTAACAGTAAAAGACAATACAGAACCAGTGAGCTGAACAACCTGTTCAGCTACCTCTAAGTTTTTTCTAGTTTACAGATTATTCTTTAAAATTACCAAAAAAAAGTAATTATAGATAAATAAATAAAAATATAATTATTAATGCTAATTATTATGCTCTAGAAGCTATTACACACTCACCAATCTTTCCTTGCCTCCAACCTTAAAGGTTAAGGCTGGCCATTTCTTTAATTTTGTTATTGTTTAAAAATCCTCTCCAAAGATTAGGGAGTGATACGCTTATTTGTCTCTCTAGTCTCTTCCTTACCCTGTCTGTGGCTCTCAGCCAAGGACATTAATTTCTACTGTAGACAAATCTTCAACAATGGGTCAGAAGAGATAAGACATAGTTATTTCCTAACCCAACAGGACACTGTATTTTTCCGCAAATGTTACTCAACCTGGAGGAAATAGTGCACTTCAGGGGACTTTTAACAGCAACTGCCTTGCTTAAACTGCAGTGCCCATGTTTATGGTAATAAATCCCAAGCCTTATCCTCCACCTCTGAAATAAGCATCATCTTTACAGATAGCTGTAAAATAAAACTTAAGTGTTAGTTCATCTATTAGAATTTGACATTACCATGGCACTGACTCATCTTTAAAAGGTGAAGAAGATGTTATATCCTACATGCAAAATAGACTTGTATGAATTAAAGGAAGTGCTTTAAAAGAAAGTAAACACTGAGCCATTTTCCAAATCTGTTCTTGCTACTTCAGCGATGTAAACAAATCTTTACAGTGTTTTTTTAAAGCTGGGGAAAGCAACGTAGGATCAACCAGTCATGTATTCTGCTCCAGAACTGAGACCAAGCAACATCGCCTTGAGCCCGCTAAGCTACCATTCGGTAAACAGTCGATTCCATCCATCCACTTACCTGATCTTCAGAATAGACTCTATATCGCTAGATAAATGTTGGTGTTGAATTATTTGGATGCACTTACGAAGATCATTTCCAACATCTTCCTTCAACCGACATTAGCAGACCCAGCATAAGAAGCCTCGTCGCCTCCACAATTCTAAATTTCCTAATGCACTGTAGCCACTCTGCAAAAAACATTAAAAGATAATGGAATTCCTTTCTACACAACAGACAATACAGAAAACCTTTTCGATGCTATCATGTCAGTGTGTCATGCCCACAGTTCTGTCAACACCAGCCTTCCTCTTACAGCAGACTTGCTGTCAGTCTCTAACTAACTCTTTCGAGACCCTTGCAAACTGCTTGCAATCCTGGAAATCCCAGCGCATAACCATAACAGATGTCTTTGTCTCTTCGTGGCTCAAGTGGCTACTCAATTTTGATTCATTTTTTAATCATTTTCGACAAGTACTCTACTTGCCAGGCATTTCTCCCGTCCATAACTCCAGTCTCTCCTTCAGTATCAGAGCCACTAACAAATCGCATTCCCGAGCACTTAATACAGAGCGTGGGCCACTGGCTCTCCCAAGCATACCACTGGTACATTCGTTCAGACCTCATAAACCTCTGCTCTCATCAAAGATCTCATATCCACTCAGTCTACTTTCAAATAACTGGGAGCTTTTCCTTTGTGCCCAGGTGCTAGGGCGGATTCGCCACCGAAGCTTCCCCACAAAGCAGTAGCAAACCAAAGCTGGACAGCGAGTCCAAGCCTCGCACAAAATCTTCTTGTTTCATCAATAAACCATTAGAACATATCTGTTGATGTGTCCTTGCTAGTGAAATTGCCATTTAAAATTTGCACATGCTGCCTTGGGGCCTGTAACTCTCGCCCCCTTGCTCTCACTCTTGCCCTCTCTCTCTGTGCCTATGTCACTCATTTGCAGTTTTTATCAGCCTCACATTCTTGCCAGAACTCTTGAATTCTCTTACTGCCCTCTCACTTAAGTATATCTCTGTTTCGCTCTCTTTTGCCAACTTTTTTTCTCCCTTATGGTTACATGCATATCCAGGTTATTTGGGTTATTTTGTAGAAACTTTGTTTCTGTAAGTTAGTGCTGACCAATTACTCGTATTTTCATCATCCCTGCGATATAAAAATCGCAAAACACTGCCTGAGCTGCAATGAATAAGAAAAATTATGTTATTTAGGGATGGGCACCGAAAAGCGGCATTAAACGGGCCCCGGGTCTAAAAACCTTGGTATTTATCATCACGCTGTAGCCTCTGCCTGCTCTGTGTCGGCTTATCTAAATAAATCTGCTGTCCACAGTCTCTCGCTGTGTTTGACTCAAGCACAGCATGCTAGCTCGGTTAATAACGAATTGTTACAAGCAAGCCAAAACGAAAGCTGTCTGTTTCTAGTCTAACTGTTTAGCTTAGTTTGTCACGTACCTTAAAATCCGGGTAAATTCTTGTAGATGGAGACAAACAAGCTGCTCCTTACTCTGCTCGAGGTTACCTGTAGGCAGTGAATAACGGCAGCAGCGAGATGAGTAGGAAGAAGGGAAACTGACTGATCTGCCAGTTTTTCATTCTTTCTAAACTTCACACAGAATTGTGATTTATGTTTATATGATTTATTTTATTGACATTTTAGATGAGTTTCCAGTGAGATATTATTGAGTTTACTTCATTACTTTGTGTAACGGAAGCCAGATGGCTTGATATTAAACTTCGCTCCCCGACACCTTAAGAGACGCACTGCTAGTGCCCACAGGTTTTAGCCTCCTCGTTAGCACGTCCGCCTCCCGAGTGTGAATTTAACCTTTTCTTTAAAGTAATGTTTCACACAGATTTCATTTTCCCCTGGTATTGTTAGGGATTAATAGGCTGTTGTTATATTGCTGGTCTACTTGTATTCCAGTAAGCGGGCTGCTTTATTAGACTGGGAAGATAAAAATGATGCCAGTAACGGGTAAGGGCTGGGAAAAGAGGTGGAACCCATATACCTGATAGGTATAAGCAGGGTTGTCTCCATTGAGCTTTTAACGTTTTAGTTTATTGTTTTTGTGCAGCAAGTGGTTAGAGCAATTGATTGGGTGCAATTCCGTGACTGCCAGGTGATTTTCAGCATGCTGAAAGTTTACCAGGTTACTGGGCATTGTGCTTAATTTATCCTGCCACAAACCTGCATGAAGTCTAGGGTTGAGTGAGCCAGTCAGTATTGGTTAGGCATTTAGCCAGAGGGACGGGCTCAATCTTTAAAGCATCTTGTTAGCCTGTTGGGTAGTGGTGAAAAATTGTAAAAATGGATACCATTGACAACTTTGTTCAGTGTCCAAGTGAGGATTTGTAAAATTCAGCTTTGGAAAGTGGTGGAATACTATAGTGTCGAACTTCCTAAAAAGTTAAATAAAGATGAGTTGTTGGCAACATTAAAGGCCTAATTGGAGGAAAGGTTTCTGCCTGGCTCAATGGAGAGTGCAAAGGCACCGGTAGATAGATCTGGTTTTTCTGATGTAGTTACCCCCGGGGTAAGTGGGTCTGCTAAGGTGTTTTTTGTGTGTTACTGATTGTGGTAGTTCGTTAAGGCATAAGAGTCGGTACCGGAAGGATATCGGCAGTGGTTCAGATCAATCAGGAAAGAGAAACCCCATACATAATTAGTTGCTCATTTTAACCGCTGGTGTACTGCCTCTCAGGAAAACACCTTTTGAAGATGCAGGAACTTATCTTGCTTGAACTGTTTAAAAATACCCTGCCCGAGCGTGTGGTTACCTACATAAATGAACAGAAATAAAAGCACGGTTTCAGATGCTGCTAAATTAGCAGATGAGTCAGAAACCTCAGTCAGTGTTCAAGGTTCCTGTAGTGGAGCAAGAACAGACCCATTTTGCAGCTAATGAAGAAACTGACTCTGGTTATGCTGCTTTTGTTTCTGATGGTTTTCTTGGCTTACTTGTTTGGGAGGGTCTCCTGCTTACACCTGCCCATCTGGGTTGGGCTTCCTGGAGGTCATAATAGGGCTGCCTTTCTGGGAGTCTCTCTCCCTGCTGGCCTGCTGCTTCAACCCCAGCCTTTGTTCCTTTTTAAATTTGCTGCAACATGCATTACACACAGATCCAAAAAAGATTATTTCTGTTAGATGATATGGGATAAAACCCCCATCCCAGAGTTGTGTGCCACTTCAGAGGAAACCTCAGAGGTTTCCACAAAAAACATTTGGAGGCTCTATGCTCCACTTTTTCTTTCAAACAGGACTTAAGTAAGTGTGTATGCTGGGTGGGTAGCTCACATATACTAAGGGCAAGAGGTCAAATCAAATTGCTGGGGAATGTGGTTTGTTCCCAAGGTAATGAAATGCATCCACACCTTCGATTCTTACTCCAACATCCTCCAGGTATTTCTTATTCTCTCTTCTAGTTTCCCAGGATTGTCTGCTCCGTGCCTGGTTGTCCTCAACATCCTCAAAAACAGAGCAAACTAATCTTCAGCCAAAACACACAGGAGAGGAAGAAACATTTTTCTCTAAGGCTCATTTTCAAGTTTCATCCCTCCAGACATTTGCTGTAGCTTTTGTTTTAATAGTTCATGGGGGTGATGGGGCAATGGATAAGACTATGCCTTTGGTGTGAGAGACCTGGGTTCAATCCCTCATTGTTACCCATCCACCATTGTGTCCCTGAGCAAGATGTATGTGTAGATGAAAAGTCAATAATCATGGTCAGATCAGTGTGATCAAGATACCTCCAGACATGATAGCCTTAATTTTGACCAAACCTAACCATGTATTGAGTCTTCCCCCACAGAATCTATGTGTCACACCAGAGACTGTATTTCTTTTAATTCTAGAGAATGTATGGAATATTAAAGTTCATAATAAGCAAGAGTGTAGGTTTTCCCTTAGCAATGGACGAGCCAATTAATTAGGTGGGGGTTGTGGGGGCCCTGCCTTTTCCGCATCAATTTATGGTGGAAATGTTTTTAGGCTATGTCAACGGAAACATAAAACTCATGCAGTAGGTGACAATTTAAAATATATATATATATAACCCGTTTGGGACTGTATAAGTTAGATACCTGAACGAAACTAATTGAAAACACCAAAAATCCACACGTCAACTTCAGCAGCCCTGTGCACATTCCCAACAGAACAAGGCTGTGCTTCGGATTATACATTTCTAAATCGCAAAACCTTACCAGCTACGTTACCCGATCACAAACTGTCACTGCCACTCACTGCGCGAGAGCGGGTTCGCTTGATTTCCTGTCACAGCATCTGCCGATGTTGCATCAGTTGGGAGTGTAATCGCGCAGAGTCAACGCTATCAGTTATAGGCTACATTAGTTTTTCCAATGCATGAAGAAATTGATGTATGGCTTGAGGGAAGAAAAGTGTAAATCATGTGAGTTTCACGATCAATGCGTGAGAGTTGGCAGCTCTGAAATAGCATTAGTTAGATAGCAAGCTGACATTACCTTCTGTGCAGCTAATTCATAGATTCAAACGCTTGTTTCAACAGTCAATGTATAACGTAATTCCAGTTAATGTCTTTTTAAAAGTTAAATCGTCGACCACCACACACATCAGCAAATCCAGCTAGCTTTCTAGATACTTAACATAGAAGTCAACGGAGCCAAGTTAGCTCACGTTAGCATGAACTTACCTTAATTATAAATTGAGAAGAGATGGGGTCCATACACTGATCCTTGCAGTGCCCCAGTTATAAGGAAGTAACGTTAGCGTTTGGACTCTTTACCATGCCATTTTAAACAGTTTCCCTGTAAGGTAGGATGCACCTCTGATCAAAGGTCATGAGTTGTTTTTATTGTCCCGTAGTTTAAATGTACGGGATAAATACAGTTTATTTAATGAAAACTGGAAGTGATAGTCACTCAGAACAATCTGTCTGAGAATATATCAGCCATACGTAAACCCTTTTGAGGGACTGTTCAGTGTGGCTCTCACTCTCCAAATGAATGTACTTGAAAATGCTTTTAACTCAAAAATCGTGACAATGGTTTGCTTCCATTAAATTATTAACAATTGTCAGGGGAGTAACATAACAAAACCACTGTTAGTTTTGTAATTTTGAGACAAGACTTGTAAAAGTGTAGGTGGCAGTCCTACTCTAGCGATTGCAATGAGAGCATCAGGCTTGATCTATGTTCTGAACATTTCACACAATATTTTTCAAGAGATGAACATGACCTAAATATGTGTGACGATTCATAAATGTTGGAAAGCACTGCTTTAGCCAGTAGACATTATGCACAGCTTTACGCTGGGTAGGAGTAAGACCAATAATGTGTTGTCCCTTCTCATATCCTTTCATACTGTATCATTGAGAGAAGTCTGATGTATAAAGGGAAGTTGGTTACATACAGCTGATGTCATACTTAAGGTGAGGAGTGGTGAGACAAAAAGAATGATGTGATGTGTCATCAGAGAGGGAGAGGAATTTGGGAAAACATGTAAGGACAAAACTCCTTTTTTTCACATTTTTATGACTGAAATAGAAAACGATTGTGATTGTTGTGCAAAGAATGAAAATGTATTGTCAATGTAGAGATAACATGCTCTACAGAAGAGGAAAACAGGGGATAGAGAGCTATTTAGGGTGTGAATGGCCAATTTTGAAAGGGGCCAGGTTAGAGGAAAAAGCTTCCATCTTTAGTTAAGTTAGAGGTTAATGTTTTGTGTTGTAATATTGCAGCCGCATTAAAAATACTCAGGTTCACAGTAGTAAAACCTGAAATTAGGAAGTTCTACACCCACGTGATCTGGGTTTCAGTAGAAGCTGATGTCATCTATGGACCTTCCTATTCCACAGAAAGGCTTGCATTAAACAGGTAAATCTCCATTCACAGTGTACCAAAGAAAAGGTGCACACCTAAAATATAAAGATTTTGAATTTACCTGAATAAATTCATGCAGAAAAGCAAGTGTTTGTACGACCCGTGATCAAAGCTTTCAGTGCGGAAACATGCGCTTTATCAGTTAAATCTTGTGTTTAGATGCAGTGATAAAACATTCTAAAACTAAAACTATAACACTTCAGATTTCACCTTATCACTTCAGAGGAATGTAACCAAAAAATAATCTAGAACATGTCTCATGTCAAAAAACATGTCTCTGACTCCCGGGCCATCAGCACCGGGGTGTTCTAAACCCTCTGCTATTCTCCCTGCACACCAACAGCTGCACCTCCAGTCACAAGTCCACCAAGCTCCTAAAGTTTGCAGATGACACCACTGTTGGGATCAGAGGAACGTCATAGATGAAGTTTCCCTAAAGAAACCCTAATTGCTATGCACCTAGTCACCTTCAGTCATTCAATATATGTATATACGCCTAATTAAAAAATTAAAGCACCTGGATCGTAATCACAGAAAAAAATGATTATTGTTGATTTTTCTTTCCTACTGTTAATGTACATATTCTGTGCTAATACGTAGTTTCTGACATCTGCCACACAGGTCCAAGTTTGGTGAGTTTGGAGGATCATGAACCACTTGGAATTGACTATTAAATAGCCAGGAGTGGACCAACGAAAGACCAGGGGGATTGAAGTGAAATCAAACATGGCAGTCTTCAAGCCTGAAAATGTGGAAGACTTCTATGAGATCGGAGATGTTCTAGGAAGGTAGGCATATCGTAGGCTATCAGAGTTATTTGTGTATTTGCCTTAAGTAAAAAACAGAATTTGTAAATTGTCAAAATAGCTGTATTTCAAGCTCAATGTTTACTGTGAATTATGTTCTTGCCCCATCAAGTGGGCATTTTGCTCAGGTTCGACAGGTTCGTGAGCGGGCCACTGGGACTTGTTGGGCAGGCAAGTTCCTGAAGATCCGGAAGAACGCGTGTAGCCGGTTGGGTCTGGACAGAAACGGTGTGGAGCGGGAGGTGGAGATTCTCCAGGCAGTACAACATCCTAACATTGTGATTCTCAAAGACCTTTTTGAGAGCCGTGCTGAGGTGGTGCTCATTCTGGAGCTGTGAGTTGACAAGAGAGGGTGGGGGGGGTGTTTGTGTGTTTGATTTCCTCTTGTGAGTGTATTGTGTATTCCAGGAGTAATCCACTGTGCATCTTGTCTATGTACATAGGCACGTGAATTGCATCAATCCAAAATTGGTTGTGTCTTCCACTGTAAGCCATTAACTTGTACTGTACTGCCAGTCTAACCAGTTTATTTAGCCATCGTCTGAGGCCGGCTGTGGCTAAGGAGGTAGAGCAGATTTCCTGAATTGCCCCGATGTATGAATGGGTGAATGCGATGTAGTGTAAAAGTGCTTTGAGCGGGCTCTATACAAATACTGAACATTTACATTCTGGATTTTGTCAAAAAGACACTTGATCCTTCTTGCCCTTGTGCACAAACATTTTTGGGGGCAGGGGCACAAGTGAAAAAAGGCCACTTCTGATATATTTAGAAAAATGACTGCACCAAGAAGAGGGACATTAGAGAGAGAGAGAGGACAACAGAAAAGTCTCATCTTCTTACCTGATATTTGGATTTTTAATTTTATGTTTAAGCTAAATGTGTCCTGTACAAAATATTCAATTCCATTCTCAATCTTTGAACAAAGATCTGCTGAATGAACAGACATCTCCCCTGTCACTGAGTGAACTAGACGGCTGTAATATCTATTCCCCACCAGCAGATTCCAGAAGATAAAACTTATGTATGAATTAGTTCTGATGATGTTGCCTAAGATGAGATGAACTGCCTGACTGTCATCATAATTAATCTAATGATGCTTAGTCCTATAACCAGGCTGGTTAACCATGCATGTTTTGGAGCAGCTGAGTCAAACAGTACAGTAACATCCTCTGCTCACTGTCGTGCAGGAATCAGCTTTCAGACTTTATTCACCAAGTACATGTGTACAAAGAATCTGTTTTGGTGAAGGTGTCAGAACAGCCGAGCAAATCCATTAGAAAAAGATCAGTTAGCTAAAGAAGATGAAAAAGTGTAGTAGAACACTTGTCCATATTATAATCATATGATGATATAAATACACAAAAGCAACTTTTCCAACTAAGCTCTGTACAACTAACAGAGGAAGTGAGATAATGTGTGATGGGTTATATGTGCAAACAGCAAAGATAGCAGTGATGTTGTCAGATAAGTCCAGGGACATCTGCGGTTTTGATAAATACAAGTGTGTAATAGTGTGCAACAGTATTTGAGTACAATATGTATAATGTGAAGGGAATGGAGAAGATCAGAGAACTGCGATGGCTGCCACATGCTCACTCTGTGTAGTAGGGTTCAAGTGTCGGCTAGGAATGGGGGTGGGTTCTTTAAGAAGGAAAGATTCTGTGGTGGTGGTGTGTAGTCCTAGTTTTTAGAGCGCTCCTTCTCGGTATCTGCTGAGAGGGAAAGCTGCATTCAACCATTGGTGGAGAGTGAGTGCAGTGATAAACTGATCGCCTGTGGAACTGGAAAAAAGATCATATTTGTAGATTCCAAAATGTAAACACACAGACAACATTTAACTTTAACTTAACTGTTTAGAAATGTGAGTGACACCAGCTTACTGGTGATATTAGCTACCGGTTTCACATCAAATAAATTTCCAAAGCCCTGTAACAAAGACAGGGCTTGTCGTCTGCATATGGCAATCCTTTTTGGATAGTCTGCAACATTTTTTTTACACACGGAGTAATAAAAGCAGCATGTCATCTGTCAGTGTCTATTTACCTACATACTGTTGGATAAAAAAAAATGTCATCGGGTATCGGTGGAATGTAGGAGAATATATCACTGAAATCATTGTATGCCACACTTACTTTGGAAGTACCTAGTTTACTGGAAGTACCTTCTCATTCTACCTAAGAGTGCTGGTGTTAGAAGACAAGTGAGAGCAGCCCAGATGCTTCAGATTTCTTTGTGTGGGGGAAAAAAGAACTTGGTCTGACTTCTCACAAGAAATCACAAGGACAATCAACATTAGAAAGCAGAGGTGGAATGGGATACTGAAGATGCCAAGATGCTCTAAATTACCCCATATCTATTTTGTGATGTTTTTCTGCTTTAACAGCAGTGAAACACACTGTTTCAGTTTCATGAGTTTAGTTTTTATCTTATGCACACAAGATAAGAATTTTTTCAGTTATTGTTGTGTGCAGCGAGATATAAAATAAACTAACCATGTGTAAGGGGTGGAGAATTATAAGATCCAGGACATACTCCAGGACAGTCACAAGGTGTTTTGCTGCCTTGTCCATGGCATGTACAGGGTTTGGACATAATAAGAGAAACACTTGACTATAACACACTTGTGTTTGACATTTCAGTGTTAGCGGAGGGGAATTGTTTGACTTCATTGCTGAGAAGGAGAACCTGGTGGAGAGTGAGGCTATTGAGTTTATGAAGCAGATCCTGGAGGGACTGGCCTTCATGCACAGCAAAAACATTGCCCACTTTGACCTCAAGGTACCAGTACACCGACCTAATGACTTCTCTGTTTGTTGTTGACAACTGTGAACTTGCTTAGCTGTAAATTACATTAAAATATATGTGTCTACCATAACAACATCATTCCCTCTATTCAGCCAGAGAACGTCATGCTGTCAGACAAAGTGTCACCACACCCCAAAATTAAACTCATCGACTTTGGCCTGGCCCATCGTTTTCAGCAGGGGGAGGAGTACAGGAGCACAAGTGGCACCCCGCAGTACATTGGTGAGCATGAATAGGCCTTCATTTGACATGATGTTTTTATTTGGGTCTTGGTTTTTTAGATGCTGTAATGTTGTGGGGCGTAAGTGGTGATGGTGCAGTGGACAAGACGCCTGCCTTTGGTGTGAGAGATCTGGGTTCAATCCCCCATTGTGTCCCTGAGCAAAATACTTAACCCCTAGTTGCTCCAGAGGTGTGTGACATATATAGCAATTGTAAGTCGCTTTGCGTAAAAGCGTCAGATAAATGTAATGTATCTGTGAGATTTTGTCTATGACATATTAAGTCATTCATAAACCTGTAGTACGAGTTGCATGTGTAACTACTGTGAAGTTGCAGCAAGAGTAGGGAAGATGTGAAGTCGATGTTATTTACAATTGCATCCGCTTTGTTTATCCCACAAAGGAACATCGAACTGATATTACTTTTAATCAGATTATTGAACAAATCTTTTTTATCATCAGATACAACAATTTTGCTGGCCAAGGTAGTGCCAGCACCCCCAGAAGTGTCATTGAAATCATCAACAGTGCAATCTGATGCTGTCCACTATAGCATCAGAGCTAAAAAAAATTAGTATAAGTCAGATTTATAACATTTTTTCTATTTATCCTTCACCCAGCACTTTCTAATAAGACAGTATTTATAAAAACTCCAAGAATGGGAACAAAAATGCATCATAGGCCTGATTAGGTTCATCAACGTACAGCTCACTCTAGCTGTAATTAGTAAGGTCCATCTTTTAGCCCTCAGGAAGGCTCACTTATACCAACTATGGCTGGGCTTTAACCTCCTGAGACCCAGCCCATTGACTTATGTCCACCGTAGTGGACATTTGAGTTTCATCCCTCTCCTTTAAATCTTTTGTGCTAGTCTCTTAATTCCTGCTGTACTGTACAGAGGACATCCTGGGCTTTTCAATGATATGTTATTTGATTGGCTGGGAGGCCGGGAACCCCCTCTATCTTTCAATCCAAAATGGACGGCATAGGAACAAGCACATTTTATGGAAAGATAAGAGGTGAGTCAAATATTGTTTGTCTATGGTTTTGTTACTATGATAATCATATATTTTCTTGTTCATTAAGGTGTTAGGAATCATATATTTAGTTCTGATAGCAAATACATTATGTATCTTTTGAAAAATTTGCCATTTTATGAATGTCAACTATAGTGGACATCAGGACTATCTTCATGTAAATAATGACTCCACATTTTTATAGGAAACAGAACTGAAGCAGAAAGAATTCTTTACAAAATAGTCGAGGGAGATTCAGATTTAGAGTTGTCAGATGATGAGAGAGATGAGGATGAGTTTCAACCAGTGAGAGAAGACGGTGATGAAGAAGATGAAGATGATGCAGAAGGCTCAGTTGAAGGGACAGATGCAGACACAGAGTCAGACACAGACAGGGATGAGCAGGAAACTCGACGCCCCCTGTGGGCCAGGAGTAATATGTATGTTTGATGCAGTTCCACAATTTTAAATTTAGCTGCATTGAGTTTTTATTTATCATTTATTAATCTTTTTTTCCCTTCATATCAGATTTGCACCTGTGTTACCTGGGCTTCCTGTGTGTCAAGATGACCCTACAACACGTGCAGACTGGAGTCCAATTGAATACTTTTCACAGTACATTGACAACAAGGTCTTTGAAGATTTGGCAACATACACAAATCAAAGAGAGCTGCAAAGCAGAGGAGTGTGTATGAACACTACACCACAAGAAATAAAAATCTTCTTTGGCATTTCAGTCCACATGGCCTGCCTTGGCTATCCCAGAATTAAAATGTTTTGGGCCAAAAAAACTAAAGTGCCAGTCATAAGTAGCAAAATGTCTAGGGATAGATTCTTCAGGATAAGAAACTCCCTCAAGATTGTCAATGACCTGGCTGTAACAGAGGAAACAAAGAAGGCAGATATTCTTTGGAAAGTTAGGCCAATACTCGATCGTGTACGGCAAGGCTGTCTCAGCCTTGCAAAACCAGAGAGGGTCTGCATTGATGAGCAAATCATCCCATTCACAGGCCGTTGTCCAGTCAGGCAATATGTTCCTGGCAAGCCAAACCCTACTGGCCTAAAGGTCTTTGTCCTCGCATCCCCAAATGGTCTGATGCTTGATTTTGAAGTCTACCAAGGGAAGAATACCTTTACAGTCCAAAGGTTAGGAGTTGGAGCTGCAGCAGTTCTACGCATGGTTGAATCTGTTCCAAAAGGAAGCCACATATTCTTCGACAGGTACTTCACAACCATAGATCTATTGGATGCATTGCTGGCAAAGGGCCTTCCTGCAACTGGAACTATAATGAAGAACCGTGTCCCAAAGCTGTGCCAGCTGCCAGAAGACAAACAGTTGAAAAAAGAGGGGAGAGGAACATCAGTGTCAGTGGCCAGAAAGAGTCCTGAGCTGGCCATCACAAAATGGTTCGACAACAAACCAGTGCTCATGGCATCCACTGTACATGGGAAAGACCCAGAAGACATCTGTACCAGATGGTCCAAGAAAGAAAAGCACATGGTCCAGGTTAAAAGACCAGCAGTAATTAAGCAGTATAATGACAACATGGGTGGCGTGGATCTTTGTGATCGCATGCTTAGCTTCTATCGTATGTCAAGCAGGACCAAGAAATGGACATCGCGTGTGATCAGTCACTTCTTTGATGTTGCCATCACAAACTCCTGGATACAATACAAGTCTGACAGCAAAGCTCTGCACAGAGCATCCAAGAACACACATCAGTACCTGGACTTCAAATTAGTCCTAGCTGAAGAGCTGTTGGAGAGTCCGGAACTGGATAACAGCTGGGAAGAGAGTGAGGATGAGTATGAGCCACCATCTAAAATGAGGATCCCACAACCAGAGCCATCTGTGCGCAGACTAGGAGCCATGCACATGCCTGAGATGATGGATACCAAGCATGCAGAAAGATGCAGAAATAAGGGCTGCAAGAGCAAGACGTACATGAGATGTACCAAATGCAAGATGTTCCTCTGCATTACCAAAAAGAGAAATTGCTTCCAGGACTATCACCACTAACAAAGAACATACTAAGAACAAAATGAAGAGTGAAGAAAAACTAGATTGGATTCAGTTTGACAGAAGAAATAAATCCCCAAAAAATCAGTTTCACATTAGTTCTATGTTCATTGTTCAAATAACTCAAGGATTAAAGGGGACCAATAAAAGGATTGAATAGTAAAGATATATTTGCAAAATGTAAGGAAAAGTGTTCAAGAATGATAAATGTGTCTATTTTATAATCAAAATGTCTGCATTCTTGTATAATAGTCAATTTACAGCCCAAAATGTATGTATTCTTAGTTAAAAAAAACTCTATAATCTGGTAAAATTTGTATCTACCAAATGTGTCTGTTTTCGTACTCAAATGATCCTGTCGTCTACTACAGTGGACATGCTGTAAAATAAAAATAAAAAATAAAAATAAAAATGTGTGAATTGTAGGATGGTTTTTTAACCCTGAACAGGTCTGGAATCACAAAAAAATATGATTAGGAAAAAAAATATTTTCCTTGGTTCTCAGGAGGATATATTAAATATATTCTAATATTAATTAGTGTGCGATATAGCAGATGAACATATAGTCATACTATTTTCAGTGGTAGTTACGTCTCTCAGGTTGCAGTGGAATAGTGAGTGAAAGCTGTGTTGTGCCACAGAAAATAAATAAAAAGTTTGTGTTCATGTAAAGTTACTACGGCATCTTATACTCTTCACAGTAGAGATGGTGGAAAGCTAGCTAGTTAGCAACTACGAGTCACTGTGATTCTTTTGCTTTGGGGGAAAAAATCCCAAGAGAGGACTAGATCATTCAAATTCATCTGATTACTCGACCGCGGGTTAACCACAGGTGGAAGAAGTTTTCAGGCCCATTACTTAAGCAAAAGTACTGATACCAACCTCACTCCACTACAGGTAAAGTTTATGCATTCTGAACCTTACTAAGGTAAAGGTATGCAAGTCTTATAGCAAATATATAGTTAAAGTGCTAATACTCATTGCAGGTTTAAATCTCAGCTTAAGACATGTACATATCCGATACTTTTGTAACATTACAACTAGTATGGTCAAGCCAATCGTGGTCCAGTGGGAAACTTACATGATATGATAGTATCAGTATAGTATGATGTTGTATGATGTGGAAACTTGAATGGACACTTATTTACATATTTTAAGATTCTGGATTGTTCTGTGAGGGAGAATATGAGGAGATGTTCAGTGTTGAGAGTGTATAAGTCATGAGAGTTAACCTCCACCCCCACTCTCTTTTTCTCAGCCCCTGAGGCAATCAACTGTGAACCTCTGAGCACAGCAGCAGATATGTGGTGAGCATTCCTTTTACAGTGTATTCGGCAGTGGATGGCACATTTTCACATCTACAACAGTTAGTGTATATGTGTGCAAAAATAAATTCCGAGTTCTGAGTGTGAACCTGCCGGCCGGCATTTGTAGACTGTTCTCAGTTTCTCTTCACAGCTCCTTCTCTTTAGGAGGGAGAGTAAATTCTTCTGTTAGTGACATGTTCAGGCCTGTTCTGAGCCCCACTTACTACACAAGATCTCAGATGTCAGGACTCTGTGTCTGTTGACATTTTGAAACAGCACCAGAATAATCCAGATTTTGAATGTAACATTCATGCTGAGTGATTGAGGGAATGTCCAGAAAGTAAAATACTTGTCACAGAGAAGTGAAAAAGTGTAAACCACACCACATAACTGCCTGTGTCTTGTGTTTCTTTCTCCTCCAGGAGCATCGGAGTTATTACCTACATACTGTAAGTTGTAAGTGTTTGTCTGCTTGTAGGCATTAAATATTTTTGTTGTACACATTTAATCATCAGAAGGTTTTACCAAAACATCTGCTGCCTGAAATTATTTCATACTATGAACCACAGCAGTCTACACTCACTAGTTCATAGGGCTGCCCCTGAACAAAGATCTTTCCTAGTGGTTAGTTCAAGCCATTAGTCAGCTAGTCATCGCACATTTATGATATTAATTTCATTGTTTAAATATAAATTTTGGGGGCATCAGAAAAGGGTTAAAGTTTCATTTGTTATCATTCTTTTTTAACAGAAAAATACCAAACCGTAATAATAAGTATACAATACACATTTATACATTTCACCTGTTAACTACAAGCAGAAATGATTCTGAATGAGTCGAACAACTAGCAAGTAGACTGAACATCAACAGTATAACGTCATCCTTCCTCTGTCTCTGTCAACTTTACCCTGGCTAGCACCAGCGATAGGCTAGCATGATTAATTACACATTCACTGATACTTAGCCTACAGATGATACAAATTCATAGATCGGGATGAATTTCAGCTTCACACTCAATGATGATGGTATATTTTGTGTCCTGAGGCACTATGGTGAGTGGTCCAGTGGGAAATATGATATGATAGTATCAGTATCACATGGATGTATAAAGAGAACTGGACTTCCTGACTTCCGTGTTCCAAGTAAAAAAAAAAGGTCTGTTTTGCAACCCTGATACTTTCGTCCCAGGCCTAAGACAAGGTGCAGCTCCTGAATGGAGTTTGAGGGATGATTTTTTTCTGTGACAAACCAACCAATGAAAAGCTGGTCGACTGTTGGAGGGAAGCCTTACTAGTTTATAGATATTTTTTCCATCATATGTGTTATGGCCTTTAGCTTTATAAATTTGGAGCTTTTATCAGAGATGGAATAACAAAAAATATCTGTCTATATGGGTTGAGATGTGGACATATTGTAGTCTCACTCTTGCTGTGAACTCTGTCCTCAGATTGAGCGGTTTGTCACCCTTCCAAGGTGAGACCGATCAAGAGACTTTGAGGAACATCATTGCCATGAACTACGAGTTTGATGCGCGGCATTTCAGCATGACAACCTCCATGGCCAAAGACTTCATCCAGAAACTCTTGGTGAAAAATCCCACGTATGTAATATAAGTACTATAGTACATAAACACAGTTGTAACTGGGCCTGTGTTAGTGACTTTCTATGCTTGCCAAATGAAATAGACTTTTTGTGAACATATTTTGCTGCAATTGCTGTTTTAGCCAAAATCCTTTCTCTTCTCAAAGAGAACCGTACTGCTGATGTGTACTCTATATATATATATATATATATATATATATATATATATATATATATATATATATATATATATATATATATATATATATATATATATATATATATATACCAGCCTATATGGGCTTCCATGACACTAGACAGCAACAACAACAGTACCTAAACAGTACATAAAGTACCACCCTGGTTTTTTACACACACTGTAGCAAACCAGGATGTTACTGTTGCCTTGCTTCCTGACCTCACTGTATCTTTTTTTTTTTTAGTATTTCCCAACCCTAAATTTATTAATAACTAATATCTTTACTTACTACAAAGTATGACAGTAAAAGAATATCATAATCACAGCTCCCATAAAGCATGGCTGTGTCATGGAAATAGTTGTATAATTCAATAGTATTCCATTAATTCATACTTCATTGGACAATAAAAACAGGAACTATAAAAAATATTTACAAAGTAATTAAGAGGTAAAATATAAAAGGGATTTATATTAAACAATCTAGAAATACATCAATTAAAAGGTTCTAAGTTCAAGGCAGAATTTATTTTCAGTCTCTCCATTAGTGTTGTAATCAAGACCGCCCAAACCAAGACCAAGTCAAGATCAAGACCAGTTCCCCACATTACATGACACACAATAAAATGTGGAACGAGATCATAGGTACTTCTCAAACTGATCTGAAAGATCCATATTCCCATTAAAACACCCACATACAAACACTAAGAGCTGAAATCAACAAAAGCATCGCCATCGCCGGGACGGGTAACAACACATTTTAATTAGGGTTATTGGTTGCATTTGAAGCAGTACGTTTTACATCCACTCAAAGATAGGATGTTAACAAATAAATCAGACAATGCACAAGCAATTTATTTATATTCCCAAAGGTATGGTCTTGACTGGTCTTGAAATAGAGTCCTCAATGTCTGAGTCTGAGACAAGACCGAGTACAAATGCTGTCAAGTCTGAGACGAGACCAAGACCATCAAAAAGTGGTCTTAAGACTGGTCTTGAGTACTACAACACTACTCTCCATATACAGTACAATACTCAATAGGACAGATACCAGTCAGAAAGGAGGAGGACAGCTGGCTTTCCTCATGCAAGCATGAGGTCTAGACCGTACTCTAATATTTATATAGACCCACATATAGATGCATATACAAATATCAATAAAAGTAATAAGGAATAATGATAGCAATAATAATGATAATAGGACTAATAATAATAATAATTGTAGCAGCGGGTGTCGAGCAGGAACATGGGGGCAGCAAGCAGCCCGCAACCACAGATCCAGACTCCACAGCTCCAGAGCCGGAAACACCTGCAGAAAAGGACAGAAGGAGAGAGGAGTGGGACGAGAAAGCACAAGACAACGGGAGAGGGAAGAAGTGGAGTTAGTAACATGCATTAACGGAATACAAATGCATACAGATCGAGAGGGAGAGGAGGAGAGAGGCAGTGCATCATGGGAAGTTAGCTGGTTGGAAAGCAAGGTAGAGGCTAGCAGGCCGGAAAGCAGGCTGAGAATCAGGGGTATTGTTGAAAGTCGTTTGCTCACCCAGGTAACAAATTCCTCAGCTAAGGCTTAGAGGCCACATTTTCCTGCGTGCCATAGTCAGAGCTGCCTCTCTGTACTCCCTACTGGTGGCCCGCTTCCAACAACCAACAACAGGATAATATAATAAAACTTGTCCTCAAAACATTCATCTGCTGGTTCCATATTTGGACAGTTTGTACTGTCACAGCTGCTGCTAGCAGAGTAAATGGGACAAAGGGGAAAGGACCCACAAGCAGATGCAAAAATGCTGTTCTAAGGCAGAACTGATGCAGTAATTATTTTAGCACACAATAAGGTACAGAAGCTTATGGGATGGTGAGGCAGACCAATGCACAAAACCAGAAAAGGCAGTCCAAACAGGCAAACACATCTGACAGGGAGCAGACAAAAATCAAAAGTCCAATAAACAGATAAGGTCCAAAACAGGCAGGTAACAATGTCTCAGGAACATCAAAAAATAGGAAACAGAAGCTAAAGAGCAAGACATCAAGAACAATAAGCCTGCAGGCACATACAGTTAGCACATAAAGCTGAAGTGGAACAGTTTACAGTCTACAGCATGAACAGCTACTGTTATCAGTAATCACAATGACTGGAAAAGCCATGACAGACTGAATTGTTTTTATTGTTGTTATAATTATTATTATTATATGGTATAGCTGTATAATGTCTTATCTGTGTTTTAAGTAATAAGTCAGTAGGGTTAACACAATGCAAGAGCACAGGCAACATAATAATATATTTAATAATAGAACAAATTGTGCAGATTAAGCAACATGTCAGTCTAGTTAAAGTGGTGAGTCTTTTGTGTTATTGTGTTGAAACATGGTGATGATTCTAAATTCCTGACCTCTAGTGGGAGTTCGTTCCACCACTGGGCTGATAAAACATAGAATATTTATATTTTTGAATATTTGAGTATCACTCCATGGAAAAAAATCCTAGAGATCTTGCTCCAACACAGCGGCCTCCTCCTGGCCCATCTGATATCATGATATAGCTGCTCACCCATTATTTGCTTTCCTGTAGTAATGACCATTAACAATCTCTTCCTATTTTTACAACAATCCTTCTTATGTGAAATGTACCAAGTGCTCATGTTTTTCTATGAATGTTTCTTACATCTGCATTTTTTTCAGAAAAAGTGCAGATGTACTTAAATAAATATTATTACTTATTTATTACTACTCCCCTGATTCTGATTATTTCCGTGTATTGCAGTGAAAGGATGACGGCCGAGGAGTGTCTGCTTCACCCATGGATTAAGGTTACTACAAGTCTTCTACCATTTTAAGGCCTACAAACCTGCTTTAGATGTTTACTGCTTCATGCTGCAAAATGTTATTGGGCTACTTTCAATGAGTATAAATGTTGTCGTCTGTTTCAGCCCATCACACGCAAACAGGTGGACAATAGGAATCGATCCTCAATCAATATGAAGAACTTTAAGAAGTTCAACGCCAGAAGGAAATGGAAGGTGAGTCTGGATATGTCTGCCAAACCAACACTTTTTATTAGTATAGTTATAGTTGTTAGTTTATTTTTGGGATTTTTTCCTGTTGAAGGAGTTGTATGATCGATCCCGAAATCCAGCTGACTTATTTTTTGTAATTGATTAGCCTATAAAGACACTTTTTCACATGCTCACAATAAAGCATGTGCTGTAGTGCGTGTGTGTCCCGGCGTTTGATCCGCATTCATACCTATGGACACTAATTTTCATTTCCCTGAGGAAATTCAGGGGAATCCAAACACGTTTACTGACTGCTTTTACAGAGGTGTGTCATGTAACCCAGAGGCTCTTTCAAAGGTCCTCAATTAACTCAACATGAAGCATTGTTGCTATTTTGGAGGCACAATCACTTCAGAGGAAGTGATTATGTGAGTAACTCTTGCTGTCATGACTGAGATCTATTTCAGCACCAACCACTATCAATTTATTATTATTATTTTTTCCCGCTATCAAAGCAATCTGGCCACAGGCCTGATATTATTGCTGGCGGGCCGGTTCTGGCCCGCGGGCCACCTATTGCTGACCACTGCAGTAGAGATATGACAGGAAATGAGGGAGGGGGGTGATGAGGAACGACACGCAAGAAAAGCTGGCCAGACTTAAACCATGGACGGTGCAGTTTGTATTCCATGACTGAATTCCAGGGCGCCCCAGTCAGTATTTAAACTGCCTACTGGTTTAACCCTCCTACTGATTTCCAGGGAACATTGGTTGAACTTGAAGACTTCATTTGTTCCTCTACACGCATTTGAACATAAAATTAGTGCTGACCACTTTCAGTGATTGTTAATGGTTTTATTTACACATTTGTGGTGTTCCCAGGCCTCATGAAACTATATTATGTTCACAAACCTTCCCATTTAGTAGAATGGTAGGCATGTTTATTTTACTTTAGGTGAATTTAAAATGCATACCATCTGTGTTAGAATCAGCACAGATGCACGGTACAAAAAAAATAAGTGGTTCTAAGTTAAATTACTCCCATCTGATTGCAAATAGCTGCCATACTCCTAATTTCCACTGTGTTATTTTAATTCTTATTATTCATGCACTGTAGTGGTCTAATCCGTATGTGAAATTCTCTATGACATCGGGGTCCAGTGTGGAAAGTACTCAGCATCAGCCACACGTTAATACGTACGTATTTTCATGCTATATGCCTGATTGCAGTGAAGAAAATAAAACTGATTTCTAAAATGGGAACACACTTTACAACTTCTGTTCCTTTCTTGTTTTTCCTGCTGTGCCACCTGCAAAGCTCAGCATAACAACTGACCTCCATCCATCCATCATCAACCGCTTATCCTGCGTACAGGGTCGCGGGGGGCTGGAGCCAATCCCAGCTTACTAGAAAGGCGGGGTACACCCTGGACAGGTTGCCAGTCCATCGCAATTAAAAAAATATATATATTATTATCAATTCCGGGCCCGACCAGGCCTGACATTAAGACTTGTGACCTGTCCAGTAGACTGATCAAATATACTCCCAGCTGTTGTTGGACAATGCAGGTGAAAACTGTACTGGACGCACAACAAGGACCAATGACAACAAGGAACTAAAAGAATATTCAAAAACTAATAGCAGAAAGTAGATATATAAATAAAAGAGCGGGTTGGCCGTTAATCGGAAGGTCGGCGGTTCAATCCCTGGCTCCCCCTGGTTGCGTGTCGAAGTGTCCTTGGGCAAGATACTGAACCCCGAATTGCCCCTGGCGGCTGTTCCGCCAGTGTATGAGTGAGTGTGAATGTTAGTTTCCGTTTGAGCACTTAGGCTCAGTGTATGAATGTGTGTGACTGGTGAATGCAGATGTAGTGTAAAAGCGCTTTGAGTGGTCGAAAACACTAGAAAGGCGCTATACAAGTACGGAGCATTTACATTTACATAAATTTCAAATGTGGAGCAGAAGTACAGGGTTCAGAATGTATTATTTTGCCTGTAGTAATTGTATTAATGCAGAATGGCACTAAAATCCAGGCTACATCAATTGACTCTTGATCGTCAGTCGAATCTTTTTGTGTTGTCCACATTTTTGAATATGTAAACATTAAAATACATTTTGCTATATAGATGAGCATAAAATAAGTAGCAAATTAGAGATCTTGTATTGGCGTGGCTTTCCACCACTACAGACAGATCTTGTCGAGTAAAAAGAAACTCAACGCGTATTGTTTCAACTGGTGAGCAACATCAACATCATATCTTAGTGTAACTGATACACAAACCGCACCGAAAAACATTGTGAAAGGTGTCCATATATGGTTTGATGTGGCTGTTTTCTTGCCACTGTGGACTTGCTAAACCGGAGCTGAGCTATGACTGAAACTAAAGACAATGCCAGATTAGAAGAAAGCAGTGTTATTCTGACCGGCTCTCAGAGTTTCAGCTGTTTGGTTGAATTGTGTGTACTCTTGCCCTGATGTTAGTTAGTAATAGTTTTTTGTATTTTTTTTTTTATAACTGATGAGATTGTATGGACCCAGTAGTATGCTGAGTCACCAAATGTGGAGCGCTCACTGTATTGTAAACACTTGGCATCACTGTTAAGAGATCTGGATAGATGGGAAGTTTGGAAAGTTCTCTATACATTTTTGAGGACATTGCAAAGTTTAATATGCGGGTCTAACTGTACACAGTCTTGAACAGTGACATCGCTGCAGTGAGTATATCACGTATTTCTTGCCCCATATTTGTTTGGAGATGTGGCCAGGAATTACAACTTGGACCTTTTAAGAACATTTCGCTATTGTGGTTAGTTGCACTGATGTCTGCTTTACAGAACACTGTAAAACCTTCTTTCTTCACCCCCTTACCCCCTTTTAGATGTCCTATAACATGGTGTCGATGTGTAACCGGCTGGGCCACTTGAAACTGCCGTGCAAAGATATCTCAGATCCAGATCCACTACAGGTGAGATCATTTTATGTCACTCAAATCAACTCGCATATTGAAAATATCATCGCAAGAAATCTTCTTTAATTGTAAAACTGAAGCAGTTAGTAATGTCAGTGTTGTCAGATTTTTCACTCCGCTTTGGGGACTAGTTCTAGGAACCCTGCAATGTCATGTCGTCCCATTGGCTGTATGGACAGTAGCTGGTTTTGTAGTGCGTTCAAGCAATAAATTATATTGGTTTCATGAACACACTTAAGAAACTGTGAAAAACAGCTATAAGCATGGTGCCCATGTTAGGTACGGTTAGTTATGTGTCATTTGTTTTTGATACTATTTCTGGATCATGATATGTGATAGAGGAGAATGTGACCTCTAAGATGCAAAACAAAAACAAGACTATCAAGAAAAGAGAACCCTAATTTTTGTCTTTACTTCCTCTTTGCTCATGTTCTTTGGCCTCATTCTAATTTTATTTGGTTTCGTCTGTTGTTTTTTTCTTTTTGCAAAGCACTTTGTAACATTGTTAAGAAAAGTCCTATTTAAATAAAATGTATTATTATTAGTATTGTTTACAAATGTTTATTTTGAAAGTCCTGGTCAACAGTTATAAGTAGTTTAGATGGTCTAATCCAAATCCACATTGTGAGCTTGACCAGATACAGCTGTGATATTTTATGAGATCTAAAAGTGTGCATCAGATTAACATCCAAATGTGCCGATCCTTTTCTCCAGAGACAATGTGAAAGCGACGTAGAAGACTCAGAAAGCAAGCCTGCATCTCTGCTGCGTCGAAGACTCAGCAGCAGTTCATAGAGCTGACCAGAGGACGGGATGTTCAGCGGAGCAGAGAGGCCCAAGCTGGAGTTTTCTGTTACACTGTTAAAGTGAAATACATGTTACTCAGTGTCTCAGAAGTGCCTGAGATGGTAGTGTCAAATAAGTGAGCACTACCTCATCTGATGAGCGTTTCTTTATGAAAGAAATTTAGAAGAGACACTGGTAGAAGCTCAGGATGGGCTGCTTTATTTTGAAGTTCAGCTCATTGTTACAGGTGATACATTTAAGTGATTATGCTTGTTTTGAAGGTTATAATGTATTTGGGTGGTTATTGATTTGGGGAAACGTTTTGATAAAAAACAGAAAATTTTGGGGTAGAACTATATTTCCTCTACCGAAAATGTAAAACAAATTGTAGTCCATGTCTTCCATGACTTTTACAAGTGTAAATACTAGATCTATTCTTGTTTTAAATGTTGTTCTGTGACAGCTATTACAGATCTACTAAATGACATATGTAAACATAATGAACTTTAAAAAAAAAAAAATAGAATGCCAGATAGAAAACTTTCACAGTTTACAGACCCACTCCCTGCTTTTATAACAGTTGTGCTGTCTGTACAGTTTTCTTGTGCTCCAGGGATTATTAGCAACATTTCAGGTCTGTTTGTTAAACCTGTCATGAACAACATCTACCACAGACACACGTCCTGCTTCAGTTTTGACAATAGACCATGCAAAACATGGACATAGTGTCCGTGACGCCACCCACAGGTTTCTGAAGAGCCGTTGTGAAGCTGAACTTGGTGCGGCTCCGGCGGTCGCCCTCTTGGCAGTGCTAGACTCGCTGCCTCTTGGTTTTGACTCACTATACTTATATTTTATAGCACGTTTCCTGGTAAATGAGGAACTGCAGTATTGGAGGTTAATGGGGTGAGACTGTGCTGAGACGTGTCTGATCGTCTGACTGCTCATGTTTGTTGCCCAATCGGGCACACCAGATCTCATATATTACTTTGGTGAGCACAATGTTATCGTAACTGATAGAATTAATGGCTAATAAAAATAAAGCCCAAGCTGCCATAAACTCGGGTTTTACTTAAAAGACTTCACATCAGACTGGACAGCATAGTTTTGCTGTCCTCTCTTGTTAAAAGTTTCAGGTGTCACCGATGGCCGCTGTTAAGTTGCCCTTTAATGCTCTTAAGTAATAAGTACATGATTTTCTTGTAGTGACCACTATCATTCCAAAACCCCAAATTGCTGTTAATGTTCAAATTTCACTTTTGATTAGTGACAAAACAATCCCACCTCAAGGTCCATTTAGTTGCTAAGGTTGAGCTTTCAACCACTCCTCATTGTAGCATGCTCAGTTGACATGCAAATGTAGAAATGCTCTATGATTCTGAAAACTTCTAGGACTTCTCATCCATGTTGACTTAAAAGTTCAGCTTGATAACGATCCTCATGAGGAGAAACACCTTTCAGTTGCTGTTTCTAAGCTCGAGGATGAACTGTCAAAGTCAGATCCACTGATGTTCGAAACATCAGCAGTTAGCTGGGAGGAAATATGGGGTTTGGGGGGTGCTATAACACTATCAGTGAGTGTTTATTTAAGTTTTGTTGTTTTTCAAACTTGAATCAGTACTGCACACAGAACTTCCAACAACATTTCAGTCTTTTGTATTTTCATGTATTCCTCATGATCATTTTAAAATGGCACAATCATACCTGTGTTGTAAATAACTTCATCGCGTACACCTGTTATCATTTGTATTGCCATCTGGCATCCTCCAAGACTTGAAAAAATCATAACAGTAAGATTTTTTTAAATCCCATTTTTTTAATGCCAAAGCTATTACTTTGTCTCTCTTCTTCTCAGTCGAGTTTGCATGTGTATGTTTGCTGAAATGACCAGCAGCCTATTTGTTAAACAGGTTAATTTCCCTTTCATGTCATTCAGTTGTTTCATTTGACAAAGCACATTGTAGTAAGTCCAAGATTTGGTAACAGTAATTAGCTATTCTTAAGTGTAATAATATAGTATGAATATGAATGTACATATATTACATATTAAAGAACCGAACTGGTTCAAAGTGATAATAAAAAATGTTTATGTTTTTATCCTTCACTGCAATTAAAGCCTGTACAACGGATACATTTAAGCCTGTGTTTCCTGTTTTGGAGCGACCTGAGGTGGACTCGCAGGTCACAATTTGCTTTTGTTCAGCTTGGACCGTGCACAATCATCCAGCAGAAACACAGATGCACTGTTTGTGGAAATCGATTATTCTATTCTCTAAATGATCTCTCTACCAGGGTACAGACGGCACCAGCACTCTTATAGACTGGACCGCCTCTTTGTTTCCATTAATAACATTTCCTGTTTTTCCAGTAACTCTGCATTCAGACCAAACGCAAAGTTAATACTTGCGTGGCCGGTGATTTAATACTCGTGTGACTGTTTTTGCAATACACACCAAAGGACCAACCAGCAGTCAGGAAATCCCACACAGCCCCACTGAATGAAGATGGACTGTCTCTGTTTCATGGGATCTTTAATGATCTTTAATTCATACACATGTCTCTTTAAAAGCCACACTGAAGCACTGCAGATGCAGGATATTACTGAAGCCAATTAATTATTGCACACAAATTGTGCTATGAAAGATTATTATTATAAAATATAAATATTACATAATTATTTATTCTTTGTGCCTTCAGTCCTGATGATGAAAGAATATAGTACAATTTTAACTCAGTGTCTGTTTATCTGTTTATGCAGTTCACCTAGCTAAAACTAATCCAACAGCCCTGCATTGAACCCTCATGAAAGTTCATGAATATAGTTTGTGTTGAAACTGAGAGGTGTTAATTCAACTCTATCATCACTTTGGAGGTTGTAGTTGGTGCTGCTGTTTGATTGTGGTACACTGAGAAATTAATACACTGAGTGTTTTTTGGTGATTTAATATACTTTAATAGACTGTCAGCTCATAGCCAATGTATTAATCTCCCACAATCCCACTTTCTTTGGAGCATTAGGATTGGAAGGTCAATACTTCGTTATAAAGTTATAAAAATCCACCAAGAAGATCAGGTCTAAATGAAATGTTGTTTTTCATCATTATAATCAACTGCAGACCTTCACCAGCAGCTCACTTACTGCATATTGAAATTATTTTTTTTAAATAATTTGTTACTAGTGACTGCGAATTCTTTTAGGGCTAATTACTACTAATAACTACTATTAAAACTGTAAAATAGAAATATTAAAAAAGCAGATAACACTTTAGACTCCAGCCTACAACTGTCAGCATACTCTTCCCAATTTACAGTGTACTTTTTTCATAATAACAGTATGTACCGATACATACATGTAGGTGAATAACAAAATGTCGAGCAAGGAAACAAGGAGGTAACAATGTGCAAACTGAAAAAGATTATATGCTGTTGTTATTTTTAAACTTAAGGGCACCTATTATCTTATTACAGGGTATACAGTTTGACCTCCTGAACTACAATCTGGTGTTAGGAGGAATTTAAAGAAGACTTAATCATTTTATTTACCTCGTACCTTTTCTAAAATGAGCATGATATTCTTTAGAGCTGCACACAAGTCACAAGTGAGAGGCAGCCGAGACTATCTACCATGGAGCAGTTCTATGGAGATGCTATAGAGATGTTTTGAAGAGATATTGCCTGAGGTTTTGGCATTAGGGATTGGATGCAAGTTGAACTAGTTTGAAGTTAGTTTATCTTTTAGAAGAGAAATGCTGAGTTTGAAAGTTATGAAATAACCAATCACTCATCCAAGAGACTTCTTGAGTTCTGAACTGAAGAAGTCTCTTGGGTGAGGGACAAAACGTCTTCTAGTTTCTTCAAGTCCAGTTGCCCTTGATTTTAACCTTCCTTGGATAACCATTACCTGGATGACTGAAAACCTTCACAAACATTTTGCTAAGATATCAATAATGTTTGTCAGCGACTGTAATGTTTGCGTCCTTGTGTGACAGCACATAAAATCAATCATCTCTGCAGGTGGCGATGGTGCCGTGGATTGGACTCATTCCTTTGGTGAGGAAGATCTGGGTTTGATTCTCACTGTACTGTAACATAAAAGCTTTTCTACTTACTGTACTCCATAACAACAATGAACAGTGTCACATCCCTGATAATACTCCATTCCCTGGACCTCTGTTTGTTCCAAAGAAAAAACACAAATGTAGAACTAACTAGTTTGCCTATCCTTATTTTGTTTGAATATGTAGCGCTCCAGTTTTATAATTTTGAAATAACAGCAGACTTAATGCTACATACACATTACACAATCATCTCTTAGACTTGTAGCTTTGTTGCTCAGTAAGTCATACTGTACCCCGTAATAGGATGGGTAGCCGTTATACCTTGCCTCCTTATTCCCTAACTTTGCATCTTGCTGTCTTGTACCTACACATATGTATCGGTATATACAGTACAGTATACTGTTACATTACAACAAATGGCATTGTAAATTGGGAAGTGTTACACTGTATGTTGGAGACTGTAATCTAAATCATTAACGAAATTTGAATTTAACAAAAACAGCCATGGACACAGATGCATTAACTCGAGCATTTCTCCTTTGTTTAACAGTGGTACAGAACAACATTGATACAGAATTAAAATGAAGAATGAAATCAGACAAAAAACATCCTTAAACAGAAAACATACCAAGAACAATGGCTATTAGATCACAAGAGACTGAGTGAAAAGGAGCAAGTTCAGCAGATCTAACGAGACAAAGTTTGTAACAGTTCACCAGTCGGAGAGCAGCCGAAAGAAGAAGATAAGAACAGCTGAGGAATGAGGAAGGATAGATGAGACAGAATAAAAGGGAGGGGAGATTGGAGATGGACAGACTAAGAAAAAAAAAAGGCTGAATCTTGAAACCTCAGTCTGACAGGATGGTGGAGCTTCTGGGCATTTAACTGAAAACACAAGAAGCAAGAGATAGGCGTTAGAGTGTGTCTTAACTAATCATGCCTCAGTGTGCAAGCAACACAAGTCAGTGGAAGGCCAATCACCATGCGTGATCCGTTTCACAAAAGTAACAGAAAGCAAATGTGGCTTTCACATAATACAGTAAAATCACACTTAGATTGCAATCCTCCCTCGTATCAAGAGAACTAGTTTATGTTGTAATGGCTAGCTGCAGTTGCATCAGAGGCTCATTTGCATATATATGTATGAATTAATATATATTATATTATATTAATATGTAGAATTAATGAAGTTAGTGCCGTGCACTACACTCTGGAGATAAGGTGCAATCATCATTCACATCCCTTTTATCGTAGACTGCTTTAATTGTATTAAAAGCAACATCAAAGAGGCAAAACAACATACATGAAAGGTGTTTTGTACAGAGTTGTGCCCACCACTGCAAATAAAGCCACTTAGGGGAAACAAACTAATAAATAAAATAAATGCATCCGCATTGTCTCTCAGTAATACAGCAAGCCCCTACAAAATTGTAGCGTAACAAAAATATGAATACACTTTGAATTGAATGAATAAATGGATTGTTGGAGGGCTCTGCAGCGGGTGATTCTTTCTGCTCTGAAGATCATAGGTACCCATCTCCCAAGCATCAGTGAAATCGGTGAGGTGCCTACGCAGAGCCCAAAGGATACTAAAGGACAGTACCCACCCAGCCACAGCCTGTTCACCCTGCTGCCTTCTGGGAAGAGATATAGAAGTTTCTGCTGCCACACCACCAGACTGCAGAGCAGCTTTTTCCCCCAAACTATCAGACTCTTAAACTCTAATTCATCCTCAGCACTGCTCCACTGATGATAGTTTATTTCTGTTTACCATTTTTATAATTGATTCTATCTGACTGTATATGTCAGCGAAGCAGCAGAGGGAAGTTCCAAACTCAATTTCACTTAATGTAATGTGACAAATACATCTACCTTGTGGCATGTAATGATTTTTTTATGTAAAAAAAAATTACATACTGCTAATTCATAACAGAAGATAGAGATAAAGCAGTAGCACCATTTATTATTATTTATAATAATAATGATTAATTTCAGCCTTAAACTCAGTCCATTCTCGTTATGCTACATTTCTTACATTCATTTTAAATTCATAAGCCAAGTACCTCCGACCTTCTGACTGTAGTGGGGGGAGGCACCACCAAGATTAAGGAAAACACACCTTGTGTTTTCCCACATGTACCTCTGTGCCCTGCTGTCCTTGCTGATAAGGCTTCATAAATATAACCTTGCCATTTATAAAACTGAAACCTATTTGCTTGGCAAATATTTTGTTAGGAATCAGGTATGAGCAGGTTTGGTTAATAGCAAAAATATTAATAATGTTACAAATATGATTAATAAATACTAATCAATACGGGGCACCACCTTGGAATCAGGAACCAATCACCAAAAGTGAAAACATTCTCAAAGGGTTTTGCCCACCTATAAACGCCAATAATTAAACACTATTTCACATTAAGAAAGTGATCAGTGAAGAGGGAATCTGAGCACAAACCGTCACAACCAGCTGCTGTTACAACAAATTACACAAATAACCACAGATAACTGCTCTTTAAAGGTACAATAAGATTTTCTTAACCTTAGCAACAACTTCAGTCAACATATCACTATCATCCCCAAAGCTCAAGAAAGTGCGACACCCAAAATGTCTTCATTATAATGGCATGGAACACAGCTGGAGCTCAGACTCAGCTGTGGATTCCAGAGATGTGTGTCTGTGTGGATGAGCACAGAGTGTGTAAGTATGTCTGTCTGTCTGTCTGTAAGCAAAGTCTATCAGATCCAGGTTGCCGTGGCTAGATACGGTATGCTACCACACAACAACCTGCAGTGAACTTGCATTCACTGTGGTCCTTGCTTAGTCACGGTTAAGTTCGGCTATTGACTCTGCATGCAGTGGCATGAACTAACACAGGTAAAAATACACAAATCCTACTGTGGTAAAACACAATATCTGCCTCTTTATTAAACAGGAACAGCAAACTTTCATTTAGCAGTTTGTTACTGGACTCCGGTCTTGAGAAAGCTCTGTTATTGGCTTTACCTTCACCCACAGTGTCAGGAATAAAGGAAGCAGAAAGAGGGAACAGCAGAGCCGACTTAAATGGGCTTCAAGTCATTTTCTTGAAGAAGAAGGAAGGTATATTCTTCTGCAGAAGTGGGGCCATATATATATATATATATATATATATATATATATATGTTGTTTATAAAGGCTTCCTTTGGATCCAAAAATGTTAACACAAAACAAAAGGGGAAAAAAAGATACCAGCTACACAGGCGGTGTGTGCACCGCGTTACGACTGCGCCATTTTAGTCAGTGTTTGTGCACACACCTTGTGTGTTTCAATGTGTGTATATTCTTAATCGGAGTCACAGTCAGTGCTTGAACTTGGCTCTTTGGCGTATTGGGACTTTTTCTTGCGCAGTGGAATTTCTCACAAGCTGCCTGTACACTTCTCTGCCCTCTCCATCGGCGGAGATGGAGTATGGAAACGGTCGAGTGCCAATACATACACCAACATGTGAACAACATGTGACAGGGAAGTACTGGTCACAGTGCAGACAAATGAATGCTGGTAACACTGGAGTGCAAGATTGGTGGGCTCAGACTGCAAAGGGTACTCTGTAAAATCTTAAAATCCAGAAAGCCCCTAGTTGTATGTCTAGCACTTTTTAAAGAAGTGTTACAACCCACCCCACCCCTGTCAGCCAATGTTTAGCTAGCTGTTTTAGCATAGCGGTTTGAAATTAGAAAGGAAAAAATTCTTCACGTTGCCTAAGAAACTATATTTCAATCTAATATAAGTCAAACAATTCTATCTGCAATAGTATAGATACTAAACAAAACATAGTCTTGGTTAAAAAAAAACAACTTTCTGACCTCAAAACCATTTTTTTGTCTTTATACTTTGAATGTAAATGTTTCCAGACTTGATAACCACCATGCCTGATCAGGGAGGAAGTGGGTAAATACTGAAATGATCACCTAACTCATATCTTTAATTGGTGGAACTGGTGTTACAACTCTCCCCATGTTACAACCATACCCGGTCTCCCCTACCATTAAATGATCCCCACATGACTATTACGCTGCGTCTTGGCCAGGTCTCTCTTGCAAAAGAGATTTTAATCTCAATGACACTCACCTGGTTAAATAAAGGTTCAATTAAAAATAAGAAAAAACTATACTAATGCCCATGTTGTTTGGGCCACTAAACAGGGTGGAGGTACTCTAATCTTTAAGTCTATTTTCAGTGTAACCTCCAATCTTGATATTAAATTCTACCATCTCCGTCAACTATGAATTGCATTGTTCAGGGCCACAGACTCCACCTTGTGGTATACTGAGTAGTACAGGTGCACAATTCTGAGCACACACAACCACACCCTTCAGTGAGTCAGAGGTGAAACACACTTTCACCCAGAGAGAGCAGTAAACACTGCTTTACACGTTGGTGTTACATTACTCCATAAGTGTGCATGCATTTTCAAATGTGATGTTTACAGATGTTCTTTCTATATTCTATAAAGATATTATTCTCTAAAGCAGTGGCCAATTGGTTGTGTGATTTTCTACAGAGCAATAGTGTGTTTGAGGATTTTCAGTCAGGATTTAGAGTTCATCATAGCACAGAGACAGCACTGGTGAAAATGACTAATGACATTCTGACAAAATAATTTTCTGTACTTGTCTTGTTAGATCTTAGTACTGCGTATGATACCATTGACCATCACATTCTATTACAGTTTGGAAGATTTAATTGGCATTAAAGAAAACACTTTAAGCTGGTTCAAGTCCTATTTATCAGAATAAGCCTCTTAAGACTCTCCAGCTGATCCGGAATGCTGCAGTATGTGTAGGCTACTGACAGGAACCAGGAAAAGAGATCATATTTCACCTGTACTAGCTTCTCTGTACGGGCTCCCAGTAAAATTCAGAGTAGAATTTAAAAGTCCCATAACTTGCTAATTTTCAGGTTATTTTGGGTAAAAATGTTTATATGCTTTAATGTTCAAAAAACACCTTTTTCTCATACAATCCATTGTTTCAGCACCTGTATTCACCCTGTCTGAACTTTGTTTTAGCTCCTGTCTCTTTAAGGCCCCCTCTTCCTAAAAGCCCAATTTCTTCTGATAGACCATCCCCCGAAGCCTACAGGCCAATGGGGCTGTATACTGTGCTGAAGGGCTGGAGGAGGTCCTATGGTATGAATTGAAATGTGCCCCGCCCTACAAAGGGCCTCGACTAACATGAAAGAATTCACCCACTTCTAAAATAAACTACTGTGTAGTGTGGAGAGACATGGACACAGTAAGAAGGGGTGCTGCAACCTCCCATCAATTGATAATTAAAAAAGTGTGACGCAGACTCACAGCAAAGAGATAGAGATAGAGAGAGAGCGAGAGAGAGAAAGAGAAAGAGAAAGAGAGAGAGAGTAAGAGAGAGCGAGAGCTTGTGCAGGCAAGAAAGAGTGAGAGTGTGCGAGTATGGACAGGAGTGTGGATGTGATATTAAAGCCTAAAGTTACTCTGCAGCTCTCTGGTTTATTACTTAAGTGTTTCTCCAAGTGCTAACAAAGACAGACAGACGCTCGTCTCCTCTGTGTAAAATCTGGATGCTCACTGCGCTGCATTATTAGAAACTATGATGAACTGGTCTTGTTCCTGTTGTTGGCTGAGCAGCTGCTGTGGCTGCTTTTACATGCAGTATGTTGGTGTTCAGGTTTGCTGTCTGTTGAGGTGTAAAACATTAAAAAATTGTTGTTAATGACTATTAGATGTAAGTTGTTACCCTATACCCACTGACATTAATGTGAAAAACATGAATATCGAGCATCATTTAGTATGAGGTCATTATATAGCCTGACCTTTTGTCAGTGTCCCTGTGTAGGGCAGACTGACCTCACAAAAACACTGTAGTATAAGTGTAAAGAATTACTGTAAAAAATTGTTAAAAGTCAGTATTCCTATAGTAATTCTATGTTTTTTGGAAAGCACTGTAGAAAATGACTATATTGACTATATACTGACTTGCGTATTCTGAGCATTGTAGTTATAGTGTTAATATGGTATCGCTATAGTGTTTCCTGTAGTATTACTGTGTTTTTACACGTAATTACTATAGAAGTCACTACAATGTTGTCTAGCTGTCTACAAAGGTTGTTGTTGTGTTTATGGGTGTGGACTGTACACTGTAGCTTGTTCTGTCTCTCTTCTCTGTTTTTGTTTAGCATGTTGTCTTTTGTGTGTGTGTGTGTGTGTGTGTGTGTGTGTGTGGGGGGGGGGGGGGGGGGGGGGGGATGCTTGTTATGTGTATGTACACTAAGAGCAATTAAAACTCAAGTCAAATTCCTTGTATGTGAAGACACCTGGCCATAAAAAGTGATTCTGATTCTGATATAAATATTATAAATTTACTATAACATGATAGTAATGTTCTATAGTGTATTAAAAAACAAAGATATACTATATAATATACAACTATAGTAAAACTTTTAACAAATAGCAAATTAAAGGTCTATATTATTATATTTTTATGTACACAAATGTTTTCTAAAATTAGGGGATTCGAGAATAAAGTCAACAAGTAAAGCAATCTGTCCATCAGGAAACTCCATAAATCACTGTAGGCAGAACAGCTGGAGAAGCAGAAAATTACTGTAAGAGCACTTTTTGTCAGACATACTGAACAACCTCCAGGTCTGCTGTGCTGAAGGGCTGGAGGAGGTACAGATCACTTACTGATGTCATGAAGGGAGCCAAATTCAAACAGCATGTTTGCACACATATTTGCTGAAAGACTGAGCAAGAGCAGGATGTTTTGTTCTTTAGACATAACGGGGACAGATATTTAGGTTAAAAAGACATGAATCTTATCTTAAAGAACTTAGTACCTTATTACGCCATTCAATCTCTGCCTCACCCCACATGCAGAGTCATGGTTCTGATTCAGGTTTCTACCTGTTAAAATGATTTTCCTTGCCTGTGTCACCAAGTGCTCATGGTGGCAATTGTTGGGTCTCTGTTAATAATATTACAAAGAGTACAGTCTAGACCTGCTCTAAATGAGAAGTGCAATTTGATAACTTCTGTTATGAATTTGGTGATATAAATAAAATAAAATTCTTATTAATTTGTGATGATAATCAATTCAAACTACATCATTCATCCCTAAAACGAAGACAACAGGATCAAGGAGCAGAATGGCTTGCTCTGATTTAAGATGACTTTTTATTTAGACATGTAGTACAGTTATCAGTTAATCACTTATCATTGTTGTAGTACAAGGGAGTATCCTCCCCACCCCGACACAACTTCACTGGAAGTTGTGTCTAAAGCTACTGTGACTGTTGCTGTAAAGAGATAAAACTATTCATCATCCCACTAAACAAACAGGCTATACATTAACTATTACCTATGCTTTGTTAAGTTTAAATAAACTAAATTAAGTCTAAACTAACTAAACTAAAATATAAACCACAGCAGCCAGATAGCTCAGTGAACAATAAAGTAATGTTTTTATACAAATTAAAGAAATGTTACACAGACAGGCTCAACACGCATGCTTCTCACTCGGAAAAGACACATCCCTACTTACATAGAGGTCATGTCATTGAGGGCGTGGTCCAATTCCTCACTGATGGCTTTGTACTTGAGTTTCTGTGCATAAAGCTCATCTGCATGTCCACACACAGACCAAAGAAAGGTGTGTTGTAAAGGAAAAGGGGGAAAATAACAGAGGCTGAAATTAGTATCGTGGAAAAGAAGGCATGCATGATAAAAGCTGTGACCAGAAAAATATAATTCATATATAAAACATAATAGGTAGACCTGTCACACAAACAACTATAGCTGATAGTCTATTAAATATTACAATTCAAATGTTATTTTGATTCAAAGTGATGTGCACGTTGATCCCTGACCAGGATCAACAGGTTTTTAACAGGACTTATCCTTTTAATTACGTTTCACTTTTCTTGCCCTCTCAACTAATCCAAACCAACTTTACTGTCAATATGTAACTCAGTGAGATGATTAGTTGTGTTTGAGCCACAGGCTATGTCACATACAGGTGTGCAATCAGACAAGTCACAGCTACAGACCGGCTAGAGACTGGGCGTCAGCAGCTCAGCCTGCAGGGACTTGGCTTGGCTTGGGAACTGGAGGTTCAATATTGGATGATGAAGTAAAAATAAGCATTAATCATGCACAGCTAATCTGGTGAAAGCTGTTGAAATGTTATTGAGGAGGAGCTCTTATTGAATGTGTGTGCTGAAGTACACCCCAGTGTTTTTAGCCTTTAGCCCTGTTTACATTGCGGCGTATCTGCAGCATGAAAAGTCCTGCTGTTTTGGCTGCTAGCAGACCCTGTTTGCACCGTACAGACAGAAGAGCTGGATCACTCTGTCAAAGAAGAACATGTCTGAAGCTGATGATTATGAGACAAGATCTGATGAAGTTTAAAGAGCGCCTTTATAAAATGTTTTCTCTGGATTTTTTAAATATCCTTTCTTAATAGATACTGGAGGCACTAAATTAAAGAGTGAATTTCACTGATTCTTGAACGGTGTGTATGATGAGTTATGACTCTGAGAAGAAGAGGTTTATGTTTGTGTTAGGGACTCATTTTAGGGAAGTAGCCTACATGGCAGCCCTGAAAGTTTGGTATGACTATAATATGACAAAGACACCATTAGCATTAATATGTGTACTTTTGTAACTTCTGTTAGGCATATCCATAAAGTTCATTTCTCTCATGGTGAATGGAGCAAAGCCTTTGCAGGAAGGGAGAATAAAGAAATATTTGGCAGGCTGAGCTCTTTTTTGATCAGACTGCTTGGTTAACATTATACAAGGGCAAGGCTGATTTTATTTTTATTTTTATTCCACAAGTTCCATGAAAAGACCAAATCCAACAATGTGTTAATGTGTCTCTAAATACTTTCTGACTTCCCTATTCTGTCTGTGGATCTCAGCTCCAAGCCCATTGGTTCCTACTGAAGAGCTCACAAATATATAATTATTTTTATTTAATTTATTTTTTAGCTAAGCTGGCCTCTGTAGTTTTTGGAAAATGTTACTCTGGAGGAAATGGGACTATTTTCAAGGGTGGATTAATCCGCATTTTGTGCTCCATTGGATGTTTCTGGCAGCAGGATGGTGTATGTGGTCAAAAAGCACTCATTGAAGAAAACTAATTTTGTGTTTTAAGACTAAAACTGATTGTTGATCATTGATCACATAGTCAAGAACACTTTAAATGTTGCAACATAGTAGACTGCATGACTTTAGACAGTTGCTTCTTCTTTTCTGGACAGTTATTGAATTTAAAATATATTTAAAGGGTATCCTTTTGGGAAAAAGTGTAATCACTTTACCTTCCAGATCATCAATAGTCTTCTCCAGCTTGGCCACAGATCTCTCAGCAAACTCAGCTCGGGTCTCAGCCTGAGATCACAAAGCACAAGTCAAGATCAGATAACATCTGAGGTTAACAAATTATAATAAACCGAATATACATATAAGGGTATGTCAACATGTTGTGTTTCAACACATTTTATTGAACTATTTTAAGGTGTAGGATAGATTTTAATGTAGAAAATATTATTGAAAGTTTAAAATATCTAAAGGTCATCTTCCCCTCTCGCTCACCTCTTTCAGCTTGTCAGTCAGGATCTTGATCTCTTCCTCATACTTGTCTTCCTTTTGAGAGTACTGTGGTGAAAAGCAACATTATTTAGATGTAGAACTATGTAAAAGCATGTGACTCCACTTCTTAAAGAAAGAAGAAATCTCTCTCTCTCTCTCTCTCCTTCCTTCACCCCCAACCGGTGGAGGCAGATGGCCGCCCACCCTGAGCCATGGTTCTGCTCGAGGTTTCTGCCTCTTAAAAGGAAGTTTTTCCTTGCCTCTGTCGCCTAGTGCTGCTCTTGGTGGGAACTGTTGGGCTTCTGTAAATAACATCATAGAGTATGGTCTAGACCTGCTCTTTTATGAAAAGCACTGTGAGATAACTGTTGTTGTGATTTGGCGCTATATAAATAAAATTGAAATGAATTGAAGAAATCAAACACACATTTACATTTCTGCAACACATGTGGAAGTTGGGCAATTCTGAAAAATGCTGGACTACAATCAGCACCAGCATTAAGAAAATATACAGTACAGCACCTCAATATGTAGGACAGCGACAGTGTAGTTAGTATTGGGAGAAATCATGGTTATGGTTACAAAAACATTAATGAACCAGACACACTCTGGTCTCCAGCACGAAGGTCACACCCTTCCACCACCTCCACAATCTTATACTATACACAAACTACTACTTCTGAAAAACTGAATGTAGGCACCGGACATGATCGCTTCCTGCAGAAACTTGAATCGTGGATGCAGTTCCTGGAGGTATAAGCCACAGCCCTTAACCCCAAGTCAACCCCTAGTTGCTCCAGAGGCGTGTGAGAGCACTTTGGATAAAAGCGTCAGCTAAACGAATGAATGAAATGTATATTTGCTGCTAATCCAACCAAAGATGGAGCTATAACACACTCTTTGAATTTTGCTGCCAGAAAAGTTTGAATATTTGATTATTTTGAATAAATTAATCATAATTATATAATTAAAATCAAATTGCATGTTCACACACTGGGTGTGTTTCAGTATGGTCATGTGTGAAATTCTGGTGAAAATCTGATGATGTGTAACTTTAAAAAAAAATGTATTCAATGAAGAAAGACCACTTCTCTGTGGTCTGAAGATCTCATTCTGCCATTTGTCTGAGTAGATTTCTGCCATCTAGTGGCGCCTCTGTCTTTTTTGGGCCTGTACTGTGAAGCAGGATTTGAGCTTAGTGAGATAACTTCAGGGTTAACCCTGGGCTTTCAGTCCTATGATAGTGGTTCACGTCCTACTGGGGTACATAGACATGGTATCTTATGCTGAACGGCTAACATCTGGAGCAGGTTTTGTTCCAGTTCAGAGATCAACTCTATAAAAACACCTCCTACTGACCCCACCTGAGATCTCACAGACTGTTTTATACTTTGTTTGCTGTGGCAGATGTGGATATGCTTTTGTATAGCGATACCATCCTACAGAGACTGATTGAAGCACTACAGCCTTGTACTTTTACTTTAAGATACGACTGTAAGTTTACTCGCGCTTTAAATTATGTGTTTCTATAAATGTTTTTATTTGCTCCTAAGTCCGTTTCACAAATCCTATTGCAGCCGTTAAAAGTTGTTATTTTATGTGATGCTAAATTAATATGAACAGATAATTTGGTATTCAAGTTATGAATTAGGTTATTATAACCGTAGGTTACATTTGATTCTTAGCGTTCATCTTTTGCTATTTAGTCAATGAGGTGAGTTTTCAGTAACGGTTGAAGTGAAGCCGTGGCTGAGATATAGTCTTTCACCACTATTTGGGTGTGTATGTCAGGTGGAAGGCTACAGCCAGGCCTGTCATTCATGGCACTGACCACTCCTGCTTCGAGAGGTGGGCTATTTAACGCCAGTCCTTCCATTTCAAGGAATAACATTCCATCCGCACAGGAGCACAGCAGAAATATTTATCAGTTGTTCTCAAAGGCAACTAAATAGGATTCCAGTCGAAGTGGTTGGGTCTCAACACGTTTCTACACTGTATACTGTACAAAAATAGTATTTTCAGTATTGTAGTTTTTACAGTTTTGCTTAGATACAGTAGCATTCTACATGTTTTTCCTTCCTGTAGGGTTCAAACTCTCACCTGAGCCTTGTGTACATTTTAAAAATCTGAATATTCAGCCATTTTGTACAAATCCAGAATACCCAATATTACAAATATATTTTCCTCTATTTTGCAAATACAAAATACATGTATTTCATCTTGATACATTATCTGGCACTAGTGTTTTGTATTTTATTTTGATACATTTATTGGAAGGGTATTTTGTATTTTGTAACAATGTACATTTTGATGTATCTTTGCCCAGCTCTGGTTTACATAAGTTAGGGAACAAAACTCAGCACCTAAGACTTTTAGTATACGTACTACGTGGGCCCCACCTCTGTCTCACCTTGTACGTAAGTGTAACTGAGATGGACAAATAGCATGACAGCTTTTTCTTCAGCTAGTTTAAGAACCAGTTGGCTCCATATCTTAGAGAGCTACGCCTAGACAGCCCTCACCCTCTAAGGCCATTGCTAGTGGGATATGGGTGAAGCAGTTCATGCCCCGCTTAGACCTTTCAGTACCCACAAGCACAAACACACACCCACTACATAAGAAATCAGTAACTAAAGCATGCTGTGTCATGCCTGGCCCTACCTTCTCAGCCTGGGCCTCCAGAGACTTCAGGTTATTAGTGACGTTCTTCAGTTCCTCTTCCAGTTCAGCACATTTACTTGTATAGTTATGATTTCAGGGAAAGAAGGACAGAAACAGGTGGTAGTAGGGACATCAGATTAGTCTGGAGAAAACTGAGAACAGTGGTGAAAAGTGCGCATTTCAAGTGAACATTGTAAAATGAGCTGGCAGAGGAAGCAGATGATAGGGATACTCACGCCTCAGCCAGCTCTGCCCTCTCCTCTGTACGCTCCAGCTCTCCTTCTACAATCACCAGCTTACGAGCCACCTGGACAAAAGATATACATTTAGATATTATAAGGCCTCGTACATCACAGACATAAACATTAAAACATAATTAACTCCTTGACTATGACAAGTGATTACTTGTCAGTTTGAGTGCTGATCTGTGGGACCTATTATTTGCTCATTGCAATAATGTAAAAAAACACCACTGCAGCAGTACATCCAGTGAAAAGCTCCTCAGATGTTGATCTTTTTGGTTTCTGAAGAAGCAGCATCTTAAGAGCTTCTCAGTCACCACCTGGAGAAAGTATGATACTGCACATTCCAGAGGCCAACAACAGAAAACTCACCTCCTCGTACTTGCGGTCAGCCTCCTCTGCGATGTGTTTAGCCTCCTTCAGCTGAATCTCCTGAAGCTCCATCTTCTCTTCATCCTTTAGAGCCCTGTTCTCAATCACCTTCATACCTCTGCACACACAAACCATAACTTATTAATTGCACTAGTAAATACTGGTAAGATAGTAACTATTTTATAAATATCAGCTAATTGATAAGAAATCACATACAAAAGTATTCTATCTATTCAAAGCAAAAGCCAGCTAAAAAATCTATTAGAATTTTCAATTTTAGCTTTAATGTCTTTAGATAGCTAGCTTCACCAAACAGCATCTGAATGGCTTACTAACTAGTAGAAGAAAATAAATAATTATCTGATATAATATTGGGTTGTATAGTATTGGGTTACTTTGCTTTATTTGACAGGGAAAACGTATATTGATAATGTTTCTGAAAATATGTCGCGTCGAGTTAGACAAAAAGGCAAATTTTCTCCTGTTGTCCCCGGACAGGCAATAGATAAAAGCACAAACGTTAACAATAAAAGCAGTGAACATTTGCATATACAAACAAAGCCTAAAGACTAGAGACAAGACAGACAGCTCTTATGTAGTAAATGGAGATGCAATAAAGGAAAATATGATATTTTCATCCTTGCCTGGAATAAAATCTTTATTTCAAAGGCAATATCATCATGACAACCATAATCCAACTGATTATAATGCAATTGAATATCTTCTGCTTCACCTGGAATACAAGTGTAGCTATAAATTTGATGAAAATAAAATAAAATACAACAGTTGACTTGTATTTAAATTTTTATAAAATATACCAGGCCAATGTCCAGGTTTTGGCCATATTTATTATATGTTTATATGTAACTTTGACTGGGAGTTTTGTTCAAAACATACAACCACGTTACACATAACATACATTTTCCAAAACAAGTGTCTGCCAGGTATGATTTCATAAAGTTAAGTGCATTAAGGAAACCTGGAGAGCTTAGCTATGAGGATGTTATAGTTAACCGTGTCAAAGGCTTTCTGTAGATCCAGAAATACAGCTCCACCAAACCTACCCTTGTCTAGCAGTGATTTAATGTTTTTCTCAAAGTAACAGTTGTCCGTCTCTGTGGAGTGTTTTGCTCTAAAGCCAAACTGCATAGGGTGTAAGGAGAAAGAGCTGTTGTAAAGGTGAAAGATGATCTCCTAAAAATTTATATTGGTTTTAGTCAAATTCTGGACATGTTCACTGGTGTTCCCGTCTCTCTCAAGGTTAGTAGAAAAGGCAGTGTTAAATTGTTCAGACACACAGTGTCCACAGTGCCTCAGTAAATTGTTGGTGTTTCACTACAACTCTGGTTTTACAAATGAGAACGAAAGTTAAACCATTGCCTTCGTCTGTCACCGGGCAGTACAACTGAATAAAAACAACAGCCCTTTCACAGTACGTATCGCAGAGTATAAAACTTCTTCTGGTGTTTGGAGCTCAACTCAGAGATTTTTACATGAAAGCCTCTAAAAGGTAGAAGATGGCTGTTTTAGCCTTAACATACTGAGTTGATGGTTTCCAGTGACCTGTTGGACTTTGGAGTCAAATTTAACTCACTTTCTGTTGTTTTACACAGATCAGTCACAGGACAGAGTGTTTCACCAGATCTCACCTTTTCAACAAAAAATATCTAAGATTTAATAAGTAAGATTTCAGCTCCTGAAGGAGCGTCAGTGAGCCCTAAATCTACAAACTCTCTCTCTCATTTATATAAAAAAAGTGGTCAGTAAAAACTTTCGGCAGCACTCACAATGACTTTTCACACCTTACAGTGGATGCACTGATTGTTAATCAGTGTCTTATTTTCCTTTTTACATGAAAATACATTTTGCCAGGTGACCGGGTGCATATGGGGGATATTAGAGTTAGTGATGAACTCTAAAATACCATTTGCTGTGTGTTTTTTTTTTTTTGCTGAACATCCCAGGGATTTAACATGTCACTGTGCTGCAGTGATGTAGTCGAATTTGCCCTGGGCAAAGGGGCAACAACTGCTGACCGTGGTAATTGTACGAACCTTACCTAAGGCACATGTCCCTCTTGTAGTATAACCAGAATTGAAGAGTAACGAGCTGCTCTATTTGAAAAGTTCAATGAGATAACTTCTGTAATGAATCGTCGGTATATAAATAATATTGAAAAGCGAAAGGAACACTGATCCAGTATATGCACAAAGCGGTTAACAAGAAGTCACCTCTCGCTCTCATCAGCAGCCTTCTCAGCCTCCTCCAGCTTCTGCAGAGCTGTTGCCAGTCTCTCCTGAGCTCGGTCCAACTCCTCCTCCACAAGCTGGATGCGTCTGTTCAGGGAAGCCACTTCTGCTTCAGCCTAAGCACACAGAATGATTCAGACAAACCAGTGCCTAAAGACAGAATAGCTTTTCCTGATTGTGCCTTTGAAATGCCAGTTCTAACATCAATTACACATTTCTTTTTAGGTTGTGGTAGCTGACGGAAAATATGAGGACCAGCAGACCTTGTTTTCGGGGGCGGCCCAGAGTGTTCACCCGTAGGTCCTCACATCAGCCCTTTGCAATGTTTCCGACTTTGTAAACTGCTGAACATTAACATTACCATGGCAACGAATTTGAGGTGATTGCTCAGTGGGGCAGTGGGGACACCAGGAATGAATGGAACAAGTTCTACAAACACATTTTTATTTGTTTGCACTTGATTTTTTGAAAGTGAAAGCCCTATTCATAATACAGTATGGTGTGAATAGTGCGAGTGAGTGTTTCGTTCCAGGCATTCTTTGGCAGAACAATAGTGACAGCTGACTTTCTATCTGTAGATGCTCAAATTATTTTTCAGCAGTGACTCACAGTTAACTCAGTGCTTGAGAATTAAAAGAGGCAGAAGAAAAGAGGCTGGGATGTATTTTCCCTTTCCTATATGATTTTAGATCAACAGTGTTGGTTGTCCACATGAGCCACAGTCATAGTCTTAGAAGCTGATTGTTGATGTGCTGTAATAGCTTCTAGTGTGCAAAATTTAAATGTATGACAAAACATGTGAGACCTGAAACTGTACTTCTTTCATTTAGTCGCTCGCCAAAAGGAGAGAGACACTGATACTGTGACCCGGGAGGAATGGATGGTGTACCTAAAATGGACTTGAACCATTGTTAAGCTCACAGTCAAGGTTGAGCGTCTGACATCATGGCCAAAATAGGGCTCTGAATCCCCCTAACAGCTGTGGGGAGTCAAGGCAGGGCATGATGAGAATGGAATGTAAGGGAGACGCAGATAATCAGCCAGGCTTGGTTTACACTGACAGCATCATAGCTTTTATCAGAGCCTCAGTTCAGGGCTCACACTATGTGCCATTATGAGAAGGTACAGCGTCTGTGATATTTAGAGGTTTACTATGTGCAACAGTTATTGGGGCTTCTACCTAATCTTGTAGAAAATAAATAAAGTGCACAACCAACTACTGTATCTCCTAAAGAGGCAAATCCTCTCACTTGCCTTGTGTATATGGGCCTATGTGGTGGTACAGAGAATCCTCCGTTTTTATTGTCTCAAATAACTGGTCATGCACAGACAATATAATGGCACAGTCTAATCACAATTGTGTATTGCGCTTTTGGAATTGTATTACTCACATCAGCAGCCTTCTTATCGGCCACCTCAAGCTTCTCCTGAGCATCCTTGAGGGCCTCAGAATATTTATCAAGCTCGTCTTCTGTCCCCTTCAGCTTCTTTTGCATTTGCAGAAGTTCGTCTTCGTGCTGATTTGGGAAACACAGAATTAGCAGGTTTGCAATATTATGTTCAAAATGTATACATCGCATTGGTTTACATGCTTAACACAGTGATTGTATTGCCCTGGAATATGATAACTTCTGTGGATTCAAGTTAAAGGTATGGTCATTTTTTTTCAAATCCATCTTAAAACAATAATCAGTCCTGTTGTTCAAACTGACAAAAGCACTGATGCCAATAGAATCGAACAGAACATTTCTAAAGAAACTTCTTGCAGAGAGGCGAAATGTCTTCAAGTACCTTCAACCAAGTCCAGTTGCCCTGGGTTTTAACCTTTCTTGGATAAATATGACCTTGATGACTGAGAACCTTTGCAGATATCTTGCTAAGCATTTTGGGGAGAACGCCCTCACAATGGTATGGGAGTATAAAAAGATAGGAAGATGAAGGCAAATTGAACACTACAAAAACCCTACAGTTTGACCTCAGATGCCGACAACATAGACTTATACCAAACAGCCTATAACTTGGATCCACTGCGAAAGGACACAGAGCTGGAATGATCCTGGAGAAAGCACAATACCAACTACTGAACAAGACAGTGAGACAGATCCATTTCAACACTGAATTAATGAATAATCAATATAGTAAGGTTAGTTAGTTAGGTGAGCAATATTTGCAAATCAGCAAATACAGTCTGATGACAGTAAGCACAAACGAGCACCTGAAGCGCTCCGTTTTGCCTTTGGGTTAGAAGATTCAATGGCTGAATGAGGTCATCGTAGAGAGGGGTAGAGGGGTTATCCAGGATGGTTTTGATCTTGTCGTTCGTCCTTTCAGGCCAAGCACTAAGTTGGCCTTCCTCACCAGCTTGGTGTCACCAGCCTTGGTGGGACTTGGTAGGACCAGCCTATCAAAGGTGTTCATGACGTAATGTAAGTGCTACTTGTCAGTAGTCAATGAGAGCGTTGAGATGTCCTTTCTTTGGTAATGCAACAAGAGGTCTTCCATAGTATTGGTACCTTCTTCAACCTCAAGGCTCAAAGCTTTTGGGGGTTGGTTGTGTGTGTGTGTGTGTGTGTGTGTGTGTGTGTGTGTGTGTGTGTGCGCAGTGAGTTGTGATGCAGCAGTGACTGACGTTTCGTGGAGGTTTTGGGGGTTGTGATGCAGCAACATCCAGGGTCAATGGAATATTAGGTTGGGGTGAGATGGAGGATGGGGCTGTCTGTTTGGGGTTTACTGAGAGAGGGGGAGGTAGCAAAGTTTTTGATGCTTTCCATTTTGGGGAGGAGCCCCTAACAGAGGTGTGGATGGGAGGAGAGATGATGGGTGGGGAGCTAGCCACGCTGTCTGAGCACACAGGGGTGGGGATTGTGTCAAACTTATTGAAAAGTAGGTTCAGTTCTGAAGCAAATTCTGGGCCCCACTGTACTAGCCTGTCATTCGTTTCATCATATTCAACATCTCCTTCACACTGTGTTGGCCTCTCTCAGTTTCCTCTTTAGCTCCTTTTGGACTGCCTGGAGGTTCTCATGATCCCTTGCCATGGAAGCCCTATTCTGTTTGTTGAGGCCTTATTAATCCATGGTTTATTGTTTAGGAAGCAGCGGAGATTTTTGGATGGTACAATGTTTCTTCACAGAAACTTGGGTAATCTTATATCTCATATTGGGGCGGCTGTGGCTCAGGAGGTAGAGCGGGTTGGTTGTTAATCGGAAGGCCGGCGGTTCAATCCCTGGCTCCCCCTAGTTGCGTGTCGAAGTGTCCCCTGGCGGCTATTCCGGCAGTGTATGAGTGAGTGTGAATGTTAGTTTCCGTTTGAGCACTTAGGCTCAGTGTATGAATGTGTGTGACTGGTGAATGCAGATGTAGTGTAAAAGCGCTTTGAGTGGTCGAAAAGACTAGAAAGGCGCTATACAAGTACGGAGCATTTACATATTGAAATGGTCACTGATTATAATGAAGTACCGTGATGACATTTAGAAGTCACTTGCGCCCGCCGCAGCAGATGATGGAATATAAACAGCTCTACTACAGAAGCACTATCTACTTAGCTCCTATGGTATATATGCCAAAGGAACTCCAGCTCCACACCAGTAATCCATGGATGTAAGCAACCATAGTATTTTTATTAGTAGTATTTTTATTTGGTGTAAGAGCAAAAGTTCCGCCAACCTTCCAATTATCATGCATGTTCCATTAACACGTATTCCACAATATAATTCTTCTGTTCATTTAGTTTCCCGAATCAAAACTGATACTAAATATTATAGCCTGTTCGGATACACTAATAAATAAAAAAATAATAATTTCATTGTTGTCCCCAATTTTAAGTTCTAAATGCTTTGTATAGCACCTTTCTAGTCTTTTCAACCACTCAAAGCACTTTTACTGAGCCTAAGTGCTCAAACAGAAACTAATATTCACACACATTCATACTGTGGCAGAACAACCACCAGAGGAAATTTGGGGTTCAGCATCTTGCAAGGACACTTTGACATGCAGCTTGGAGGAGTCAGGTATTGAACCGCTGACCTTCTGATTAAGGGGCAACCCGCTCTTTCTCCTGAGCCACAGCCATGATTTGGCAAAAAAATCTAATTAGGAGATAATGCTGTGACGTTTCATAACTTATTGCCTTTTAAATAGAGGTGTGTTCACTTCTTCAGGTTTACATGAGGAAGATCATCTGTGGTTAAAACATTATCAGTCACATCCCCATGAAAACAAAGCGTAGTTTGTCTCTTTTGTGTGTGCATAACTTGGTCTCTCTTCATCAGGCTACACCAGTGAGCATGGCTGGTTATGCAGACTGCAGGTACACCATAAGCTTGAATATTTCCATATTGCATGTACAGTGCGCCAAATTCTAATCTGTAGCCTAAATATTAGCTGCTAGCGCCATTTGAAAGCCATTCTACCATGCTTTAGCTTCAGCCATCATTCTGTTCTAATGGTTCTAACAGAGTCATGTGGATGCTTGTTAAAGAGATAAATAAGTAGCAAAGTGGCACAATTAATGTTTCCAAATGTAGCAGAATAAAAGTAATGATTTTTCTCTTAAAAATTACCCAAATAAGAGTAAAAGTATGTTGCATTTAAACTACTCTGGCAAGTACAATTTACATATAACGGAGTAATTGTAATTCGTCACTGTACTACCTACCTCTGGAGGGTTCTGGGATTCTCTGTCTGCATTGTAAATGCATTACCCAAATAAATGGCGGGGTATCTACTGCAATACCGGTGAGTAAAATCAGAACACCCTTAACAAAAAAAAAATGATGATTTTTTTAACAGGACAAGTGAATCAACACTTAACAACTCCCGTGATGATTCTGCCCCAGATAGAACAGCTAGTGTACACTCCTATGTACTAACATGTCATGTCACATGATGCTATGTTGTTTTTCCCTTGGCCAACATTGTAGTTATTTAGCTTTAATGATATAACTGTAGCTTTATCTTGAAATTATTGGTAAAGAATCCCCAGTATCATGTTTCAGCTTAATGGCAAGAGCAGACATTTTGGAACAGATTCTAGTGGAAACTAAGCTAGCTGGTTAGGGGTTTCTGTTTTCTATTCATATTGTAATTTAAGCGCCCCCTGTTGACACAACGTTCCCTCCATTCTTGTAGTAGTTAATTAATGCATTCACAAAACACATTACACTCGGCAGTCACACATTTTCAGTCTCTTCGTTTTATATCTTTAAAGTATTAAATAATTTAGCATCAGACTGCTACCTGATCTGAACCCAACAAGGTGTCATGTTTCGGGTCAGGTTTGGGCCATTTTGTTGTGCGGAGCTTTGGGCTTGGGCTGGGTACAAGTTTGGGTTTGAGTTTAGCCTTTTTTAATGGAATTTACTGTTTTCTAATGTAATTATTGTTTCTCTCTCTGGCAATGCCAACCTCTCCATGTGATGTGTCACAAGTAGATATACAATGTCCAGTGGGAAGATCAAAGATACAGGTCTGGTTCAGGTGTCAGTTTTAGGCCTGTGCAGAGCTACACAGAATCAATTGTCATCATTGAAGATCCCATTTGGAGATTTACCCTATTGCTAGATACTACCTCAAATTTCCGACAACAGAAGTGAATAAAAAAGGGAATAGATTAATAGTGTAACAAAAAACATGATCATGCTTTTTTAAATCTCTGGTAGGAGTGAGACTAGCTCACTAACCTCATAAAAAGGCACATGGCTAGAAATCCTTCTCTGCCTCAGCTTCATGTATTGAAATGTATGTTTTATATACATGGTTCCTGTCAGGTTATATTCTAAGAAAAAATAAATAGTATAAACTGAATCTCTTGCCTCATACCTGCTAAGACTATTTGGATGAAACATGCTATTTCTGATTTGCCCGTGTTCATAACCCACCTGTTTGCTTCTCTCTTCGGCTGCTTTCTTGTCTGCCTCCGCTTGTTCAGCCTGGTCCAGTGCATTCTCCTTGTCCAACTTCAGCATAAGCATCTTCTTTTTGATGGCCTCCATTTTGGCTGAGGTTTAATGGGCTTTTGCAGGCGCACAAAATGAATAGAGAGGGGAAGACAAAAGGGTGCAGGAGGGATGACCTGCAAAAGCCTGGCAAACTGGTGGAGGCACTAAACTCTAGATAGAGTGAGACCATTTATATGACAGGGGAGGAGACACTCCCACTTCTAAGCCCCTCAACTTACCCTCATGCCCACAGCCTCCTCTATCCTCTCCAGTCACAGCTCAAATGAAAAGTGAGCCTGCACACTAACAACATATGTTTGCATGTATGTTTTAGCCTAGCCTCTAGACTTTTTCTTGTGTTGTTGGTCCTCAAGTGCCATTTCCTAGCATGGGATCAATACAGTTTATCTAATTTGAAATAAAAGGAGGTTAACAAGAGCCTAAATGCTAATAGTAGACATGACAAACAAAAAAGTTTTTGTCTTTTTCTGTCTGACAGACACTGCTAAAATTACAGACCAGACAAAGGTCATAGGACTAAGGGTACCTGTCATTTGTGATTGTACGATTGCCAGACTCCACTTGATGTGTTATCTTCAAAATATTTCAGGGTCCTTTTAATCTTCTAAATATCTCACAGAAATGTATGACTCTCTTTCTTAAAAAGTACGTTGTAACATGTTTTCCAACATGTTTCAACTTTTTATCGTGGCCACCATGAAGTTAAATAACAGCTGCTGCTGCCATTAAGTGAGCAGATCCATTTGTCACCATTAAAGTTTACAATGTCCATGTGATGTAGGGTTAAAGCGCTATAACTGTTGATGCCTTTGAGAGGGTTGGGCAATATGAATTACATTTCTATCACAACATATCTAATATATTGTAGAAGAAACAATTAACATTTAGAAAACAATTTCTCTCGAAAGGTCTGTTCTGGGGTCTTTTTATCAACTGATCTTCTTCAGCAGATAGGGTTTGCAAAGTCCAAGTGAAGAAAAAGCGTGTGATTGCTGTGTGCATTGATAATGATTGCCATGATATTTAGAGGATTTTGAAATGATCTGAAAACTCATTGACCTTAAGGTAGTAGCTGAGTTATAGATACAATGGGACTGAATGGGCGCTTTAACACACTAACATATAGCATTAATATATAGTATATGGATATGAACATGGGATTGTTTAATCTTCATCAGTTATAAAGAATAACACTTATCAATAAGAAAGGTCAAAGCACTCATCTAGAAAGAAGTAGATGATTTTAGAAAATGTATAGTAAAACCCCAAAACACATTTTATTTTCTCAGATGGACTGATGAAAGCAACCCTCAAAGGCAGATCATACTGAGTTACATGAATTAGTGGAACAGTGGCTAGACAGGAAGTAATCAGGGCTTTCTGCTACGCCTAAGATGTGTGTTATCAAATGAGGAAAAAAGGTGAGATGGAACCAAACAGAACAACAATGAGATGAAAGATGGTACAAGACTCAGAACTGAGGGAAACTGCACAGTCAAAGCATATAGTCATTTGATTCACTGTTCACCTAAAAATATTAAACAGTGCAGATTTATCACTTTATCAAGTGTCCAGTTTAGAAGAAAGTTCTATGAAGTGTTTGGTCATGTCGTGTATTTCACAGTGCAAATCTTTCTTCACTTTTCAGGAGTGCATGGGATGGTTGAGATTTCTTTTTTACTGAATGTTGCTATTGATTCCAAAGGCAAAAGGATTTGTCTGAAAAAATTCATCACCAAAACCACACTGTTTCCCTCAAGAATAATGTATGAAATTACTGTCAGGATGCTCCTTTATGTTTAAAGAGAATTTATTTTACACAAACTGTCTTGGTGATGGGGTGAGAAGTTGTGAGATAGAGCAAACACAATACAAACTGACACTAGGAAGGAATGCCTGTCCTGTAACCCTATTCCACCACCTGGCCTGTAATGCCTATAATTGGATTTCTCCTGGGGATGGATAGGGTATACAGGCCATGGGATGACTATGTAAGTTATTCCCCTCTCTAGGCCCCAGATGGTTATTAATAAACATCTTTTGGCTGACATTGTCTAGAGGATTATAGTAAGAGACTGTGTCTGCAGCTGTGCACACAAATACACAGGCAGACATGAACGCTGAGAAAAACCAACAGAATTACTACTGACGGAGATGTAAAAGACTAAAAGGTTAATTCTAGACTTTCTGGAAAATACACCTGGGTCCCTCCCATCAAATCAAAAATCAGATGAGAAGGTTAAGTTTCCCCTCCGTGTATCTGTGTTGGTGTGTTGGACTTTTCTATATGGGGTCTGAGGGCGTTCATATTGGCTGACCAGTGAAGCCGGATGGTGCTCATATCCTGTAAATGGTGCAATGGAGGAGCCAAACTGTTTTTGTAGGGGTGGCCAAGCTGAGGTCAGTACTCACTTTGGGGTGGCAAAGAAATTAGTATCTTGTTCAGTCTTTCTGTGTGACATGGTTAGATTATGTGTTTCCTCAAAATGTGTATTTAAATGAAGCCTCTGATAGTCTTGTGGACAAGAGATGCTCACAAGTCTTTGAGCTACAGTCCAAGTCAAGTCTCAAGTTCTGAGCTAGAGTCCAAGTCAAGTCTCAAGTCACTCGTGGTTATCATGAATGTTGTATCACCTGCTGCGTTCAATCCAGGCTGCTTATAAAACTGCAGAGCTATAAGGGATTCTGTAACTGTAACCTGTTTTTCACTTACAGAGCACAACCATGTAGCCTAATGTACAATGCCTCCACAACTAATCACAGTTTATAAACTACAGTAAGCCAACACATTCCCCAGACTCTCAAACCAGCGTAACATTAACTAAATAAACTGCAACGTTACATGATCAACATGTAACCTGTTTGCAGCCAGTCGGAGTTAACCTCTCGTAGGTCGTAGCTGAAGCAAGAAGCAAGCTAACTTTAGGTGGCCAATGCTGAGCTAAACATCTTTACTCACCCCAGGTTACTAACCTATTTTGCGTTCAGTGCTTCTTTGTTTGGGCCTTGTTGTATGAAGTTTTAAAGCCAAAGTTTATGATCAATTGCTCAGCAGCTGCCGATATATGTTGTTCTCTCTCATGTGTCGCCGCGCGCAGCTGATACTACGTGTTATGTAGGCAAGTTATAGGTAAGGATGGAGGGAGAGGAATAACAGCACTTTCATCACATGTTTCCCAATAAAATAAACATTGTTCATGAGTCCCGCACCTCAAGTCCGAGTCAAGTCTGAAGTCTTTTAAGGACGAGTCTCAAGTCGAGTCTCAAGTCACTGTGTGTGCGACTTAAGTCGACTCGAGTCAGAGTCTCAAATTTGAGTCCCCATCTCTGCTGTGGACATGCCGCCAATGAGAGAGAAACAGTGCCATTTTATTTATTTACTCTAAAAAAAATTATGATTTATATTATTAGCAGCACTGTTGTAGCTTGTACCTGAATATCTGAGGTATGGAGGTGGGTTCTTCTATTCCTGCTCTTACTTTCATCTAACATATTTTAGCATCACTGTTTACAGGCCCATCCGGTGGAAACTAATTAGCTCTGTCGGCTCTTGTGCCAAATAATACGTGTCCAAATTTCTCTTTTTTTCTTACTTCTAATAAACTGGTCCACCACTACTACTAATGTTATTTGTTTTTGTTTTTCTTCATTTGTATTCAACGTAGTGATGACATGTGCTCTGTAGAGCAGTTTGTCCGTTTGGGCTACTGCAGAAACATGGCAGCGCAACATGGCGATGTCCATGGAAGAGGACTTGGGGTGTGTGTAGATAGAAATGGCTTATTCTAAGGTAATAAAAACATGAAAAGGGAACAAGAGTTCATTATGAAAGGTCTTTATACACCACTGAAAACATAGTTGCATTGTACTACTGTCACTAGATCCTCCTAAATATTACACACTGAACCTTTAAACCAGGTGATTTGTACTCCAATTTCCACTGTGCAAAAACACAAATTATAAAACCCTATTTAGGCAGACAGGTCTGGACCTTTCTTTCATTATCCTGGCTCTCAGACTCTTTCTTCACAAGTCCCAACTTGAAGAAGACATACTTTATTAATCCCTCTAGGTGAAATTCAATTCAACTGTACACACACACATGTTTAAACAGGACCTATACACATCCATTATGGAGACATGTCAGAGCGAGGGGGCTGAGTGAGGGTGCCACATTGCAGTTAGGGGTTCAGGGCCTTGCTCAACCTTTGGCAGTCCCAAGGAGGTGAACTGGCACCTCTCCAGCCACCAGTCCACACTCAGTATGACTGGTCTTATAGTCAGCAATTTCTCAACTTTCTGAAGAAACTGCAAATGCTTTTGTACAGAAATTTAATGGAAAAACAAAAATTAAATGAACAGGGTCAACAGCCGGGAAAAAGACGAGGAGTAAGGCTACATGGTGGAAGGATAGGGAGGCAAAAGAGAGGAAGAGGTACATAAGGCCAAGCACATAGACCCGTTCCCATGTTCTCAATCATGGCCTTACAATGGCTGAGGCTGGTCGGAACGTTTCGTAGACAGAACAGGACAACAGTGTGCACTTTACTGTAATATTGTATACTTACTGTAATGCTTCCTGTTACAGTTTTTTCACTTGCATTTACAGTATACAGCAAAAATACTTTCTACAGATACATACTGTCCATACAGTATACTGTACACATAAACACACATATGTATACTGACAGTATATACAATATATAGTGTATGTACACAGTGATATCTTTTTTGAAATCTTACTCACTCGTTTTGCATTACTGTATTTTCCCACATAGGACTGCAAGACTACCTCACTTTAGGGGCGACAGAGGGCCCCTTATCATATCTCAACAGGAGGAGGCTATTTGCACCATGGTATATAGCAAATAATGCCATTATCAGTGTATTTGAAAACATCCAGTCTGTTAGCCTGTCAACTATTGACAGGGTGCTGAAAAGACACCAGGTGAGCATGAAACAGTTGTACCATTTAAATGGAATGGTGACACAGTGAAGGAGCTACAGTACCAGTAGGTAAAACATCTATTCACACACATTAACTTACAGTTAACAGTACAACATTGTATAGTTATACAGTGCAGTAAGTGTGACCTCTGCATTTGCCATGGCTGTAGAAAAGAATATGCAATATGTATACATTTTATGTACACTATATGGACAAAGTACTGCGACTCTGCTGTCCCAATACTTTTGGGAAGGGCTGTTTTTTGTATAAATAATGCACTTTCAAATGTCATGCTTTCCAATTGGTTAAGATCACAGCCAGCATAACTGGAACACCCAATACTTTGACCTGATGTTTAGAGATTAATTCATTAAGGACCGAATGCCGAATGGAAAATTGTACTCTATTCATCTTAGTTAGTTAGCTGGATGGTGCAGCGGCAGAGTCGTTGCCCTTTGGACAGCAGGAGCAGGGTTCAAATCAGGACCCCCAGAACAGTTCTCAAGCGCAGACAGTAATGTGATACAATCAAGCTCACAAAGAGCCTCCAACTGCTTTTTACGAGCAACAAGCAAGACATTAATGAACTCAAAAAGAGATAATGATGAGATCTCATCTGTTACTTTCATTTATCCTATTGAAATCTCAGTTCAGTATCCATTTGTCTTACCCAAGTCTCAAAACCTCAATCTCTCTTCATCTCATCCTTTTCTCCTAAGGGGTTTTAGGAGTAACAATTCAGACTGGAATGATCTCAAAAATATATACTATTGAGATCTTAGTGTTTTCTCAAGAGTTAAAGAAAATACTATTCTGAGCAAAAGATTTTTCCTCTGGGACAGACAAAAAGATTAAAAATCTTTGAAATCCTTCCCAGAAGAGTGGAAGCCGTTATAGCTACAAAGGGTTGACCACCTCCATATTACAGTTTTTCTCAATCAATTTGGCACATTTACTGAAACAAAATTACCTAAGTACAATCTAAGTACAATCCTCACACCACGTGGTACAATCAGCACACCACTCTATGTGACCTGCAAAAGATAAAGAATTAACATAAATTAAAATAGATCCATCAATGAATAAATCACTGTAATCAAAACAAAAGGCTCCTTTATCATTGCTTAGACCAAGACAGTCAAAATGCAAAAACATCCTGTCAAATGACTCTGAAGGTGTGATAGTTACCCATTATGTAATATTGTGCAATTGCTAACATTGTATGTTTAGGCAGCTGAATAGTAGTTGATGTCAGTCATGAATAGTTGATGTCAGTCATGGCACACACTATACTTTAAACAAAACATTTCTTTGACCACACTGTGGACCGGCCCAGATTAGGCTGCACTCTCCGACCAGCCTCTGTCATACGTCATATATCATGGTTGATCATAATTGTTGCCTGGATCTCCTTTGAGATTTCTCTGTGTCTTTGCCTTTCTCTGGCTCTTCCTCGTCCTTTGTGCCCCCTCTCCCTCTTCCTCTCCCCTCACCATACCACCCTGCACTCTAAATCCCCTTCCTCTTGCACAGGCAGACTCTTGCCCTGTCTGTCTCCTGCATGCTCCATATTCCACAACATTGAGTCTTACCGTTGCAGTATAAATGTGTTTGAGAACTGATTATTTATGAGTTTTACCTGACAGCTAAATTGGACAGTAGTTCCCCATCCAGCCTAAGTCTATCCATTTGACAACTTTTACAACAATACTACATAACTATTATGTACCTGATATATGTGTGACAGGTGATTGTGATTGGATGAGGTTGGCTTAACAGTTTTTGTTGCTGTGGTACTATTATCACAAGCATGTGGTACAATTTCAGTACTCATAGTACAAAACTCCAAACTCATGACACTTCTAAAACAGTGCTGAATGTATTATGCAACAGTTCTGTAAAAGGCAGATTACACATATTTCACATTAGGCTATACACTTACTTTACCCACCTTTACAGAATCTATAAGCTCCATAATATCTACTATATGTTATCAAGCTATGATCAATGAAGACAGCAATAACTGTTTCCATCAACGTTTTTTAAAGCACATTTTGAAGTATTGCATTATTAAAGGTTGATGGAAATAAAAAAAAAATCCTTAATTTCGCAAAAAAGTTTTTATGCCTGCTTGAGGTGGTTTTTGCCTTTGGCGAAAACGAGTTAATGCGCTAAATGGGAGATGGAAAGACTTTTGCCGAATAAGTTCTCACATAGCGAACTTGTAACTCACATCAGCTGTTTCCACTGTCAGCATCGTTCTGGATATTCCTATGACGCGTAGAGACATGGCTGGCAGCAGTTTGCAACACATTCGTGAGGTCCCCTTTCCATTTTTCTAAGATCAATGGCCATCAGGTCCATGCTGGTGGTTTTGTTTCTGGTTTGAAACCCTTACATACGTAACTACGCTTGCCGTAGCCAGGTTCATTCGCTCCAAACCAGATGATGGAAATCCACATATTTTGCTTTTTTAATTTTCTTTTTTGCGACATTTCAAAAGTACGCTTAAAATTCATATGACAATTCGATGGAAACATGGCTATTTACAATCATTGATTAACAAACCTTTTCTGTATTTTACAGTATTGCAATATGTAGATTTGATCTAATCAAATGAAACAAATACTATAACAATAATTATGTGTGGTATTTATGTAGTGTATTTTACAGTATTGTATTGTATATACTAGGGCTGAACGATGAATCGTTTTCAAATCAAAATTATGATTTGAAAGACCGTGATTAGCTAATCGTGAAGACGGTGATTAAAGTTCAATTCAATTCAATTAAATTTTATTTATATAGCGCCAAATCACAACAACAGTTATCTCACAGCGCTTTTCATAAAAGAGCAGGTCTAGACCGTACTCTGTGATGTTATTTACAGAAGCCCAACAGTTCCCACCAAGAGCAAGCACTAGGCGACAGAGGCAAGGAAAAACTTCCTTTTAAGAGGCAGAAACCTCGAGCAGAACCATGGCTCAGGGTGGGCGGCCATCTGCCTCGACCGGTTAATTAGTATAATTAATAAAGTGTAGGTTAATTATACATCTGACTTGTTTGAAACAGTCATTCAGTAACAGATTCATGTGACAGACCTGCTTGCCAATCACAAGCGCCATGCGCTTCCTGTTACGGTCGTACTCACCAATCCTCAAGGATCTGTCCTCGAACCAATCCTCTTCACTTTATATATGCTTCCTTTAGGCAATATTATCAGGAAATATTCCATAAACTTTCATTGTTATGCAGATGATACTCAGTTATATCTATCGATCAAGCCAGATGAAACTAATCAGTTAGCTAAACTTCAAATGTGCCTTCAGGATGTTAAAATCTGGATGACCTGTAATTTTCTAATGTTAAATTCAGATAAAACTGAATTTATTGTTCTGGGGCCTAAGCACCTCCGTGACGCATTATCTAAAGATATAGTTTCCCTTGATGGCATCGCCCCTGGCCTCCAGCACCACTGTGAAGTCTCACATTAAGCAAATTTCAAGGACCGCCTTTTTTCACCTACGTAATATTGCGAAAATTAGGAAAATCCTGTTCAAAAATGATGCAGAAAAACTAGTCCATGCATTTGTTACTTCTAGGCTGGATTACTGCAATTCCTTATTATCAGGCTGCTCGAAAAAGTCCATTAAGACTCTTCAGCTGATCCAGAATGCTGCAGCACGTGTTCTGACAGGAACCAGGAAAAGAGATCATATTTCTCCTGTTTTAGCTTCTCTGCATTGGCTTCCAGTAAAATCCAGAATAGAATTTAAAATCATTCTTCTTACCTACAAAGCTCTTAATGGTCAGGCACCATCTTATCTTAAAGAGCTCATAGTACCTTACTACCCCACCAGAGCACTGCGCTCCCAGAATGCAGGGTTACTTGTGGTTCCTAGAGTCTCCAAAAGTAGACTAGGAGCCAGAGCGTTCAGCTATCAAGCTCCTCTCCTGTGGAACCAGGTTCCAGTTTGGGTTCAGGAGGCAGACACCATCTCCACATTTAAGAGTAGGCTTAAGACTTTCCTCTTTGATAAAGCTTATAGTTAGGGCTGGCTCAGGTGAGTCCTGAACCATCCCTTAGTTATGCTGCTATAGGCCTAGACTGCCGGGGGATTTCCCATGATGCACTGAGCTCCTCTCTCCTCTTCTTTCTCTCCCTCTGTATTCAACCTCATCCCATTATTGCATGTTACTAACACAACTTCTCCCCTTTCTGGTAGTCTTGTGCTTTCTCGTCCCTCTCCTCTCTCCTATCACTTCCTGCAGGTGTTTCTGGCTCTGGAGCTGTGGAGTCTGGATCTGTGGCTGCGGGTCACCTGCTTGCCCCGTGTTCCTGCTCGTCACCCTCTGCTACAACTATTGTTACTAGTCCTATTGTTATTATTGTTATTATTATCATTAACATTACGATTATTATCATTAACACTACTATAAATATCTGTACCATTTTTCATTTACTCTATAGCAACATCACCTTTACTGTCTGTACCTCTGTGTGTATATATTGTGTATATTGTGTAGGCTGCCTCCCTCCCCTCTCTCTCTCCTTCCATCTGTCTCTTTTTCTCTCTGTTCCTCTCCTGCTCTCTCTCTCTCTCTCCCTCTCTCTCACCCCCAACCGGTCGAGGCAGATGGCCGCCCACCCTGAGCCATGGTTCTGCTCGAGGTTTCTGCCTCTTAAAAGGAAGTTTTTCCTTGCCTCTGTCGCCTAGTGCCGCTCTTGGTGGGAACTGTTGGGCTTCTGTAAATAGCATCATAGAGTACGGTCTAGACCTGCTCTTTTATGAAAAGCGCTGTGAGATAACTGTTGTTGTGATTTGGCGCGATATAAATAAAATTGAATTGAATTGAATTGAATTACATGGTTAGATTGTTTCTTTTTTGTCTGCTTTAACTGTGTTTATTGTTGAGATATGATCGGGAGTCTGCACAGGAGCTACGCTGAGAAGCTAGGAAACAGCTTCACAGCCAGCGACCCTGCGTCAGTGTGAGAGGCCTGCAGACACTTAGAAACTACAGGAGACCATCCCCCAACACTGCTGGTACTCAATGACTGGCTGATGAGTTGAATGGTTTCTATTGTAGGTTTGCGAAGCCCACAGTCACACCTCTCCCCCACTCCAACATCATCTTCAAATAGTCACCTTCCCCGACTGCCACGCTCTCACTCCCCCTCTCCAACCCCTCACCTGCACTCATGATTTGTGAAGAGGATGTGCGCCAGCTCTTCCAGAGGCAGAAGATCTGGAAGGCTCCTGGCCCCAACGGTGTGTCACCATCCTGCCTGAAATCTGTGCAGACCAGCTGGCCCCCATCTTCATACAGATCTTTAACAGATCACTGGAGCTGTGTGAAGTTCCCTCCTGCTTCACACTCACACTCACTCACACGCTATGTAAGGATCCTGTTCGTGGACTTCATCTCGGCGTTCAACACCATCATCCCGGACATCCTCGGCACCAAACTCACCCAGCTCACTGTGCCAGCCTCCACCTGTCAGTGGATCACAGACTTCCTGACTGACAGGAGTCAGCAGGTGAGGCTGGGGAACATCACATCCAGCCCCCGGACTACCAGCACTGGCGCCCCCCAGGGGTGTGTGCTCTCCCCACTGCTCTTCTCCCTCTACACCAACAACTGCACCTCAGGGGACCCATCTGTCAAACTCCTGAAGTTTTCTGATGACACAACGGTCATCTGCCTCATCTGGGACGGTGACGAGTCGCCCCCCCCCCCACACACACACACACACACACACTTTGCCCCCCATCACCATACTCAACAGCCCTGTGTATGCTGTGGAATCCTTCAGATTTCTGGGTTCCACTATTTCCCAGGACCTGAAGTGGGAGCCCAACACTGACACCATCATCAAGAAGGCCCAGCAGAGGATGTACTTCCTACGCCAGCTCAGGAAGCTCAACCTGCCTAAGGAGCTGCTGATCCACTTCTACACAGCCATCATCCAGTCTGTCCTCTGCACCTCCATCACTGTCTGGTTTGGATCTGCCACCAAAAAGGACAGGAGCAGACTACAACGGACAGTCAGGACTGCAGAAAAAATCATTAGTGCCAACCTGCCCTCCATTCAGGACTTTTTTTTCTAGAGTCAGGCTACAGAACACTGTACGCCAAAACCAATAGACTCAGGAACAGTTTCTTCCCACAAGCCATCACTCTGATGAACAGCTGACTCTGACAACAGTGTCAGGAACAACTCCCGTGCAATAACCCAGTAACTCTGCCTCTAATCAGCCACCTGTTTTCTGGTTACCACTTATTATTTATTCATCATTCTCTATTTCAGAGGTGTTCATACTGTTATATTTGTAAATTGTATATACTGTATACCAAATCCACATACCTCATGTACATAACACTGCACATAATACTTATTTATTCCAGCATTCTTTGCACTCATCACACTGTGTACATACAGTATATGCATGTATGTGTATGTGCACCTGTATATCACATCCACCTCCGACATGTACATTATAATGGTAATAATAATTTACTCCTGCATCCTTTGCACTCTGCTCATTGCACTATTGTCTTAATCTGTCTGTTTTGTTTATGGTGTGTATATATGTGTTCTCTATACTCTCAATTCAGAGTCAAATTCCGCGTATGTGTACACATACCTGACAAATAAAGCTGATTCTGACAAAGCAGATTCTGAATTTATTTTGAAAATCGACCAGATTCTCTATGTTGTTCTGTGTCTGACTTTCTGCCTGTGCTGCTTGATGCGGCTTCCATCAAAAATAGGCTGGCTGTGAATACTGAAATTAAAATAATCGCAAATCGAATCATATCTGCAATATCTGGCAGAAAAATTGCAAGTAGATTTTTTCCCCAAATCATTCAGCCCTAGTATACTGTAATCATTGCAGTGGTCCTTTGTGGGTCTGTTTGTTAGAGCACTAAGCACTAAGGTTGTGGGTTTGGATCCCCCTGATGTCACATACAGTGAAAATCTGACTCCTTAGGGTGGTGATTCTGAAGTTTTGAATCTGAACAGCCAAATGAAACAACAATACATACATGTATATTAAGCAAATGTTTCATCGATGATGAATTAGGAACAATGAACATAGTGACAGTAAAAAGTTATTTAACACTAGAGAAGAAAATGTTATCCAAAATTATGTACTTAGTATGAACAAAAATGTATTTCAATGTGAAACATGTCTTTCTACATGTTTTTGTTGTACTCTGTTAATGTCAGATGTACACAAAAATGTATTTTGTTGATTTTCTGGAGGTTTTTTGTGCTAAGAGTGCTGAAATGTTACCACATACTTGTGTGAATAGTACCATAGCGACAGAAGAAAACTGTAACCTGGCCAAAGGCAGAAGACGTGGTCAAAATCTCATTGCCCAAAGAGATACTGTTGATGTGCCAGCCCAACGGGGAAGGAATATCCCTCTGTGTGCTGCTATTTCAGAGCACGGTGTGCTAACTAATATTCCCATTATAGGGCCATACAACACACAGCGTATCCTCACCTTCTTAGACGCCCTCTACAGAGACCCCTCTCATCCTGGATTATGACAGAGGTCTGATTTAAAAAAATTTAACAAAGTATGTGGTAATTTGGGATAAAGTGAGTCACATGCTCATATAACCCTGCTGGCTGCCATGGATGCAGCATGTGAGGACATCACAGCAGATGCCTGCAGAAGCTGGATAAGACATTATAAAAGATTACAGACTTTTGCTGGTGATCCACTGCATGGTGCTGTTTGTACTATCTGCTTCGATAAATCCAACTAGGAAATCAACACAATACAATAGACAATACATTTTGATTTAATTTTTTTTATTATTTTATGTAGTAATACAATTCACATGAATGCCAAAAGGGTGTGCAAAAGTTATTACATTCTTGTTTTATGTTAGGCCTCACACTGTCACTGAGAAATACAGTATATATAATACCTCATCTGCTTATAGTATTTCATTCCTTTCGACATTATGTTGGCTTTGAACATTATTTGCCATCAAAAATTGTACTAGCCCTGCCTTTTTAGCTAACAAAAGTTGCTATCAGATTTCAGAGTGGTATCACTGAGATTGTAGTCTAAAATACATTCAAATCAGAAAAGCAGACGTACAGTTGGAACATTCTGAAGTCAAGAAAATAATTTTGCAGCCACACAAACATTTGCATAAGTCAACATTCAAACCACTTTCCCACATATTTACATTTAAAATGCACTGAAAAGCTATATCCTGAGGATAAAGATAGATAGATAGATAGATAGATAGATAGATAGATAGATAGATAGATAGATAGATAGATAGATAGATAGATAGATAGACAGACAGATAGACAGACAGACAGACAGACAGACAGATAGATAGATAGATAGATAGATAGATAGATAGATAGATAGATAGATCACAATCAGCCGATCCTAACATACAATAAAAATAGTTAAAGAAAACACAGTAAAGCTAGGGTGGACAGATCTTGAAGTCAGTTAAGACGGGTTTAAAACCATGCAAAAAGTCAAACAGACCACTGAACTACTATTTCTTTACCAAAAAATATTAAGCCCCTCTAAGACTGCTGTTGCTTCAGAGATGAGAGCCCACCATCATCTGGCTCCTTTTAAAATCACAACAGTGCTGTTATGTCTACAAGTGTGTAAAACAATAGATCCGTCCAAATTATAGATTATATTAACAATTTCTAGATTATGTTATCAACAGAGGAAGGCGAAGTTTGCATAATGCTGGACTCTAAATATTATAATTTGTGCCCAAAAACCAAAACAATTATAGCAAATGATTATCACAAAAATCTATTATGACTTGATAAGACTAATCAAATTAATATCCCATTTTGACACTTCCATGATGGGACAACAAAGTCTGTCACTTTGACATGGGAGGCAACTGTTTGTCTCAACTCTTACCAACAGTCAATGATAACCATTTCCCAACCCTAAACAAGTACTATACCTAACAACCCCTTAACCACAGCAGTGGTGCATCAGAAAACTAAGCTATGAGTCTTTCTTGTAACAGTCATTTCAAACTAACAGGTTTTAGGGCTGCTGTTAGAGACAAAAGTGGAAGACAATGAAAAATTAGATTTTGTTTATTTTGAGGGACTGCTTTTCCAGGAGAATATGAGAATCGTAAAGGGACTCGTTTGTGGTCTCTACCACCCCCTGAGGGAAATATCATGGCTCTTTAACTATGAAAGCAGTGAGAGTGAACCAGAACAGTAATGTTGTGGGCCGGCCCACTCTGTAGTAGCTGTAGCTCCGTAAAGGGGAGCTAAAGTTTCAGGTGATTGATATCAGTAGGTTCATCACAACTAGTGATCACATTCACATTTTCACACTGTTTTCACATTGTCAGTTGATACGTTATTATAGAAATATTATAATCAGTGCTATAAAACTAAAATGTGAGGAGAGGGGGTAAAAAGTATTTTCTTGATCTGCAGAGTAACATTACTATTAGAAGCCTTGACAGACTGTGATCAGGTTTCAGTGTTGTTTAGTGTAAAATCTTTCATGAGTGACTGACACAGTCATTATTTTTTAGTAGTTTCAACTTCTACTTGAGATCTTATAAATAGAGTATAGATCTTTCAACTAAAGTTATTACAAAATCCTTTCTTTTCATTTGCATTGTACAGCATGTGTCTGTGATAAATCCATCAGACAAGCATACTGGAGTTTATATGAGACTGAGTAAATACTTGGCAAAGCTTTATTCACATAAATTTGGCAGATTTTATAGTTTTACTAAAGACAGATCAGTATCTCTCTAACACAGTCTAAATAAAACCTGAATATTATAGGTATTGTAAAGCAGGATTTATTGCAGGTCATTTTTATTTTTCTAAAATTTCAGCACAGGTTGTTTTCACTCGGCTTTTTGTGTTATTCTTTTCAGCAAACTAAATAACTAATGAAGGAAATAATGAGCCCTACTTGCTTGACATGAATTTGATTCATTATACAACACAACATAAAAACAATTGAAGATAACAAATGCTGAAAACAGTAGCTGCCCTAACGTCAGTCCCGGGGTCTGTACCACGAAGCAAGTTCAACATACCCAAGATGAAGACCCTAACAATCGCGATCGATAAATGCCCCGTATTTGTATAGCGCCTTTCTAGCCTTTTCAACCACTCAAAGCGCTTCTACACTAGTCATACACATTCATACACTCAATTCGGGGTATCTTGCCCAAGGACACTTCGACATGCAGCCAGGGGGAGCCAGGGATTGAACCGCCAACCTTCCGATTAACGGCCAACCCGCTCTACCTCCTGAGCCACAAGCAGACACACAAAGCTGGTTATCAACTCGGTAAGTAAACTCAGGGTTTCCCAATCCAGCCGTAAGCATGTTCACATGAAAAAGGTGGTGTTTGCAGGAGATGAGCAATTGCAAGAAACAGTCTGAGTAACACATGCAGAAAGACATAAAATTGCCGACAGTATGAAGGCCTAAACGAACAGGCGTAGCCTGTAATATGAATGCATTGATTTGATGTGTTCTTACAGCGTGTGAGACAATTTTAGCCTTATTCTTTCAGCTCAGCTGTGTATCGGCGTTTCCGCATTAAAAGCCTAGGGCACTGAATAAATGATTGTTCCAACTCACTTTTAAACTTCTCATCACTTCAAAAATCAGATTCATTTCTTTAATGCACTAAAAAATGTTCCAAACATTGCATGTGTGTGAGACGGACTTGGGAGCAAATAAAAAATATAAAACACATTTCAAAGCGGTAAGTAGGCTTGATGTCATATCTTAAAAGACTACAACAAGTAGTAGCCTACAAGGCTTCAGTAGCCTGCTTCAATCAGTCTATGTAGGATTATATCGCTATACAAAAGTTTGTCAGCATCACCACAGCAACCATAAAAGCCGCCTATAAAACAATCTGAGGGATCTTCTAAGTCATTTTCTAAGAGAGCTGATTGGTCAGTAGCTGGTGCTTTTATAGAGTCGATCTCTTATCTGGAACATAACCTGCTTTGGAGCAGGTTAGCTGTTCAGCATAAGATACCATGGCGATCTCCCCTGGTAAGAAGAAGAAGAACCACAATCATGGTACTAAAAGCTCAGGGTTATCTTGCTAAGCTCAAATCCTGCTTCGTAATACAGGCCTCTGATGTTCATTTAGTCAAATCTTTTCTCGACCCTTTGACCAAATGATGCAATGAAATCATAAATCCAAACATTCAAAAGCATAACTGAAAACTAAAACAACTACTGTCACAAGCCAAACACTCAAAAGTAAAGCAGCTAAATAAACATGAAGACTTGCAGAAAAGATAGACATGCGTATTGTTGCAGTCAAGTTACATTAGAATCAATTGTAGCTCTAAGGTCATTAACACTGTGAAACATGCCGAGGATCAGATATCCTCTGGAATATCTTGAAGATCTGAAAAAGAGAGAACAATTCAAAATTCAGTCCACTAAAACTACAAGAAAATGGCATTTCAGTGGTGTCTTCATTCTGTCATCTCATGTTAAAATCCAGTATTCAACCACAAGGTCATTTGGGGAGGGCCTATTGAAAATTGTTCATAGCTCATACATGTCGTTTTTCTCTTGAATTTGTGGTTCACTTTCTTTAACAACTGTTTAACTGTATGTTGATAGTCAAAAAACGAACTTTTGAAGAGTATAACAGTGTGTCCTCTTGCCAGGCCTTTTATTTAAGTTGCCTGCAGAGAAAACCAGGTATTTATTGGTAATAATTTTATATTTACAGCATATATTTTGTAATACAGCCTCCCTATCTCCTGATCTGCTCCTGTTTTATTTATGTTGATGCTGTTTGCTGTCAATACAAACTCAACACTTCCTTCATGTTTACTTGTTGTCTTGATAAAATCCATATTCCATACATGCTTTTATCTTGTATTGTTTTTGTATTATTGTCTCTTGGGTATTATTGTCTTTACACTTGTTAAAGCACTTTGTAACTTGTTTTTGAAAAGTGCTCTACAAATAAAGATTATAATATCATGCCATCGAGATGGTACCATGGATGGCTGCCTTGTGTGATGTGTGTGTGCGTTGGTACGCATTGTTTTGTCTTGTTTTTGTCTGTTAATTCAGTGTTTTGCTATAGTACCCAAAGCTCTTTCACCAGAGAAGAGGTCATGTGTCACGAGCGCCCAGTACAGGCAAGGGAAAACAGGGACTTGGACCCCGAAGCAGAAACACCAAACAGAGCAGGATTGTTTTATTCTGGTTTTATTGTAAGAACACAAAAAGGTACAAACTTACAGTGCGTGGCAGGCGCATGAGAGATGTAACTGTATTGCTTAGATTATAAACTCCCGGGAACAGGTGAACCTTGTAGGTGTGTTGATTAATCAGTGACGATCCGAGTCAGACAAACACACTGAGCCTTGAAACTTTTTGTTGCCGCATTTATACAGCTTCCAGAATTACGGTGTTTCTGCAGTCGTTCTACGTCATTAAACCACGGTTATGCTGCGCGATCATGCGCAGTAGACGCAACAGGAAGTGGCCCTGTAGTAGTATATTATTGGTCCAAAACTGGCTTCACTGCTTTCCATTCAAACCAAGTGGGGTGGCTTCATCCAGTAAAATACTACTATCTATGGCCACCAACAGAGATCCAGGGACAGGAGTCAGCTGCGCCCGAGTACCAGGAGCTGATGTAGGCCTTTGGAGAACTGGGAGCAAGAGTCAGCCTGGCCACGAGGATTAGCAGCTGGTGTCGGCCAGCAGCTGAAAGTAGGCCATTGGAGAGCTAGGAGTAGGTGTTGGCCGGGCTGCTGACAAGGAACCAGGGGCTGATGTTGGCCAGACCACCAACGGAGAGCCAGGAGCAAGGACAAAGTCAAGTGTGTCTTGCCTACAGTCCAGCATGGTGGTGGGAGTGTCCTGGTCTGGGGCTGCATGAGTGCTGCCGGCACTGGGGAGCTACAGGTCATTGAGGGAACCAAGAATGCCGACATGTACTGTGACATACTGAAGCAGAGCAGGATCCCCTCCCTTCAGAGACTGGGCCGAGGGGCAGTATTCCAACATGATAACGACCCCAAACGCACCTCCAAGACGACCACTGCCTTCCTAAGGAAGCTGAGGGTAAAGGTGATGGACTGGCCAAGCATGTCTCCAGACATAAACCCTGTTGAGCATCTGTGGGGCATCCTCAAACGGAAGGTGGAGGAGTACAAGATCTAACATCCACCAGCTCGGTGATGTCATCATGGAGGAGTGGAAGAGGACTCCAGTGGCAACCTGTGAAGCCCTGGTGAACTCCATGTTAAGGCAGTGCTGGAAAATAATGCTGGCCACACAAAATATTGACACTTTGGGGGGTGTACTCACATTTGTTGCCAGCGGTTTAGACTGGTTTAGGCTGTGTTATTTTGAGGGGACAGCAAATTTACACTGTTATACAAGCTGTACACTCACTACTTTACATTGTAGCTAAGTGTCATTTCTTCAGTGTTGTCACATGAAAATATATAATCAAATATGTACTCAAATGTGAAGGGCGTACTCACTTTTGTGAGATACTGTAAATAAAATTAAAGTGAATTTAATTGAATAAACCGCAAGGGAAGCATTACCTAAAAAGCACTATGACGTCAATATTCATGGCTACCACAAGAGGAGAGACTCTGTTCCCAGTGTGACAGGGGACAGGTAGAGACAGAGGTAGAGACTTTCTAACCTCATGCCCCAAATATAAAACACAAAGACAAAAACACTTTGCAAACATTTCCCAAATATACCCCGAATTTGAATTCATGTCAGAAACACAGAAACTCCCCTATTTACAGGGAGAAATGCCCAAATGTGAAATAATTGCTGCAAAACATGTCTCCTCATGCCATGAAGTGAGGACAACCAGTGGAACCTCAAACTGAATAATTGTACAGATTTTCAAATAATTAGTATTTTGATCGTTTGATATTTTAGTAATTGTTTTGTTTTTACATTTGATACTGATTTATTATTTTTTTAAATTGTATTAGTATTTTTTTATCAATTAATTAAAAAAAAATTATCTATTAATATCTATATATACACACACACACACACACGCTTATCATTTTATTTATTTATTTTATTTTAATTTTTAATATATATATATATATATATTTTAAACACACACACACACGCTTACTGTTTTATTTATTTATGTTATTTTAATTTTTTATATTTATTAATTTATTTTTTTAACACAAACACACATACGCTTTGATTACTTTATGCTTTAATTACTTATTTAATGAAATGTATGGGGTTGATTGTTCTTATGTTGTATGTATGATGCTTTGGCAATACTGTTGTTACACATTCATGCCAATAAAGCTAATTTGAATTGAACTGAATTGAATATTCAAAGTCACTGTGTCTCATGTCTGTAATCTGACCTTTGGAGCTTTCAGATGCCGTCCCATCATCATCATCTGATGTCATGTCTACCTCCAAATCACTGCTGTCCTGGAGGCCATCTGACTGGTGGGTGGGTTCCTGGCTGGCCTGCAGTGTGTCATCTCCAGTTGAGACCTCTCTACCCGGCTGCAGAGATGTAGGCTAAAACAGCACGAAAAGAGGAAAGAGACTGTTGAAAATCAGTTAATATTGGCCCAACCTGCTAAGTACCGATTTATTTATAATTACTTGGAAAATGTTTATTTAAGGGAGCACATTACAATCCGTTGACTTATTGTGGTTGTAAAAGGTCTTGTGTGATTCTGGAGCCATTTGTCTGAGAGAATAAGAACCCCTGTGACATCACTATGATGTCATGATGACATGATTTGTTTTGTGAGTCCCTTAACTTTATGGAATTACAATACAAATGTCCTTACTTGAAAAGACTGTTCCCCCAGCTGCTGGGATGCAAGTGGAGCACCACTGCAGACCTTCATGTGTCGGACCTGCCTCTCCAGTTTGGCCCGGGCCCTCTCACTGTCCTTGAACCGGCTCTCGGCATCCCGCAGCCTCAGCAGCTCCTCCTGCAGCAGGCTGTGTTGTCTCTGCAAAAGAGCCAGCTCCCCAATGGTTGACCCTGCACTGTTATCCCGATTTCCACCATCTCGCCAGAGGGGGCGCCACACACCTCCTCCAGCTGGTGCCAAGGTGTCCTGCGGCTGAAGTAACAGCTCCAAGATGGAGTCTTGTTTGATAATAGCACCCTGCAGGGTAGGACAGCAAATCCAGTTTCATTAATTGTACAGTCTGAAAATGGACATATAAACTGCAACAGAAGTGTGTCTGTCCTGCCAAGATTTCAGAACACACCATTTTCAATGTGCAACTGTGCGGCAGCTCAGCGGCACCGGGCATTCAGTTGTTTGTTGTATGTCCGGAAGGAAGAAAGGAGAACGAGGGAGAGAGGCGTTCTTTCCACAGCTGTAAGTAGCCTAGCTACTGCCAAATCTTGTGTCACAGTCTAAGATGCATTTCATTCATTGAAGCATCAGCTGAAGTGGCACAGCAACGTGGAACTTATGGAAAGAAACTCCAACCGCTACTGCCAGAGATGCTGGGACTCGTCAAGAGAGAGTGGAGTTAGGTAAGGTTTTGTAAAACTACTGAATACTGCTCTTATAAATAGGCTACATGTGTAGAAAACCAGTAGTTCAAAAGTCAGGATTTACTAGCTTTATTATTTTTTTTCCAGCCGGTACGCTAGGCTATATGTTTTCTCTCTCTCTCTCCTGAACACTGCTGCACAGTCACACAGTAATAAGTAAAGTAATATTATTACTTTTTTAAGGACAAATAAGTTACTAGTAATATAGTACAATTTCTGAGTAACTTGCCCAACACTGGCCAAAAAATTGAGAGAAATCTGAGTTCATTGATCTTAGTTTGTGTTCGCCATCAAAATAGCCACCGCTATCGATATTGTACATCTAAATCACACAAATTACAGAATGTTACACGTATGTAAGTTATTTGTCGTTCTACATAGGTAATGTTAGGCTATGCCAATGGTGGCTAGCGTTACCTCCTGAGGTAGTATGGTAGAATTTGCTTTTTCTTTCTTTGGATGATGTAAGCTACTGTGTGTTTGGCTTTATTAAACAATTTTTTTGTAAAACATTTACAAGGGCGTAGGTCTGCATTTGTCTTAATATGTTAACCATGTATGACACTCAGGTTAGTTATTTGTCCAAAAGAAGATAAAATAAAGATATTTAGACCATTTGGTGTAGCTGTTCTACACGCTTAAACCTGCGTGCAAAGACTTTGCTGGCTGTATGAATTCATCTTAGTTGAACTGAAGTTTATGTAGCATTACTACAACAGTGTTTCCCAACCCTCTCCTGGAGAAAGTTACCCCCTGTCCTGCATTATTTAATCTCTCCCTGCTTCAACACAGCTGATTTAAGCAGCTTCAGGATTCATAAAGAGTTGATAGTTTGAATCAGCTGTTTTGGAGCAGGGAGATATTTAACACACACGATTATACGAACAGTACGTTATCCACAGAAAGAAAGTACTCTTCCTATAGATCTTCGGGGGCTCACCACAGCCACCGTTGGCATATCTTAATTTGCGTGGTTTAGATTTACAAATATTGATAGTGGTAGATATTTTGAGACCCATGCATTCAGACTTTTTTATGTTTTTATATTAATGCAAATCAGTCACTGCTGCCAACTCCTTTTCTACCTGTGTAATATGTGTGTGTACAGTGAAAAAAGTATTATTACAGAAGGCTGCTAACTTTTCTGTTTTCTTGACTGTTTTAATAACAGCAATATCCAACCCAAACCAATCCTTTGACTTTAAATTATTTAATTTATTAATTATTTTAGCAACTTTCTCTTGGTAAACTTCCTTAATATAAAAGGACTGCAAAGAGTCTGTTATATTTGCGTGTGATAGTTTTACTGCTTCAAAATTTTGAGCAAGCTCCTCCACTGATTGAATGAAATAATTATTAAATTAATTTGGGATTTCTGGACTGTCAGTGCTAATCACTCCATTTACTTCCAGCTCCGTTATTAATTTTCATTCGCTGGGCTTTAGTTTAGTACGACTGTTAAGATGCTTCCAAAGAGAAGTACTATTTCCTTCAGATTCAGTTATGTAAAGTATGTAGTTTTTGCCATGCGCAGTTCCTTAACAACCCGATTTCTTCATCCCTTAAAAATAAGGAGGTCCGTAATTGATTTAGTGGGCAGTGCAAGATCTCTTTTTTTCATTAACTGGCGAATATCATTATTCAGCCAGGGTAAAGAGCCTCTTCTTCGTGTGAACTTAACAATTTGTGTATATTTCCTAGTCATAGTGCTCAGAACACAAACTAACATTCACATACAATCATATGCAGAAAGAACAACCAGTATCTTGCCCAAGGACACTTCAACATGCAGACTTGAAGAGCCGGGGGATGGAACCCCCCCGACCTTCTGACTAACGGGCAACCTGCTCTAAGCCACAGCCACCGTTGAAAACAGTCCCTATATCCTTCGGTTTGAGAAACATGTATTACAAATGATAGTGGCCAGATGTTTAGGCAACCCCCTTTTTTTTTTAAATGAAACTTTTGTGAGACTTCTTCAGTTGGAAGCAATGGGCTCGGGTCGACAGCCTGGTTAGGCTAGTATTGAGAGATGGACCAGTCATATCATTTAAAGCTGGAAGCATTTTACCCTCATACATATTTTGTACCCCTCCAAACAACATAAACCATCCACAAGTGTGTTAAAGACATACAGAAACCTACTCACCTGGAGTGCATGGAGATAAACACTGAGATTCACCAGCGTCTGATATATCTCCTGTCAAACACAGGCAACATACTTATTAGTGATGTCTGTTTCTGACACAGACACATGCACACAAACTCAAAGAAAAAGAAACCTTTACCCCCTGACTCACCGTGGGTGGTGGCTTGTCTTGATTCCTCATGCAACCCTTTAGAAGGTAAAAAAAAATATTTCCACAGAGAAGAGTATCATGACAATGATACAATGAATACATTGGAACACAACACAAGCATGCCCAACATTATTGACTTGTTTTTAATTTGTCCTTTTTGTTCTTCACAGCTCCCTGTGACCCCGTTTTGTTCAGTCAACTTCAGGGTGCATATGCCACAGAGAGCATTTCAGAATCAGAGCGTTTTTCCTGCCTGATTTTGCTGTCATGTTAAGATTTTGATGATTTGGTCATTAGTGTTTGCTTTTTGTGCTTCTACTATGATTAAGTAGGCTACAAAATTAAATAGTTTCTTTATGTGTGTGATTTAACTGTGTTTATTATATCACAGGGTGTTTTATTTTGAAAATTGAATGGATTCTCTCTGCCGTTCTGTGTCTGACTACCTGCCCCGTTCAATCTGCTCTGTGCTGTTTGACGCGGCTTCCGTCAAAAATCTGCGGAGCGGAGAGCCGCTTCTGGGACGCGCTGCGGCCATGTCTGGTGGACTCACAAGCATCGACTAGAATGGCCATGATCAGCTCCAGCAACTGCAGCACAGCCGTAACGCGACGCAGCTGGAGTCAGTGGACTTTAGCCGTAAGTCAGTTAAAATGTACATTCCTAAAAGGAAATGACAGTTCATGCCCAACGTGACTGGGCATAGGTTCCAGTTATTTGATTAATTACTTTATTTTGGGATAGCTACCATGTGAACATAATGAGGTCTTGTCATAAAGATTTTGATACAGGCACCTCTACAAGTTGAGCTAATAATGTGAAATCCTACCTTGCAACTGTATAGCAAAGTGTTTCTCATTATAAACAAATCAATGTGAAAAATCTGTAAACAGAAACTATAGAGGTCTGTAAGTGGCTACACATTGCCTACTTAATTTTCACTACACGCAGCAACAATATCTGATGCCCCCCAAACAAAACAAACAAAAAACAAAACAACAACAGCCTACTACACTTCCATTTGCATGCTCACCTTTGCTGCAGAGTAGTCATGGGCTCCATTGAACAGATCCTGATCACCTGAGCAGAGACAAAGTCACTTAGTACTAGTCCTAGAAAATCAAAACAGCTATCACAAGTAAAGCCTGACTATTTTATTACACCTAACAAAGAGGGGACAGGGAGTTATGTTTTGTCTTCATTAAAATTGAGCTAGTATGAGGCTAGTACCTGCATTCTTTGGGCCAGCTATTTACAGTGTGCATGTACACCTCCACCTATTCCTGCTGTGTCCCACTCTGTTTCATCCACACCACTCACCACCCTGTGCTCTCATGTTAATAAATTTGGTTTTCAGTGTGGTGAAATTCTTAGTTCATCATTTTGGAGTGAAACCTTAATTAATGACATATCCATACTGCTTTCCATACTGTTTTTATGTGTGTAAAGATGTAATTTCCCTAATGATAATTTGATAAAGTGTTCTGTATGTATACCCATTGGATATGAATCCAAAAAGTACTATCTTGTCATATGAGAGATTGGAATCTTCAGTGACTCACAGGTTTCTACCACCTCCATGTGGTTGTGAAGACATGGAAGAGGGATGTCCATGCTGGAGCCCAGAAGTAGCTCGCTTAGTCTGTCCACTGTGGAAAAACACACACACATACACACTGTATAACTCACAAATGTAATTGTGAACCAAAAGTTCAGATATGCAGGCCCTGTAATTGTGTTTTGATGATTTATAAGTGGTGTAACCTTTACCAACAGCCTGTAGTACTGCTCTGTCGCAGCTCATAAGAAGTTCACAAAACCAGGTCTGTCTTCATTTTCCAGCTCACGACAAAGATTAAAAGCTCCCTTGTGTTGTCTTGCTGCAGATTTTGTTTGATTGTTGAGCCATGGGCTTACCAGAACCTGCCCAATCAGAATTTCTGCAGATCACCAAAGGATGGCTGTAGGTGTCCATTTTGGGCCCTAACCTGTTAATTATCCATCCATCCATCCATCGTCAACCGCTGGGGCTGGATCGGGCGAAAGGTTGGCAGTCACCCGGAGGGAGACCTGTTAACTATTTATATTAATAATATATTAATATAGCTTATATATAGCTTCTCAGGACTAAAGGAGCTCATTATATTAATAATACTGTCTCTTCCAAGTGTTACTGTAAAAATCTTCTTCATATGGATAAGCCCGTTTTATTCTGCATTGCTGATTCTGTCCAATTAGCTATTGATAAAGTACAACTGCAAGTGTAACCTTAAATGAGTATTCAATGAAAATAAATTCATACTATTGGCCAGATCCAAACATCTTAAACTGTGTTTGTTAAAGGGATTCTTATCCAATTTTCCTACACAGCCCTGGGTCTGTAAATTGAGCACAAACAAAGCTGCTCGGAGCAAGCAGCAGGTGGCGGTGGTGCACTTGAAGCAGTTGGACAGAGAATGTAAACTGGGTATGTTCAAACATGCTGGACTTCTTACGGGACTTTAGCTGTGAAGATGACTGAGAAACAGCCACAGAGGGAAAGGTGTGAGACAAGTTATGACCAGGCGAGGGGAAGACACACGTTAACATCTGTGAGGGGTTTCAATGCTGGATAGATCTACGAGATTTGAAAGGAATGAAAACCGATGCTGAGGTTGCTCTGTTTCTGCTGGACAGCTTTGCTGTTCCACATAAACGACAGCTTCAGTGTCACTGTCTTGTCTGTCTGTTGTCATGTTTGTGATGATCCCAGCTGGTTAGCTTTGTTAGCTTTGTGTGTGTGAACGGGTGTCCCGGTGAATAGAGAGAAAAGGGTCAGCAGTAAGGCTTGTTCAGTAGTAAATGTACAGTAGAAGTTACAGAGGCCGGTGAATACAGACTGCAGCTTCTCAGGACTAAAAGGAGCTCAGGAGCTCCTGTGTGTTGCTGCCAACTGTTGATTAAAGAGTGAACGAGGTTAGCCCCAAACTTAGCTTTGACTTCGGCTCTGGAGATAAACTATACGTCGCTCCTGTGCTTCCCAGCTCTTATCAGTCACTGTATTTTTGTACAAACTATTTCAAATAACTCTAGTTTTTTACTCTGTTGTGTTTTGGATGCTGCGTTTGTGAGCTTACACATATTGTTTGATTGATGATGTTTGTTCACTAATTGTAACTATTGAAGTATTTTGCTTCAGTACATATTTAAATATTGACAGGCCTGTCGTCACACCTTCTACAGTGCTGCTAAAACATGCCCTCTTATTCAGGCTAACTTGCTCTCGGACAGCAGACGCTGTGGATTCTGCTATATTTCAGCAGAGTAGGACTGGTTACTATGGCAATGCGCGTTCATGAGTTTGTTTATCAACAAACTCTCTGCAGAATCGCGTAGTATCCCTTTAAATATAACAGAAGCTTAGCTTTTGAACAGAAACAGATCCAGTTTGAATGAAGGAGCAGTTTTCCACTCTGTTCCGGAATATAGGGATGTCATGTGTCAGCATGCGGCTGCCTTCATTGCATTGCGACCTTGAGCGCTTTGAGTGGTCAGAAGACTAGAAAGGAGCTCTATAACAATTTAGCTATTTTCTTTCCAAACTGACAAATAGCTGTAGCAATTATTTTTAGTTCATGTGAAACTTGGTGTGTTACCCTCAGCTGTGGCATCCAGTAGAAGTTTTTCTGCACGGGGGGCTTGGGGTGTGTCTGCCCTGAACAAGTAGCGAGTGATGGGAGGCTGTAGGCCCTCCTGACCACTGGTCACCTCTGTCAGCTCACAGAAGAGAGTCACCCTCTCTTGCAGGAGCTCCAGCATTTCCCGGTCCTTCTGCTGGAGGTCAGCTGTGGGAGGTGGGAGAGTTTTGATCAGTCTGAGCTGAACACACACACACACACACACACACACACACACACACACACTTGCTAGCCAGTTATAGCTAACATTTGTACAGTTGGTACATTGGCTATTTGGGGTGAATAGACTGTAGAATCGAGTCATAGTATTCAGCAAACCTCTGCCTTTTTCCAATGCAAAGGATCTCACCTGATCTCACTCACACCTAATGAATTTTTAGGAATGAATTTTTGCCTTTGTTCTGGCTGGCAGCAACACAAACCACACATGACGGACCTCTGTCTCTGTGATTCAGTCGCCATCCACACCACTGCGTTTTCGTTTTAAAACAGACCTTTTGCTACTCACGCGTTGCTCTCTGATTGGATTTTATGAGTCATGCAAAGCAGGCACACGATGCTACTGACGTTTTGACATGGTATTTTTATTGAAATATTCTGTACCGTGCAAATAACACTTATCTGCCTACATTTGTACTGTGTATTTTGCCGTTTGCGACAACTCCCAGTCTGTTTTCCAGTGTACGTAAACGTCCACTCAATGTGCGTTTTCATTCATGTCATTTTAATGTTTAGGGAGATAAACTCTAAAATACTGGTGTGGACGGAGATTGTATTCGTTTTAATTCTCTGTTTGTAAACTAAAAGGGATATGGTGTGGCTGGGGCCTCAGATCTGGTACACACCTATGGTTGTGCATGATTAAAAAAAACATAACATAACATAACCGTAAAGCCTCATCATCTCCTATTGTGCTCCATGAGTACATCGTGGCAATAAATGGCTTAAACGGAAAGATTTGTCCCTCCTACATTCTGATCGATGTACTATTGTGATGTTCAAAGTCCTGTGAACCAATCCTATAGAAAGATTACATAGACACTACCTGCAAAAACCATCCAGCCACCAAATTTCAAAAACAAAGTGAATATTCACTGTGCATTCAAAAATGTAATTGTACAAGTACATATTTCTACAAAACATTTGGATTACATTTAAGCCTCATCAACCAGTCAGAAAGGGAGTTTCAATAGTCTTTTAAGTGGAAAGGGGAACTCAAGGAAGAAACGATGACTCAAAAATACATGGGAACAGGTTAAATGAGTGGGACTGTGTGCTCATAAAAAATAATACAGAAAGGTGCCACATGAAAACGTTCCTTTCACCGGATCATTAATGTTTTTCTCCTGACCTTTAAGTCTCCTCAGGTGGGCCTTGTGTTCAGTCTCTATGAGGGGGAACTCCTCTCTAGATGGGCACCTGAGCACACAAAAGCACAGACCACACAAATCCTGTTATCAGTGATGTGGTGGACACAAGTAGCAGAGATCCAACAACAATGACAATAAACCTTGTGGAGATTCCAAGGTGGAGGCTCCCGGGAATGTGGACGGCACAGTCCTAGAAGGCCAAACCGTTGTTGCTGACAGGTTTTTAAACAATTGAGATGAGTTCCCTGACATCACCTGCATAGACATCATTTTTATACTTTTATGAAGGCTGTGACTGTAGCAATTACTGTTAAACTTCTATGTACTTATGGGTGTATATAGCTATTCCATGGACCAATTCAATCTTAATCACAGATGTTTTCAGGTCACTGGCTATTGCAAAATCATTAATATCATTTTTGTTGTCAAAGCTCTTGTTAAAGAATTATTTTCCCTGAGTCGGTTATTTAACTTTTCAGGGGTCCAGCTGGCCATTAAAATAGAGTCAAAGGCTGTCGGACGTAGACATTCGTATTGTTTCTGACTCAGATGTTTGACTTGACACCCACAGCAGATTTCACTCATCTATTATGTACAGAACTTTCCTCAACAGTTGAACCACCATGGCGTTCAACATGTTCAGAAATACAGCAGACAGCCACCCTGCCTCTGCTCTTTGGGGAGAGCTGTGTGGTGAGGCACTTACGGTTAAGAATGCCAAAAAATGCACTGAAAAAGTCATGAATCAATGGGGGAGACAAACAGCAAGGATACCCTAACTAGGCCTACTTTGGTAGACAACGACAACAATAACCAGCAGCTAGCATAACCAAACAACTCTTCCACACAGGTCCAAGATGAGATTAAAATGAATTGGCACACTTTCACCTAAAATAACCACACACTAAGCTAAGTCGTCTGTTTTGGATTGGTTGACACCAATGACACAGAAGCAAAATGGTTTAGTCCATCCTGCTCTAGGATTCATCTCTTTACTGTCTAATCGGGCAGAGTGGCTGCTGATGCTGGAGAATCAATGTGTCTTATTACAGTCATGAGTCAAGGTGGTGGCTCATTGGATAAGACTATGCCTTTGGTGTGAGAGACCCGGGTTCAGTCCCCCACTGTGACCCATCCACCATTGTGTCCCTGAGCAAGAGGCTTAACTGTAAGAAAGCAAAATGAAGGAAAACAGCCACCAAGTAATTCCTTTCAAAAGAAAGGTGAGCACGATCCCAACTAACACAGTTAAAGAAAATTTTTTAATGTTTTAAGCTAATATCAGCAGTTTAGATTGAAAGCTGGAATCTACCTTGATGCATAATTACATAGTAGGCTAGAGAATAAATTATTATCATCATATTCATCATAAATTAATCTTAATCTAAAGTTTTTGTTATGCCTACAGGCCTTTGAACCACTAACATACTGTGGGCTTGGACACAAATATAGATTAAATGTACTAAAATTATACAGTACATACTGCAATGTAAAGGCTATCATTTTTTTGAAAGCAGCTTTTTTGTCTTCTTGTTTCTGCAAATGAAACATGACTCTAGTGAAGTCTCAGTTGTTTATAATTAATATTATTATTATGCAGTATAGTCAGCATTTTCTCAATGTAGGCTTTGAAACTAAGCTTGTATTTTTTAAGCATTGCCTTCTACCTTGGGAATGATGAATGCTTTAATAAACATAAAGAAAATAATGTTACTTTAAGCATGATACTCCAAGCAAACTTAGTAAAATAATTGTCGGATACAGTGTGTTGAGAAAAGAGGGTTGATATGTGGTGAGATTTCAAACTGTTTAGAAGTGTTCAGTTCATTAGTGACTACCTTAATCACCACCACAGTTTGTGCACAGTTGTTAGCTCAATTATTTGTCAACATTTGTCAAAAAGGCATGAGAGACAGGGAGCCCACAGAGACTGCTTGTAAAGAGCACCCAGAATTCTGTGCTACACCACTGACCACTGTAACTTATTATTGCTAACTTGTCCAGAAATTGCATCTTTATTGTTGCTAACTTGACCCTATGTCCAAAATGCTAAAGGGGTACCCAGGGCATTCAAAACAGACGCCAAGGGGTTTTGACCAAGCGTCCGTATGTGACGAGCTGGGACTGAGAATGTGTTGGCTGGTCTGCATGTCTTGACGGGAGGGGTGATAGCTAGTTATTCTTTCCAGGTCTGCTGATGAAGTGATCATAATTAAACATGTTTCCATAAAGGTGGAGAATAAACAGATAAAAAAACAAAAATGTAGCAAAAATTAAGAGAGCTACTGTTTGCTGCGTCTACATGTGCTGCCACTGCCATGGAACTGTGTACAGCGTGTGTCTGGCATAGAAATTAGTTACTTTAGCAGTCATCAATGCATTTAAGAGCATGTTTTCTTGCAGTACTTTTTATTTTACTATGTTTATTGTGAATGTTATGCCCCAAAATACCAAGGCAAATTAAATGTATGTGAAATTCTAAAATTTCAATAATCCTGAATTATCCTGTAACACAAAAACATGAGTGTCTGTTGATAGTGAACTTGCGAACTCACTGTCAAAAAGAATGTCAAACTACTCCTTAAAATTATTGGACGAAAAACGGTGTGTTATATGTGTTGGTGCATTTTCCCACTTGCTGACGGTGCGCTGGATGTGGCGGATCCAGACGTTCTTGTCCTCCTTGGTTGCAGCATGGAACTCATACATCTCAGGAGGGGAGGAGTCACTGATGAGGAACATGCCTCGCTCCTGATTGGCTATATCCCTCACTATCAGGTTCTGAAGAGACAGCACTGGAGGTTTGTCCTGGATCACACAGCAGAGGGTTGTTGGGGAAATAAATATAGAGAGCGAGGAAAAGTGATAATAATCCATTAGTTATAGTAATTAAATTTCAGTGCGGTATGTGTATGTGACTGTATTTACTTACCAGACATGGAAAGATGTACCTCTGGTCTTTCTCCTGCAGAAACACCAGGATGTCTGTCATCAGTAAGACCTGTATATCTACAGGACACACACAGACATGACACACCAAAATATAGTCAAGTTGCTGTTCCATTAAGCACTATGTAAACACATGTTAAACTGAAGTCTACCTATCCCCAAACTACCCTGTCATCTTGTATTTACAATTTTATCTGCACTGTCCTAGTTTAAAGCCAGGTGCATATTATAGTTAGTAGTTAGTACAGCTTTAGCCAAATCAGACAGGACTGAAATCTAAAACCTGCCAACCTGTTTTTTTTGGCCGCTTGAGGGCAACTGAAAAAAAGATGTAAACACGACATTGACATATCATCGCTTTTAAGTTTATATGACAAGCTTATTTACATGTTCAGCTGTTGTGGAGCAACTACATCTATCATTTGGAGTGGTGTTTTGGTGAATGTAAGTCCAAATTTCTGTCTCTTTTAAGTCTGTGTTTGGTGTCTACCACCTCGTGAGAGAAATGTCCGACTCTCATAGTACCTTACTACCCCACCAGAGCACTGCGCTCCCAGAATGCAGGGTTACTTGTGGTTCCTAGAGTCTCCAAAAGTAGACTAGGAGCCAGAGCGTCCAGCTGTGAAGCTCCTCTCCTGTGGAACCAGGTTCCAGTTTGGGTTCAGGAGGCAGACACCATCTCCACATTTAAGAGTAGGCTTAAGACTTTCCTCTTTGATAAAGCTTATAGTTAGGGCCTGTGTCCACCAAAGCGTTTTTTTGCCAGCTGAAAACGCCACCTGCTGTTCTGAAAACACCTAGCTGGGAGCGCTAGGGTGCGTTTTGAAGGGCGGAGTTTTTTTTTTCGAGACGCTGTGGTTGCTATGATACATAATTTCCGTGGAGTAAAATGTGAAGTTTAAAAGATATGCAAAGAAAAATGCTGCGAGATAAGGCAATAGTGTGGTTCCAACTTTGTGCAGCCAGAGAAAAGCAACCGTGGCCGCCGGACGCTCCCGCGAGGTTTAAATGTCATGTGACATGGTGACATTTTGCAGCGCTGGTGAAAGTTGGACACAATTTATAACCAGCATGCCTTGTTTTAAGCCCAGCATGCATCACGTTAAGTCAGTGCTGCGCAGCGCCGCATGAAGTCCATCGTATCTATTCACTCATTATCATAGCGCCACCCACTGGCAACAGGGAGTAAGCTCTGTGTGACAGTATCGCGTAAGTCATTACAAAAAAAATAAAGAGGTAATATTATACCCGTTACAATCTCAGTAATGCGCATTACAACGCATTTTCACCCGAAATAAAGTGGTGTTTTGTTTTTTTAGTCATTCACCAATTCCGAGAAACATTTCGGCAGCAGAAAAATCCTTGACTAAAAGAGTAACGTTATTTCCTGTTGCTGGAATCAGTTGGTCGAGATCGCAGGCAGGGTGTAAACTGGTAAGGTAGGGGGAGTTCAGCTCCTCTTAACAAGACAGGAGCTTCCCTGATGGATCATGCGTAAATAGATTTCTATAGGCTGTGTCTTTGTGCTTTAACAATTACTTTCAAGATCAGAGAGGCTGCTGTCAGCTCATCCTGACTGATCCCGTCGGAGTGTCGGGGATTCAAATAATCAATGATGTTATGATGCTGTACCTCGTGCGTATATGTGCACAGTGTCTTTTTTAATGGGGAGACGATTCATCCTATTTCAACAATCCCCTTTTCCCCCCGCAATTAATCAGAAGGTACATTTTGATGACAAAGACCCACCCCAGATATAACCCTGCACATCACTACAACCCACCTATGCAGCACATCTTATATCAGAATAATGTGCCCTTTAAACAACAGTGAAAGTAACTCAAAAGTAGTCAATTCAGAGACAATAATATTGTAACATTACTAATTACTCTCAAATGACAGTAACTAGTAATCTATAATGTATTACATTATGGAGGTAACTTGCCCAACACTGTAAATAAAGTTTGAAAAATTGGAAAGGGGAGTATGAGACAAAACTCTAACATGCAAACTATGGAAGCTTTTCTATTAGAGTTTTTTGCCACTGATAATTGTTTTGTTCAGTGATAGTAGGTAACATGACTCTTGCTGACTACATGATGAGCAGCAGCCTGTGATGTATTGCATAGTTTGGTAGGATCAGATATTGCCAGCAGCCATGGTAATGGAGTTGCACCCTGCTGCCGCCAATTTTAAACAGAACATTGACATCAGCAGGCAGCAGTCACAGCAGTCACAGCAGTTACTGCTTGCTGAGAAAGTAATCTTTACTTTATGTGTTGATTAATTAGACATTGAATGCAGAGATGAAAGCTAAAAATGCTGTGCAGGGACTGGTTACCTAACATACTTTTTTTTTCAGGTGAGCCTGTGACAGTTGGGTCCAGTGCACAATATTAATGCCTTTATTTAATAACACTGTGTTGCTCACTGCGTGTTAGTGACTGTGTCAACCAGATTAAGTTAGCAAGTTAGCAGCTATTACGAGGCCTGTGCACACAGTTGTTGCAGTAGTAGCTTTGGGAGGTAGCCATAACAATAACCCTTGGTGAGAGAGAGCCTGTCATTGTAGCGGCCTTTCCAGTAGCCAGTAATGACTGTCAACCTTAAGTACTATTTTCTCTTTATTATGTGTAGCACCAGATTGAGCCTACAAGACATCTTTCTGTGCAGCACTAAATGGCCAAGGTGATGGCGCATACACAAAGTGAGCCAGAGCGTCTTTTCAGATATTATTATTATTATTCAGAGGGAGAAGAGAGAAGGGCCCCTTGCTGAGCCCCTGCTTCACTTTATAGAAAGACTAATGTTTTCACAGCGTTGGGTACCTTTGAGCCGGGATCCTGGCGTTTTCCAGAAGAGGGTCCCTTCATGGATGAGTCTGCGGCGGAGCAACTCTCCAGGCTTGAAAATTCCTCCATCCCTTACTCTGGCCTCAGCCCGTGGGTCCAGTTTGGCCTGGATCTCTTGCAGCCGCTGTGTTTTCTCCAGGTCCTCCATCTGCCAACCAGGATAAAAGTCATCTTCAATTTGGAGTCCAAAAGAGAGTATTAGTAATGAACATGAATTTATAATATATGGATGTATAATTCCATTAAATGTAAAACAAGAAATTCCTCATGCACAGCAACAAAAATCAGGTGCTGGTAGATCACAGGAGTAATGAAATATCTAAAACAAGCCACCGTACACTTAATGGACTGTACAAAGAATGTGTAAACAATGAACAATGTGTTTCGCCTATGGCTTCTTCAGGTCCAGTTGGACTGTATTTTAGAGAGGAAGAAATAAACCATGCCGAGAAGACAGGAATGATACACAAGTTCCTGGCTGCCATTCAAGTTGTAATTGTTGTTGGGACCGGACAGTATGAGAGCAAAGGAATGAGGCCTACAGGGAATTTTACACAAAGAACAATCCAAAGGACAAAGAAAACAGGCTCCAAAACCTTGTGTGATTTTTTCCAGTTAAACCCAAACAAAAGTCAACATTGGCTAAGCGAGTGCAAGCATGACATCACTAAGAAGCCTACTGTTTGCAAACAATATAATATTCTTTGTGTGGTTCATCAATGGTGATTATCTATATAAATATCCCAGAAAGTTCATGTACAACGCCACACATCACCGGCGCTTCTGGTGCTCCGTCTCTCTCCCTCTTCTACCACACACACATGCTTTAATGGATTTAATGAAAGCATTTACAGGATTTTATGTTGATATTTATATCATAAAAAGCTGCACATTAACTTATTGGGAGAAAACCGGTAGTTCTATTTAAAGTCAGACAGTGAGCACCCGCATTTCGCCAAAATGCTATGATGCTTGTTTCATAACAGCTCTGTGAAGATTCGACTGTGAGATTGGGAGTCGAATCAGGCTCCTCCGTCTGGATCCGGCTTAAATACAACACTGGTTTCTTGGGGGCTCCTCCCGGGGTTGAGTTTTGATAACTCGTTACAGGTGTCTGGCTGATCATCTTCGAATTGGCTGCTCTCTTGCTCATGTTTAGGTTGTTTTGGAATAGTTTTGTTATATGTTTCTGAATGACTAAATGGACTCCTTTTATTTTCACAGACTCCCATCATTGGTCTATGGTAACCCCTCCTAGTCTCTTATCATTGGCTCACGGGTAACTCTGCCCACTCTCTTATTTTGTATGTGACAGCATGTGGGAGATAACTGGTGAGGTGTTGGGGGCCGTTACTTCTGTTACAACCAGATTATTATATAGTCTGTAGTTCCAAACTCTTGTCTCTGATAAAAATAGGTTCCTGTTTCAAAAACAAACTCTGTCTGATAAAACCAGACCGTTTTTAACAACCGGAGTCTGGGGTTATAGATAACACTATTCCATAATTGGTCTACAAGATTACCTGAAGATGCTAATGACAGTTACAACACACAACACGGCTCATTGAGAAAACAGAGGGAGGGAGGGATGGAAGGAGGTGCGGGGGATGGAGTGGCTAAATGCACTAAATGTAACGTTATCATCTAACAGTATCGATTAGTTTAACCTCAAGCTGATGAAAATATTAGCCGCTGAAAACTTTCCTTTAAGTTAAATTTTACATAAACATGCATAAATCAAGATTGTCTTTTGCCATTTTAACCAGATGTGCATGTGTTGCATGTGTTCAGATGTTAGGTATAGGATTTTGTGTCTCCAGTGGCCGCCATTAACATTAACAGTTTATATGTTTTAATCAGCTGCATGGATTCGTACAGAATTTGGTTTGCACGACCTAAGGTCATGACTCAGTTGATTCATACAATTAGGTAATGATTGATTAAAGAGGGCGTAGCAAATTTCTAAACATTTAACATTACAAACTTCAAAAAATAAACATTCTACAGAGTGCAGAGTAAATGGAGATGCAATGAAGGAAAGTATGATATTTTCATCCTCTCCTGGTATAGAATCTATATTTTAGTAGTAGGGGTGTGACGAGACACTCAAACCACGAGATCAAGACGAGACGAGATTTTAACACTCATTTTTAAAATTAAAGAAAATTAAAGAAATCTTTAATGCTGGATTATTTCCTAGAACTGGGAATTTTTCTGCACCACTTTGTGGTGATTTTTTATTTTATTTATTTCGTAAAGAAAAACACATAACAATTCAAAATCTATAGCCTAACTGTAACAGAATATCATGCAGTGCAGCTCTCAGGTATTCTATGTTGCTTTCAGATCTGTTTCTCCTGTAGCTCCTGTGTTTCAGCAGGTTTTCTGCTCATGTTCAAAACTTTCTGCATATTCAGTCTACCTGCCCTATACTCTGTTGTGAATTGCATTATCAATCCGCTGGAAGTAACGATAACCCCTTCAGACTGTTTGACCGATGCCGTTTGGGACTGCATGTTACATGTGAAACCGAAAGTAACTGAAACACAGGCAGAAATCTCACTACAAATCCACACACGTTAACTTCAGCAGCTCTGATAAAGTGCAGCTCACAGTCCTAAACAGAGTAAGGTTGTGCTCCAGTTTTTAGATGTTTATGTTGTACCATCTACGTTACCACTCGTCACCGCTGTGATGAGATGAGAGCTATGTGGATGGCAATAACTGCAGCCATGTACAGTGATTACAGAGCAATTTATGTTATGCTCTAAGTTCATTTAGATGCTTGCTGTTTGATGTGTGATTGGTGTGGCTCAGGAGGTAGAGTGGGTTACCCACTTATCGGAAGATCGGCGGTTCAATCATTGGCTCCTCCAGGCTGCATTTCGAAGTGTCCTTGGGCAAGATACGGAACCCCGAATTGCCCCCAATGGCAGTTCCATGTGTGTGAGTGCACGGAGGTTCATGAGCACGTAGGTTCGTGTATGAATGTGTGTGAATGGGTGAATGCGATGTAGTGTGGTCGGAACACTAGCAAGGCACTATACAAATAGAGAGCATTTTGATTTAATGACACTCACTGACCTCAAGTTGACGCTATAATGTGGCCAGCTGCTACAGTGCTATGTTAAACTGTTATGCGTCAAATGCACATATGTTATACACCACAATAATAATCAAGTTTACATTTTCACAATTGTATCAAAAACGGCTAGAGTCAAAATTATTTCATAATTTTAATGTCTCAAGTCATCTGAATCTGGTCTTCTGCACTAATAATGTTAAATTATGTGATTTTTTTCCTCTCAGCTTCTCAAATCATCTCAAAAATGCTCGTCCCAAATCCGTAGTCGGGATCATCTACAAACTTCACTGAAACTAAATCTGTTAAAGAATTTCCGATCTATTCAATACATTTTAATTATAAAAGCCAGTTTTAATCAAAATAGCAATAAATGTGGTCATGTGAAACAAGTCTTCACGTGAAGGTCATGAGGTACATCAAATGTTTCTGGGAATAGACTTATATATCTCAACAGAGCATCAGCAAATAGTGATGACCAGACTTCAGAAAATCGAGAGGCTTCTTGTACAGCATCCAAATGCTATACAAGAATTTTGTTTGACGGGTAGCAGTTTGCCTGCACCCCATCATTGCCACTTGCGGCTGTATTTATTATTATTGCTAGTAGTAGTGGTTGTGGTGGTACTATATTTAATGCACACATGCTCGTGTCAAAGAATGTCATGGTGATGTGGTCAAAAAGACCTGAGAAATGCTAACAACCATAAAATCGCCTTACATTCTGGACAATACGGTGCTCAGAAAGCATTGTGGTACCTGTTGGTCTATTGAACTAAGAAGTTCTCTGTTCATCAAGAGAGCCTGGGCCAGACAGGAAGCTTCTTCTTCATCCTCTAGAAGAGAAAAAAAGTAGGATTATTGTGGAAGTACACGAACCTAAGACAACAGACACAATATAGGCAGAATATTATTTATGCATCAATCATTAAACTGCTTATTGACAGATCGAAAATCTTCTATATGAATTTACTATTGCTTTTAGAATTGATTTGTGCTAAGTGCAATTTGCCTTTGTTACAGAATTTTCTGTAGTGGTCCCGGGAACATTTGTTCGTAAAGTGTACTGAGGCTGCATATCACACACTATGGTTAAGCAACATTTGATTGAAGAAAATGTATAAATGCAACTTCAAGAATAATAATAAAACTTTCCACTCAAGTATTCTAATTGTGTATTAACTCCCTCTGCTCCCATCTGTGGGATGTCTCGTTTTTCTATGACTCCCTCTGTACTGAAGGTTTTGACAGAGTGATTATTCGTGGTGCTTTAACTGTGTGCTCTCCCTCATGTCTCTGAGCATGTTTTCTCTCTGCTCTGGACTGTTACAGTGTGTAACCATCATCGCCGCATCTCACAGCATAGGTTTACTGTTGTTTTACAGTTTCATTCCCTTGTGGTATTGTACTGTCTGTGCCATCTATGCACACATGATGCACTGTGATTGTGATTGCTATTGCTTCACCTGGCTACAATCACCACTGCCCTGATCAATGGAAAGTCTGGGTGAGACACCCAACTCTCTGAAGACATTAATAATTTCACTCTAACTGTTTGTGACTATTAGCGCTGGTGTTTGTGAATTGGACTTTCTTTGCAGTGAAGCTTATTTGCACATAAAGGGCCCAATTTTACGCCAAATATATGCATATTACCTCATTGAAATATGTGCCAATAGCATCGAGATGCACAGTTAGGGGTGCATTTCACCCTTTTCAGGTGCTTTGAGAAGTACACTGTTTCTTTTTCTCTTATTTGTGCAGGTTGAATGGCTGCAAAACCATTAAACCTTTTCTGAATTTTTCCCAGTTTGGTCATGTTTTCTGTGCACATGCCTATTGTTGCCTGACTTTACTTTGTCGTATTAAAGTAGGCCTGTAAGTGCTAGATGTGCAAATGTGTTCTTTTCTTTTCCTTTTTTTTGCAGTGAAATCCTACAGGGCCATGTGAAATAAAGTGGACTAATAATGCCATTATGACAGGTGATTCACCGCTAGTGTTCTCCAGAATGCGCTGGATAAGAACAGGATACTTGGAGATCCGCTGAGTCACCAACAAGATGCACTCCTGAACCCCATGGCAGCGCAGCAAGGGTCCTCGACTCATCAGCTGCCCAGAGCCAGAGAGAGACACACACGGCAAAATTATGTCTGTCATTTCTTTTTCATTTTGTTTGAAAGTCACCTTTGAGGATTCTGTTTATTAACAGAAAGATAAGTTAGAGACTGGAAAGCAAGATAACAATGAAGAGAGATTTAAAATATTTAAGACTTGCCAATTTGGCTTCTATATAGCTTTTGTGCAGGGTGTTATGGCTACTACATGTTCCATTTCATGCGTGCTGTCCCCTTTAACGGGCTTCACTATTGGTTTACCCTCACAAGGCTCTGGCTCAGCACCTGAGACAGAATCTTTTGCACTCACTGTCTAGTCAGGAGTAGCACCCTCTTCTTATTTGTTTTCCACTTTAAGCACTGCTTTTAATAAATTATTCTTGTACATGTAAACGTATTACCTTGGCTGGACTCCTTTCTTGACACGTTTCTTGAGCCAGTTTATGACAATGTCCACTCTCAAGTGTGTGCACATGTAAAAAGGTTTATTTGTCTATCATATTTATATACCTTCTATTTATTTATTTTCTCACCCGTATGAAGCACTGGAACCTCTTGTCTCTGGCCAGTAGTTCCTTGTACAATTTGACAGCCTTCAAGTGGCGGCTACAGAATTCAGCGTAGGTCTTCCGCATGTCATCTGCACACTGGCCTGAGAACTGGCAGAAGAGCACAAGCACAAGTTGTTTTGTCTGTGTGTGAACATGAGAGGGAGAGAACTCATGCTGTCTGTGGAAAAGGAGGCACTGCTCTGAGCTAATACAGATTTAGGTTGTCATGATAACAAATATTTGATATTATTGTGGTGGAAAAATCACAATAGTAGTGTCACGCAAATCAGTGAATACAATTTGAAAAGCTGAAGCTAAAAATAAATAATAATAATAAATACATTATAACCAACCCATGTTGGACTCATGACTCTAGTCTTTAATGTACACATCTGCATACCATATAAACATAAAGATACTTAAGATAATTACCAAATAAAGTTATATTTCAGTTCCTGTTCTCTTTCACTGTGTCAGCCTGTTGGTCTGTTGGTGTGTGTCTGTGTGAGAATACACAGTAGTCACCTGCTCTAATAGTATGTCCCCCAGCTTGTGAATGGTGAAGTTGCAGTTGGATCCAGGCTGCAGGCTGCTGTTGCGCCGCATGAGAAGTTGTGCCAGGAAATGGGAATGAATCCTGATCAGCTGGTCCAGGCACGGGAACATGGCATGCACGGTGATGGGATCCAGCTGAAGCTCCTCCAGCATGCCCTGTCGGAACACCCTTTCCATAATATGCAGTGTTCGCATGTGGTGCACCTCTGTCTGAATCAGCTCTGAGAAGGACACACATCACACACACACGCACACACACACACACACACACACACACATCAAAATCACAGTTCATGCAACAAAAGGAATTGCATTTCTGGTATTCTTTTAAATCACATTTTAATTATGTTTACCTACAGTAAATAGTATCTATGTAGTAATTTAATCTATGTCCTGCATATTCAGCAGTACATCGAATGTCTGTGCTATGGGGAAGAAAAATAATCTACTGCTGAAAAATGGATGATGTTCTTGTCACCATAGATGACATCCTGCCTCTTGATGATGTTTTTGCGGTGTGTCTGCAAGTAACTGCTGTCCACCGCCATGCTCCACGAGTCCGCCTTAAAATCCTGGCCCTCTAACTCCATCTCCTCCAGTACGGAAGTATAGTAGAGGTCTCCTACACAAGAGAAACCCATCAGCACAAGAGATCACAGACTGACCAGGATGTGAAGAGACAAAAGTTCAGCAGATCAAGCCATCAAGTCCAACTGAACTTACAATTAATCACCCCCTTCTGCAGTCAAACTCATGTTAAAGTGAATGTTTAATATTATTCTGTCTGTGTAGAGAACAGAAACAAATTTATGGAACACAGTGGATCAAAAGTCTAACTAATAACTGACAGCCATTTTACTTTGATATGTAGTTGAAATGTTCTGATACCATCATCGTTGAGAGACTCCACTGACATAGCTCTAGCCCTGAAGCTGAGGGAGTCTGTAGACTGGGACAGGATCCTGCGCAGCCCCAAGGGAGAGTCATCATTCAGGGTCCTACGACACACACAAAGACAAATATACACACATACACATTTATTTAAATGTGTACTACCTATTGGGCCTTACAGTCACAGAAAACAAAACTGCAGAAGCTCAGGGTTTCACGCGCCCCTGCCGTGACATGTGACACACATGGTGCTTTTTGTTTTGTCTGTCCGTCTACTTCTCTCTCTCTCTCTCTCTCTCAGAGGGGCTGGACCATTTGCTTTGGGGTGGGCCGAAAAGATTGATAATAACATCAGTGTTTTCCACACATAGGCTTTACTTGGGCGGGCCGCTCAGGCACATTAACGGCCACCCAAGTAGCGAACCATTTAAGCATTTTGCAGAGAAACACTGAGAAAGATGCGTTATAAGATGCGATAGGCTTCCTCATTAACAACAAGCCTCCCCAGTACACTTGCGGCTGAAAACAGAATCGCGGGAGGAAATTGTGAGTGAATTGCCCCACAATATCAAAACATTTTGATTAAATAACTTGTTTGGTTGGTACCTGTCCAGGGTAAGCTGGGATTGGCTCCAGCTCCCCGCGACCCTGTACGCAGGATAAGCGCTTGACGATGGATGGATGGATGGATGGATGGATGGATGTTTTGTTGGTAAAATTGTACAATCGCAATATTATATTATTATTATTAATATTATATTATTTTATTAGGTTACAAACTAAAAATGATAACAACTATCCAAAAGTTTTTGGTCCTGTATTTATTTTAAGCGGTTTAAAAAAAATAATTACAGTTCTACATTAAATTTAGCAGGTTAGGTTGTGGCCCAAGGAACAAGTGATTCCTACATAATGAGTGTGAATATTTTGTGCAGTGTCTGACTCCCTCAAACAGTATCTCTGAGTCAATATTTAGTTTATCTTGGCCAGGACATCCTTGTAAAAGAGACAAAAAATCTCAATGGATTTCTTTCCTGGTAAAATAAAGGTAAAATAAAAAATAAAGGAGCAGAAAATGTTCAGCATATGGCAAGTGAATATGGAATATCTATTACAGAAATGCAGATTCAAAATTGTACTATCAAGTCACACAAGCTCTGACAATATCTAGTGTGATCTAATGTAATGCGAAATCTGAAATTTGCAATACAGGAAGTTGACTGTTTTTAGGCCTAGCAAAGCTGGGTGGTGGCCAACAGCACCAGCAGTTGGCAGTTGGAATTATTTTGCAATGAATTCACACTCCATATCTACATTTTAAAAATCTGTCGAATACAAACATTTTATTGTTAAATAAATCCACTGCTCACAATGCACACATGAAGAGAAGTTTCTGCATTGCACTTTTATGAAACCAGTGAGGGAAACTGCTGGCTGACACTTATTTTGTGACTCCATGGTAAATTTTCCCATCACGCTGAATATGGGTCATGTAGCTATACTTCTGTGTAGGCCCAATGGACTAACTGTACACAGTTGTACACTGTAAGTTGAATTGTAATGAAAATGTGAATAAAAGGCTAGATCATACCAATACCAACCAACACGTTCTCACTCCCAACTCGTCTATATGGATGCTTGGTCAAGACCCCATGACTAACTTATGTGAGTAAAGTAACTTTACTTGTGTAACTTATTTAACTTAATAACTTAAATAAAAACAAAAAAATGTTACCCGACTAAAAGTCCGGTTTCTGGCCCACCCAGTCCACCCCGTCCACCTCCTTACTCAGACTTTTCTGTTAAATACCCTACACCTACCTTTAGCGTTAAATAATGACGGCACAGGGCTTCCCCCACTGCGTTGAACTATGACGCTAAGTGGTTCCTCAGTGCGTTACACTGACTCCAAGGAGTCTTGACCATGCTTGGGAGTGAGAACTGGTTGACCCAAACAGTCAGGGCAGATGGCCCCCCACCATGAGTCATGGTTAGGCTTGAGGTATTTGCCTATTGCCACTGTTGTCAAGTGCTTATAGTGGAAATTGTTGGGTCTCTGTAAATAATATTACAAAGAGTACGGTCTAGACCTGCTCTGTATGAAAATTGCAATGAGATAACTGCTGTATGAATTGGCACTAAATAAATATTTTATTTAACTGAATTAGCGGCCTGTGCTTTAGCTAAGGAGTGTGCATTACATAGCACCGTAGCTGCTGGACAATAAAAGTGAAGCTCACCCTGCAATGTTGTTGGTGGAGACACTCTTGGACAGAGATAGGCCGGAGCGACCACGGCGGGATCCCAGCAGGGTCTGTCGGAAGCTGTCGGAAGGGTAGATGGCTGAACTCGGACGCTCGCGCATTCCTGGAGCTACAGAATAAAAATATGTTGCAGGTAGAGAACAAGCCAAAGAGGGAGAGTGACAATGGAAATAGATGTAGAAGGAGGAAGAGGAGCATAATGAGGGAGAAGAGAGACAAGAGTTTGATAAAGAAGAGAGTTCAACATTTTGAGGAAGAGGAGAATTAACAAGCAGAGAGGGAGGAAGAACAGAAAAATAGGAATGGCAAAAGGAGAACTAGGAGACATGTGGAAGAAGAGTTCTCACTTTTTGTGCGCAGATTGACATTCTGCAAGGATGAGTTATTCCGCATAAGGGCCGTCTTCTGCTGCTGTGGTAATAAAGGACACAAATCAGTATGTAGATTGCACAAGAGCATTGTACTTTTAAAGTTTCTTACTGTTAAATCAATGTATGGATTCAATAGCTCAGTGCCATTTTCATTATTTTCCATAGTGAACTTTTTGAGTAATTTGTCAGAAAACTTGTAGCAGTACCTCATTACAGGGTGATTAAATACAAGTATTAATGACAAGAATCATATTTTATGATTTGGTTGTGTCACCTAATATCGCCACACAACTGGCGACTCGCAGGCCACACCCAGCCCACCAAATCTTCCCATCTGGCCTGCATAATGGCCACTGATGAAGGTATTGCAATATATATATATTTGCAGTATTATGAACTGTGCATCTGTGGCAGAATTCACAGATAAAATGCTGTATTAAGTTACTGCTAATGCAAACTGAACATGTCCCATTTCACATTAAAAGCATTTAGCTGGGGGATTGACTTTTATTATGAAGTTGTCACAGAAAATGGAAAGTGGTTGTCAGTGATATTAGCGCTGACCAGTATCGTTTATCAAAAATGCATCTACAAAACAATAGTCATTTTCAACTTTTACTTCTGTAGTAGCCTATGAAACATTTGCTGCTACCACCAGTATTATGATATCATTATCAACATCCACATAAACATTAAAATCACCTATAATAATTACTTTATATATACAAACAGTATTCAGATAAGATTCTGAATATGGTCCAGGAATGCTGTAGGCCTACACTAGAACAAATGGAATTGGCTGTAGCATTTCCAGGGTGGGTGTGAAAGACTAAGAACAGGCCTTTAAAAGTAAAAGCTTTTTTCTGGCAAGCAATGTCAATTATAAACAATAATTTTATATTGCTTTATTTAATTTTTGTATATTTTGGTTTGGTGCTTAGTGCAGTATTTTTTTGGTTAAGTTATCTTAGATATTTCCTAAGGCTTCTTATTAGCCTCCAGCTGGGCTCCTGCAGCCGCTACCCATCCCTGACCCCATATCACTGTGGAATTTGTTACTGGGCTTCCACTGTCAAAAAGTAACACAGTGACCGCTTATCTAAGGTTATGCATTTTGTCCCCCTTCCCAAGTGGTCTTCAGAATCACAGATGGCAGAACACCTGGATATTGACAGTTTTCATCCCAGGTTTAGATGAGTTTGGGAGCCACCTCCAACTTCTCCTAGGGATAGTGTTCGCAGGATCAACGGGCAGACAGAGGGGGCTAATCAGGACATGGAGATGGCACTGTGCTTTGTCTCAGCTCCGAGTGAACCCCCCTAAGTCACTGATGACCATCCGGCTTTCACTGTCCGAAAGATACTGGACATCCATTGATGGGGCCGGGGATAGCAGTTTCTGGTGGACTAGGAGGGTTATGGGCCTGAGGAGAAATCCTGGATTCCTTTAATTTAAGAATTTAGAATATCCAGACAAGACTAGTAGAACACCTGCAGGTGTTCATTGAGGTGGCATGGATGCTGGCACGCCAGTGCTGTGACGCTGGTGTTTATGTATTTTTCTTGTTTCCCCTCCTCCTTTGTCTGTGGGTTTGTGTGTCTGTGTGTGTGTTGTGGGCTCTGCTTCATTCTGTGCACATGGCAAAGCTTCTCACCTGATCCCAATCATCTCTTCATCCCTCTGGTAAAATACTCCTGGTTTCCTGCTACTTGATGCCAGATTGTTCCTAACTTCCTGTGGTTGGCTCTCAGCTAACTTGTCTCCAGTTGTATCTCTAGTGTTTTCATGAGCGTTTTCTATGGGACGCTGTTTAGGGTGAAAACCTTGAAATACACACACACCTTAAAATACTGCAACACACAGTGCGGGATACAAGCTACTTGTGTGTGTGTGTGTGTGTGTGTGTGTGTGTGTGTGTGTGTTAGTCTGTGCATGTGAAGTAATTTCAGTGTGACCGGAAGTTATTTCATTGTTGTAGTTATTTCAAGTCACTGATGCTGCTAGCTAAAGAGAGATGTATTCAGTTTGGGTACGGTAAAAATACATGTATGATAAGTCTGTCATATTTCTAAGGTCAGAAAATCATTGCATATTGTAGATCATAAAGCAAAGCGTGAAAATGTGAATAAGCAGACAAAGAGATGAAGCATATGAAATATCTGAAGGTGAAAAGCAAATATTAAATGTGACATGCATTAAATCTCTCCCTGTAGTTTTAGGGATGTTGAACTGAATATTTTTCCCAAATCTGTGAGCACATGATTAATTGTGCATATAGTTGCCTAGATACACAATGTGTCACTACAAGGAATATCACTTGCACACAAATCAATGTTTCTTCATGTTCGCCATGCTTTTATTTTGAAAGTAAAGACAGGAATAAGCCTTCCTGTTACACTACAGCTTCCAGGCATACTGAAATAATTTTATACACACGCACTCAGATACGGCCTATTTCAGTGCTTTCAGTGTGTGTTTGAGTGGACATATTGGTGGTGTGTGCCTGGTTTCAGTGTGTGTGCGCACATTGTCAGTGTGTGTTTTCACCCTAAACGGCCTCTCATTGTTTCCAGTGCCTTTTTCCTTACGTGTATTCTCATGCCACCCCTGCTAAATGCTAGCCATTCTAGACTATCTAGCCCAAGGACACTCTGACATGCAGACCGGGGACAAGGATTGAACTACCTATCTTCTGACTGCTGCTAGAACAGAGAAAAAATATTGTGTGTAGTTACTTGTCATAGATAAAATGGTACAAAATGTGTGTGACTGCATTGTCATGGTTAACTGAGCCTGGCCTTTTACTTGCTTTGCCAATCACGTGAGGAGGGTCAGACTGTCTAATGTTCCAGTCTCTTGGTCTGCTGGATGGAGAATGGATAGCTAAGAAGAGCCATACACTCTTCTGTTTGTGATCTAGTTTTCTTGGGTATAATAAACTGTTGGTTTGTTGAGCAAATCCCATGTATGATGTGTAATTCCAGGACTTGTATTTGTAATAAAATACATTCAAAACTAAAACAATGTAGGCTGTTGAGAGTTTTCATCATAAAAAAAGACTAACCTGAACATACAGTTTTTTCTCATGATAACTCTTGAGTACATTATGTAAGTAAACTTGTAAATTCTGGTTAACGCTGTAGGTCTGATTGTAAAGTACAAAGGGTTTACAGTCCTATGGTGTCTACAGGTGTTCCGCACCAACTGTCGCAAATGTGGAAGATACAGACAGCACGTTCCAAGTAGGTTCCACCTTTACAGATGTTATATGGAGAACTGCATAGTAAACCTGGAGATCTATAGACCAGGCCATATTCCATCGTTAAGAGTTCTGGGTTTAATACAGCAAATCTATCTAGATAACTCAGGCCCTATCCACACCACTCCGTATTTGTTACGAATGCGATCTCTGACTCCGTCTTGTGTTTTAGCTGCGTTGTAGAGTTGATGTCCGTCTATATTAAAACGACTGAAAATTCACATTGAGTGGCCGTTCACGTACACTGGGCCTGCGCATGCCAGTGTAAACATGAAGCAGATGGTCTATTCGGTAGTTAGAGAAGATTTGGGGGAAGAATAAAGTACTACAGACAAAGAACCACACCAGATTTTATTTTGCATGGACCAATAACGAGCTGGGGCTGTTACTGAATGTAACACGGGAGTTAACAGCGGCTGGGAGTCGTTGGAAAGTAAACGGCGACTTACACAGTACAAGTGTAGGCTATAGCCTAAATGTTATTTACACGGTTCAAAATATTTTAATAGAAACACCAAATCAAAAACTCTGTCAGTAGCATTGTGTTTCTGCTTTGCATGACTTATAAGACCCAATCAGACAGCCAAGCGTGAGCATCTGCGTCATCGTTTCAAAAATCCTCCATTTTTACCCTAACTACCCGGAGTTTTAAAATGAAAAACGGGGTCGGTAGCATTTCTACACTTTTCCGTTTTAGGTCTCCGTTTTAAAACCAAAACGCAGTAGTATGGATGGGGCCTCAGATAACCAGATAACCTGATAACCTAATATCCAGATAACATGTTTCTTTAAACAGGCCCAAATGAATAATTTCTAAATCCTATAACTAATGTATCATTAAGAGACACTTTAAACAATATTTCTTTTCACATAAAACTCAAATTTTCAACACTAATGCAGGCTTCCACCAGGGTAGATGTGCAATGTCTCAGCAGAAGTGTGACCAAAAGTGTGCCAGACGCTTACAAACTGACCGGTAAAGGGTCTTTACTTACCAGGCATGCCCTGCATGAAATATGGTATGCGAAGTAAGTAGCCCTCAAAACTGTGTAATTTATGTGACTACTTGCTTTATTTTTTTTCTCTCATGATTTCTACTTTCTTTGATATACTTTAGATAGGTTTGTGTGTTGTATATCAGTAGTTTCTTGCTAATTTACATTTGGTCACAATCTGTGTCAAACTAGAATATCTGTTTGAAGCATGTCAGATTGTGTGATGACTGCATGGTCGTGCTACAAAGAGGTATATGAGAGCATCTGTACAGTTTTTATGTTTTAAAGAGGTGGTTTTATGCTCATTTTCAGGTTCAAAATCCTATTCAGGGGTTGTACCAGAACAGGTTTACATGGTTTAATTTTCAAAAAACACCATATTTTTTATCTAAAAAAATTGAGAAAGATACATCTTGTCTCTAAAAGATCTTTGTTGGGAGTTGCACATGCGCAATTTCTAGTTAAGGACTACTAGCCAATCAGAAGCAGAGAAGGGCAGGTCAGCGAAAGGCTGGTAATAGCCAATCAGAAGCAGAGAAAGGCAGGTCAGCGAAAAGACGGTGAACAGCTTCAATTCAGCTGTAGGCTACATGTTGCCGACCAGCTTGGCAATATGGACTGGAGCAAGAGTTTCAGAGTGGTGAGTTCTTAATCTGTAACAAAAGTTTCTTTTATCCATAAATTTTTAACTGGGCTCTGTCTCTACATCACAGTAACAACTTTATGTCCATTGACTGCTTGGAGGGTAGCTAGTGTTATGACACGTATTTTCTTGTGACATCACAAGAAAGGGAAGTAAAGGCTGGACTACAAACAAGCTGTTTTCAGGCAGTTCACAGCAGTGTTTTCTGTGGGAGATGGGAACTCCCTTTGGGGCTGACTTTGGGCTTTTTCACTTTGCAAACCTAGTACGTGCACAAAAAAGATATATAACTCAATAAAGGAGAGGGGAAAAGCCAAAAACCATAATACCACCTCTAAAGATGCAGCACCAAAAGGTTTTCTCTTTTGCCATGAACGTCTTTTTCGTTTCGCTTACATCATTTAGGTTTGTGTGTGCAAGTGTTTATTTAACCGAAATCTTGAACATATTAATAATATCTTTCAGTATTTAAAGTTGTGGTGGTTTGTGGTGTAGCCTGTGTCTTACCCTCTGTTTCATTTTGGCACAGTTTGGCAAAGTGTCTCGACAGCGGTTGTGGATAGTGACATTGCATGCTGGAAAAAATAGACATAAGACATAACAGCAAACATAAAGAACACAAATATGTTATATATTGTTCTCTCTTTCTTCAGTTTCAGCATTGAAGCAACTTATTATTCCAAGAATTCAGATGTGCAACCTGTGAAGTAATTTCACTTGGGAATTTTCACATAGCATTAAATGTATGTGTGTGTACTCTCTAAACTGATTTGCTTTGGCAGACAGATAAAGATCACACACAGACATGTCAGTCATTTTTTCCAGTAGTTCCCCTTCGAGGGAACTCGAACTGCGTCGTTGACGACACTATGGGAACGTCTCTGGCCGTGGCAGGGCTGAACTATGAATGAAACTACTCCCATCCTATTGGTGTTACTAGAATGGTAGTATGTGACGGCGTAACCAGAGGGGGTATATAAGCACGCCGGCACATAGGACACATTAGCTTCTTTCTATTCAGCAGGCACTCTGGCTATGTTTGGAAGCTCCATCATCCTACCTGAAGTCGAGACGAAGCAGATCATGTCGAAGCAATTCCGACAGTGTGTCTTTCCATGTGAGCGTTTCATCACAGAAGGTGATACCCATGGGATGGACGTCTCATGCCTGGGGATGTCGCACGCTCAGGCAGCTCTCGAGGGGGCTGCCTGCGACCATTGCAAGGCCCTGCCCTTGAGGGTGCTGAGGTCTCGAGCGGCTCTTTTTCTAGAGGATGGTCGGATGCGCTCCCCCCGTGGCACAGGCCCCGCGGTCGCTGAGGCAGCGCAGCGGCTCTGATCCTGGGGATCGCAACGCGAGATCGCCAAGGGTGCCGGAACGGCTGAGGCCTCGTCTGCGGAATCCTCCTCCCCTTGTCCCCAATCGGGAGCCCATTTCTCGGTTTCTCCCACTCGAGGGGTGAGTCCGGAGAGGCTTGCACGATCTGGCTCTGAGGAGCTAGATGTGCTTAGCATGGAGAATGACTTCAGGGAACCGGAACATCATCAGCCCTGGCCAGGATATGAGGAGTTAGAAGTGGTGACGCGGGCTGTGGCCAAGCTGCACATTGATTGGCCATAGGCGGTGCAGCAGCCATCGGTGGGCAGCAAACTAGATGAGCGACACCGAGCGCCACCCCCGCGTCGGCCCGGATCGTGGAACAAACCCTTCTTTGCACAGCTGTCTACGTCCCCCCGGCTGGACAACGGCAACGTGACGGAGATCAGACAGCACGGCTACGGAGCGATGCCACGAGTGGAGGAGGCGCTTGCTAGCTTCCTCTCTCCCAACCTCTCCTCATCCCTCCGGCGCTCCCCACCAAGCCGTGTCGGATGATGTCCGATTTGGTGGGCAAGGCCTACATGGCAGCGGGTCGAGCTGGTGCCAGCCTGCACACGATGGCTGTCTTGATGGCTGATGTGCCCCTCTTGCCTACTGGCCTGTTTGGTGAAGCAGTGGATGCTGTTGTCAACAGATTCCAGCACGCCAAAACTCAGGGAGAGGCGTTTCAGTGATATCACCCCCGCCGGTCAAACTCCAGTACCGCGACGGCTCAGGAAAGGCGGACGCAGCCTTCGTCCAGCACCTACCGCTGCAGCCAGAAGCAGAGCGTCGCTTCATGGGATCCCCTCAACCAACCTGGGACGCAAGACGGCGCTCTCGCCCACAGCCCCCCGGGAAGACGGATCTGAGGACCGTCATTCAGTCTCGGCGGGCCCAGGGGAAGAGGTCCTGAGACTTTGAGTAGGGGGACCCGCCTCCTCCCCTTCCCTGCCCCCCTTCCCCTGAGAGAGGCCGATCGAGGTCCCCTCTCTCATGGTGGCTCCAGCAACAGGCGTAGTTTCTCCCACCGAGGGGCTGGTCCCCTTGGCGAATTTCATGGAAGATTGGCGAAGCCTCGCAAACATTTCCCCGTGGGTCCTGAGCACAGTAGTAGATGGCTACAGGCTGCAGTTCCGGGTTCGCCCCCCCAGATTCTGCGGGATGGACGGGACTGCAGTACACGCAGAACCGAGCCAGGTGTTGGAACAGGAAGTCCGCTCTCTGCTAAAGAAAGGGGCCATAGAACTCATTTCCCCACCGGTCAGAGAAGCCGGCTTTTACAGCCGATACTTCCTGGTTCCTAAGAAGGACAGAGGATTGCGTCCGATTTTGGATCTGCGGTCCCTGAACCAATCTCTGAGGAGATTCAGGTTCAGGATGCTTACCATCCCCGCCATCATCAGTCACATCCAATCCGAGGATTGGTTTGTCACAATAGATCTGCAAGACGCTTATTTCCACATCTCCATCCGTCCCTCTCACAGCAAGTTCCTGAGGTTCGCCTTCGGGGGCACGACTTACCAGTTCTTCCATTCGGCCTAGCACTATCTCCCCGCACGTTCACCAAATGCATGGATGCAGCTCAGGCTCCGTTGAGGCTCCAGGGCATCCGCATACTGAACTACATCAACGACTGGCCCAGTCTCGAGAGTTAGCGGTTCGGCATCAAGATGTCGTCCTCACCCACCTTCAGCATTTGGGACTGCGGCTCAACGCGAAGAAGAGCGTGCTGACACCCGCCCAACGGACTGCGTTCCTAGGGGTGGTGTGGGACTCAATGACGATGTGGGCCCACCTGTCTCCCGCACGCATCGAGTCCATTTTGTTCACAGTGACCGGAGTGCAGTTAAGCCGCGCCATCACTGTAAAACACTTTCAGAGGGTGTTGCGTCTCCTGGCAGCAGCGTCCAGTATAATACCTTCCCGGCTACTGCACATGAGAGCCCTGCAGTGGTGGCTAAAATCCAAGGGATTCTCCCCGAGGGGAAATCCGCTCTGTCTGATACAGGTTACGAGCGGGTGCCTTCGTTCCCTGTCTGTATGGAGGAAATCTTGGTTCCTGTCCCAAGGTCCCATGTTGAGAGCGATCTGTCGCTGAACAATTATTTCGACAGACGCCTCACTCATGGGATGGGGCGCGGTCATGGACGGTCGCCACATCCTTGTCAGAACCGACAATACGGCAGTGATGGCCTATTTGAATCACCAGGGGGGTCTGCGCTCGCGCCCATTATGCAAACTGGCACATCATATCCTCCTGTGGTCCCAGCAGAGACTGCTGTCCCTCAGAGCGATGTACATCCCTGGGACCCAGAATCAAGGAGCAGACCTGCTGTCGAGACAGGGGCTGAGGCCCGGGGAATGGAGACTATTGGAGTTATTATGCGAAGAGTTCGGCCCCATAGACGTGGACTTGTTTGCGTCCCGAGAGACGGTGCACTGTCCCCTGCGGTTCTCCCTCTCGCCCCCAGCCCCGTTAGGGCTTGATGCCATGGTGCAGACGTGGCTGAGTCTGCGTCTGTATGCGTTTCCCCCAGTCGTTCTGCTCCAGGGGGTCTTGGAGCGTGTCCGCTAGGACGGCGTCAGTCTACTACTAGTAGCCCCGTTTTGGCCGGCATGAGTGTGGTTCTCGGATTTAATATCGCTATATATAGGAGAGACCTGCTGTCCCAGGCGGAGGGCCGGATCTTTCACCCGCACCCCGCCCTGTGGCAGCTATGGGTCCCTGAGGGGGCTGCTCAGCTCCAGAGCCCCGTCCACGAGAAGGATGTACGGCCTAAAGTGGAATGTGTTCACCACCTGGTGCAGAGAATGGGCGGTGGACCCAGTTACCTGCTCGGTAATCGTGATACTGGAGTTCCTCCAGCACCGTTTCTCTGCTGGCCTCTCCCTGTCCACGCTCAAAGTGTATGTGGCTGCCATTGCAGCATTCCACACCCCTCTGAGTGATGGGCCCTTGGGGAGGCTTCCACTGGTCGTGTGCTTCCTCCGTGGAGCCCGGAGGATGAGACCGGTGACTCATTCCAGGGTTCCCACCTGGGACCTGGCAGTGGTTCTCGAAGCACTGGCTGAGGCCCCCTTCAAACCCCTGGAATCGGCTGAGGCCAAGCACCTGACCCTTAAGATGACCTTTCTCCTCGCTATCACCTCTCTGAGGAGGGTGGGGGATCTCCAGGCACTTTTGGTTTCTCCCCGATGCCTGGAGTTTGGGGCCACCCCTCACACTTTTATCCGGTTTTACAGTCTGGACCTTGCTTCTGCACCCGGCACCCGTGCGCTTCCCTCCCAGTCGTGCCTTCAGGTTCTGCACGTTGGGGGCAAGCGGGGTTTCGGCGCGGCCTAAGTGAGTATCTCGTTCCCATAGTGTCGTCACCGACGCAGTGTCTCGTTCCCCTTCTCGGGGAACAAGGGTTATATGCGTAACCCGAGACGATACCTTCATACTCTTACTGAGTTTGTGTTTGCTACTCTACCCACCTCTTAGCATATATGAATATACAGAAGTGCAATAACTGTGTTACTTACTAGGGCAGCTGAGTGCCTCCTTGGCAGTAATACTCTTGTTGCATGCTGAACAGAGCGTGGTTCCTGACACTGTCAAGGAGGTGAAGAGATGACCATTGCTGTAACGTGCCTCCCTCTCCCTTGCCGCCTTCTCCCGCTCCCTCATACGCTCTCTCTCTTTATTCTGGAAAAGAAACAGACAAAATGTGAAATAAAGTATATTTTGGAAAGGGACAAAGCACATCACATTGTCTTGAAGTTTACTAAGAGAAAGCAGAACTTATGGACACATTCTTCTGCATACTTTTATCTCTGTCAGCATCAAAGTTATTGCATGTGTCTAAAGACTGATGAAAAGGAGCAGGCTCTCGTGGAAACTGCATTACTGTTACACTGCGGTGGTGTCAAACTACCTGCAGGGTCAGGGCAAATAACAACAGATACTAGTGTCATTTTCACCTTGAGCTGTCAAGATAGTAATGTGTGTGTATGGAGTACCAATTATTACTAGACATGTTCGTAGACTTTGTTTTAAAATGATGTGAGATTACTTAAGTTTTGCTTTTCTTTTGCTTTTCACTAGCTAAGGCAGGGCACCTCTCATACACTGTGGTCTTTCAAACTGCTTTACAGATGTACAAACATACTTCAGAAAAATAGAAGACAATAGATAATAAAACAAGGTTAAACGCTAGTTCTTTGGATTTCAGAACTCTCTAATCAGCCAATCTGAGCCTCTCACTGCAATTCCCGAAAAAAATAATCACTGTTTAATCGTTATTAAACTGCAAGTTTTGTCCCATTCAGTTACTGATGTGCTCAAGGCACTTTCAAAATAAGTCAAGGTAATCACAGTTGTTTGTCACTTATTTGGAGACAAGTTCAAGTAAATCAGTATCATCTGCATAGCTGTGGTAAAATTTTACTGACTCTAGTAGGAATTGGTAAAGAGGAAGCATGTATAAATTAAAGAAGAGCTGCTCAAGAATCAACCCCTGGGGGACACCACAGGTAATGGCATTCTCTTAGAAATATTATTTTCTGTATGGTATGAACTGAACCATTTTCAGACAGTTACTGAGAGTCCAACCCAGTTCTCAAGTCTACCTATGAGAATGTTATAGTCAGTGGTATCAAAAGCAGCAGTGAGACTGAGCAGTAGTAAAACAGATACTTTTCCATAGTCTGTTTAAACAAACATAATTAATTACCTTAATTAGAGCAGTCTCTAACTGATTTTTCCATATGAGCCCTCTCTCTTGTGTGCACAACAAAAGAAACTTGTATTCACATATATATTTATTCGGTTTAAAGTAGAGAGAATTTCTGTAAAACATTTCCCTTAGTGGCACCTGAGTCTAGACCAAGGAGTAACTCCTCTATGAGTTTTCTAGTCCTGTACGGTAGACCCATTTTTCTCTAAATGATATTCCGAAATGAAATGGGAGCGTAATCCCTCTGGGAGGTAGCTTCTATCGTGTAGTCCTGTGTGGCAGACCCATTTTCTGAATTAAGACTGAGATAAAATAATAAAAGGAAAATATTTTATGTTAATATTGTGTAAAAGTTTAAGATGAAATAACATTTAAAGTACAGTTAAATGTTTCTGTCTCATCATTTTCTGTCAGACATCTATACATCCTACCAAGTGTTTAAACAAACTGGACACTGTCATATAAAACAATTCTACTGAAAAATTATCTATAAAAAACAAACTTTTAAGGAGGATTACAGGCACACAACATCTGTTATAACTATCTGGCCTATCAGTCATTATCTTTCCAGATGTATCCATGCATCCCACACCTATAATTCATGGTTCGACATAGAGCAAACACAATCAAACAATCAAACAAACATAATCTGAGGTCGAGCCGGTCTGCTTTGCTTTGTTTGAGGTTGACTCTGGGGGTGTGGAGAGTGGATAGAAATGTCGGAGAGGCTTGTCTGCTCTGATGGGTCATTGGTGGATGAGGTGGTGGTGAATTCTGAGTAAAAACTAAGAATGCTAGGAGGAAGGGTTGAGTCGATGGATGGGGATTGTTAACAACACGTTTCGCCTATGGCTTCTTCAGGTCCAGTGAGTTAAATTGGAAGAGCACTCACACGTTTGCTTAATAGGTAGTGTCTAGGTTACATGACCTGAATGACAGTCTCCATTTTTCCTATTATCCAAATTACTGTTTTATCAAATTCTAAAAATAAAAACAAACATATAACACCAAATTCTTTAATAAAAAAGACATAACGATGATAAATATCAGAAAATGTAGAAAAATATAGAAATAAATAAACATAAATTAACACTTCAGGTCGCAGTTATGCCTTTAAGACACAGTGTAGTGTATCATGTGAAAATTATTTATCACAGGATTACAGGATCAGCATTTGATCTTGTTTATTGTAACCAATCCTAATAGGCTTGGGACAACACTTACAACACTTGTAACTCTCATCTCATAAAGTCTGGTTCTGGTCATCCCAGTCCTTTTCATTATAACAAACTCCAGAAACCCCTAAAATGTCCCAAAATGTCACACTCACACATCTGCAACTCCATCCTGTCATCTTTCTGAACAAATCCTCTACGTCTCTCAACTTTCCCCTTAAACTCCCCTCACTCTGGGAGATCAAGTATTTCAACCTGTGGATCTTTCAGTTAACATGTTTGCCACCATGCCATCAACACAATCCCATTCATTTCTGATAAGACCCATCTCCTCTCTGGGCCCATATTTATGCAGAATCACTCGTAGGAATCGCTCTGAGAGATAGGACTATAAACTCCTACCCCACAACAGAACTTTCAAACTCAGAAAGGGTTATTTATGTAGCCTCCTCCACTTACTTTAAGCAAGTGGAAGACATTTCTGTTTTACAACACTGAAAGTGAAAATTATGATGACGTGTTGTGTTTGTCTGACATTGGCAGTTTGAAATATTACATTGGCATGACTAGAAAGACAGGTTTTGATGTTTTTGCAAATATTGAATGAATTACTGACACCTTTATTGTCCAAGAGAATTAACTTCACACATAGAGCATAAACTAATATCAATAGAACGTCAACAACCATACATAATATAACGTAAAACATGATCACCATAAAAAAACATAATTTTATGAGGACATAAAGTGCAAATTATTTTGTCACCCAGTGTAACAACCCTGTCCAATTTGTTCTTACTTTGCAAACACAGCCACAGGGTTAAAAAGTATCTCTAATGCCTTGTTGTTCATCAGTCCACAGTAAGACAAATAGTCTATAAATAGAGAAAATTCAGTACTGTTGTGTTGCTACTCTCCCCAGGAGTGGCCATCCTGCAAAGACGACTTTACGAGCACAGCACAGAATGCTCAGTGAGTTTTAGAAGGATGGAACATGCTAACATCTCTGTTGACAACTCTACAATACATCAAACACTGAACAAGAATGGAGTTCATGGGAGGACACAAAGGTGGAAGCCACTGCTGTCCAAAAAAAACACTGCTGCATGTCTGAAGTTTGCAAAAGAGCATCTGAATGTTCCACAGCACTACTGGCAAAATATTCTGTTTCATCTGTCCGCTAATTGAAGCTCAACAGAAGATGGGTGATGCAACAGGACAACGACCCAAAGCACAGAAGTAAACCAAGAACAGAATGGCTTCAGCAGAAGAAAATACAACTTCTGGAGTGGCCCAGTCAGAGTCCTGACCTCAACCCTATTGAGATGCTGTGGCATGACCTCAAGAGAGCAATTCACACCAGACATCCCAAGAATATTGCTGAACTGAACAGTTTTGTAAAGAGGAATGGTCCAAAATTCCTCCTGCAACAGGAGGTTGAGGTTATTGCCGCCAAGAGAGGTTCAACGAGTTATTATATCCAGGGTTCTCATACTTTTCCCACAATGTTCTGTAAAGGTTTACATGGTATGTTCAATAAAAACATGGAAACACATCATTGTTTGAGTGGCATAAGTTTAAGCAGACTATGTTTGTCTATTGTTGTGACTTAGATAAAGTTTAGATCACATTTTATGACCAATTTAAGCATAAATACAAGTAATTCCAAAGGGTTCACATACTTTTTCCTGTGACTGTATTCACTGCCAAACATGTTCCTTCTTAGTCTGTGCACTGCAGCCTATGTTCCAGGGGTAAAGGGTAACAAAGGAGGAGTGTCAAAATGAAGGATGACTAACAAGTTCTCATTAAAAGGCCTGTCTCCAATCAATAGTAGTGAAATCTATGCAGTCATGATATTTAATAACCAAAAGAGTAGATCAGTTATTTAAACACAACCCTCCATAAACTCTAAATCTAGTTTCCAGCAATACATTCTTTGAGAGTAATTTCTATCATACATGCAAAGTGTTTTATCTGTCATTTTAAATATCATCTCTTCATCGCTTCATCTCAAAACCAGCAAACATATTAGCAAAACAGCACATTCCACTGAATTCCAACAAAAAAACAAAAAAACAGAGCACAGAAAAGACGTTTCCTCTGTGCTCCTTCCCTTAACCCCACATCACCAACCTTATGGTAGTTAAAGTAACCTTTGACAGTGGCATGCTTCCGTCACTCCCTCCTGCCACACGTGGAAACACCAAGCAACTATGCCAGACTCCTTTTCAAATACTTCAGTTCTGCTTTTAACACAACCCAGAGCCATCAGATGATCAGGAAACTTCACCACTTTCACATCCCACCACCCCTCATCCATTGGATTTCCTCAGTGACAGGCCTCAATTATTCAGGGTAGGCACAGCAGACTAGTCAATCATCATCACCAACCCCTTCCCATTCACCCTCTGCTCCAACAACTGTGTAAATCCCTCACCTGTCACGACATACTTCAAATACTCTGATGACAATGCCGTATTTGCACTCCTCAATGACAATAATTCTGCCTTAGCCTACCAAGACTCCATCTCCCACCTCACACAATGGTGCACTAACAACTACCTCCAACTAACACTTACCTCCAGCATACTCCAACCCATTCTCCTCTACTGTTCTCAACAAACTAATTTGCGTCACTCACACTGCATCAAAAATAATTGGCCTTCCCACCCCCAACGTATCAGCTGACAGGACTCCCTTGAATTCTCTCCCAAGACTCCATATTTAAAAAGTCAAAACTCACCTTACTGAAAGTGCATCTCTGCTTCATTTTAGACCAAGCCCCTCACAGACTTTAACATGCCATTAAAGTAATTTTTTTATTTTTTCTGTGTAGTGTGTTTAAATAATAATGTATAATAAAATGTATTTTTGTTGTTATTACACATAGGTGTGTACTATATGTGTGCATTTGCCATTTGTGTGTTAGGTGTTCCACTTTGAGGAGAGCTGTAAACTGCTGTGAGGATGGAAATGGTCCAATAACCTAGATTGATTCCTAACGGGCAGCAGAGCACCCTGGGTAATTTAAGTTTAGCTTTCCTGACCGACATAAAACTGACAATGCCACACATATAGTTCTGACAGTGACAAGAGATAAATAAAAAACAGGTGTAACGCTTTAGATTACAATTTTTAAGTTTTAAGTTTTAAGATTAAAATGATTACTGTATGTTTTAATGTTAATCTAGAACACATTACTATTACCCTTAAAGTAATACCGATACCAATAGAGTACTTCATTCAATACCTTGCGTAAAATGCCACCTATTAAGGTCAGAGTAGTTAATTGTTATAATTTTTATTGTTGTTATGGACAAGCCAGGTAATCTATTTTTTTTAACTTTTTTATTATTTGAAATAACTGCTATAAAAAAAAATAGGGGGAATTGTATCAGATTGCTCCTCATCCTAATCAGCTCATCCTCATGTGTAGCATCGTCAGAGGAAGGACGACAGCTTGGGAGATTTTTGTATTTGAATAAGAAAGGAGTGAAATAGTTTAGTGATCACTGTGAGTTATGGAAAAGGAATTTAAGTTGAGTTTTTGATCTTTGTTCAGGATTGTTTATTGAAAGACAACCACGGAGAATAATTTTGTTAACTTTGGATCAATAAATCTTGAAGAACTGAATTGAAAGATCTCTGTGGTTGTTTTTTTCTTTAGTTGTGAGTAGCAAACCCCTTCCAAATAGATGACAATAAGCAGAAAATGAGTAAGGAGTCAGTTTAAACAAACAAGCTAGACTAAAAACTGTAAAGAAGCAAGGAAAGGAAAGGAAAGCCTGCACATCCACCCAATCACACCGACTACATCTGAGAAGCAGCTGGAGGCTCCGTGAGGAAAATCAACTTGATGCGCTGCTGCACCACAAAAGTGTTGAACTGATATGATAGAATGCAGCAATCGATCAGTGACAAGGGATGTGAATTGCAAATAAAACTGTACAGAGTAGTGTTAAAGGATATCAGAAGATAAAACTAACGGAAAACCAAATTTGTGGTGATAAACTTGCAACAGCGATGAACATGCCTGAGACCGCAACCAATGCTGAGGCTTTCAAGCGCCATGTGGGCACATAAGCAGGTAAAAAAGTCATGTTTGGCTGCAAGCAAAACCAAGCAAAACCAAATAGTATTTTTTTGCCTGATCTGGTTACAAAAAGGATGGAATGCAGTATTCGTTTGACTGGGGAAGTTTTGATGATATTCGGTACTGAACTCTTTTCGTCGATAGCTTAAAGGTATCAAGTACCAATGCCCAGCCCTAATCATTACATCATGTCAGTTAAACCTCAGGTATATCAATCTATACAGTGAGTAAGCATACACGATTGTGAATCACTGTCACTTGTTTGGTGCAAATGAAGGTGACAACAAGTGCACAGGAGTGGTAACAGCAGGACAACCTCCAAAAGGGAATGGTTTAGCAGGTGGTGGCAACAGAATGTTGTTCTCTAGTTTTGCGTTTTGCTACGGTCCTTGTAACTACTGGTAGCATGAGGCGGTACCTGCAGCACATTCAGGTTGCACAGGTATTCCAGCTCCTCCAGGATGGCACATCCATGTGTGCTGTCGCAAGTAGGTTTGCTGTATCTCCCAGCACAGTCTCAAGAGCATGAAGGAGATACTAGGACTCATGAGGAGAGCTGGACGGGACTATAGAACCCAGCAGCAGGACCAGTATTTGCTCCTTTATGTGAGGAGGAACAAGACGAGCACGGCCAGATCCCTACAAAATGAGCTCCAGCCAACTACTGGTGTGCATGTTTCTGTCCAAACTGTCAGAAACTGACTCCATGTGGGTGGCATGAGGGCCCAACGTCCTCTTGTGGGATCTGTGCTCATAGCCCAGCACCATGCAGCTCAATTGGCATTCGCCAGAGAACTCCAGAATTAGCAGGTCTGCCACAGTTCTCTTCACAGAATAGAGCAGATTCACACTGAGCACATGTGACAGATGTGAAAGAGTCTGGAGACGCCGTTGTGAACGTTATGCTGCCTGCAACATCATTCAGCATGAGCGGTTTGGTGCTGGGTCAGTGATGGTCTGAGGAGGCATATCCTTGGAGGACTACTGTTAGGTATGAAATCCTCACAGCCATTGTCAGACCTGACGCTGGTACACTGGGCCCTGGGTTCCTCCTGATGCAGGACAATGCCCGGCTTCATGTGGCCAGAGTGTCTAGGCAGTTCCTGGATGATGAAGGAACTGATGCCATTGACTGGCCCTCATGTTTCCCAGACCTAAATCCAATTGAGATCCTCTGAGATGTTATGTATAGGTGCTTCCAAGGTTGCCAAGAAGCGCAACAGTCCAGGAGCTCACTAATGCCCTGATCCAGGTCTACGAGAAGATCCCCCAGGACACCATCCGCCATCTCATCAGGAGCTTACCCAGATTTTGACAGGAATGCATACAGGCACATGGGGGCCGAACACACTACTAGCTGTGATTTATTACTTTTTACTCGGTTGGTGACTCTGGTTTCCACTGACAGTTGCTTGAGGTTTGCTATGTTTGGTTTGTTTATGTTGTGCAAATATGGAGATTGTCAAGGAAGATAATCCGGTGTCGGCGAGGGATGATCCGGCCCTGATCTGCCCTCTAGTGGAATCATGTTTTATCCTTCAGTTACACGAAAAGTATGCAGGCAAGTATGTGAACGATACTGTTTGTCGCCGACGCCTGTCTACGCCTCCGCATTGCCAAAAAGCAAGTATGTCGGGGGCTTTATGTAACTCTGCAATGATGCTTCTATGGACAAAGGTGGTCTTGTCCACATCATGCCTCTTCAGTGATTCAACAACACTTTTTATTGGTGGACGACTGGCTTAGGTATCACTAAGTTTTCCTGGTAAAAATAGAAGATATCTTGTTCTTTAGCACTGTGTTGCTGTTTTAGAAAACTTTTGGTAATATAATGTTGGCTGACCTGGCTAACTTATTGTTACCAACTTATGATATACATGTCTTTACATTAATGTTATTACACATTTCTGGCATACACACAAAAATATAATAAAAGTGACTGATATACAATCTGTATTAATGGAAGTTAACAAGCTAACTACCTTACCTGCTCCGAACACTTCTTTGTCGGCTGAAAGTGAGTACCTGAATCACTGCCTTCCCATTGGCTCCCAGAATGGCGACAACAGTCACGACTCTTGCGCCGTCCTCTTTGCTTACATTGTCCAAAACCCGATAGGACAGTGATGGCTGAGAGAAGCCGACAGTATCCATGAGAACACAATGTCCCTTGAACATTTGCTCTGAAGTAAACATACAGATGTACACAGTCGTTGTACACCATAATTAGAAAGGGCAATGTAGTTTGTTTGTTTGTTGGTATTAAGAAATTATGAAACAAAACCACATTGGAATTAATAAGTGACATCATCACTCCATCTTCATTGATAGGTCCAGGTTATTTCTCAGTAGGTCATTATTACAGGTATGACCTGTAATAACATAATATGAGCACAATAGTAAAGAGAAAACTATAGTAAAAGTTCTCTGTAAGATTCTAAATTGTTAGCCCTTTTTCCATAACTTCTCTTATATTTTCCCAATACCTTCATATATGCATTAAACTGCTTATAAAAGAGTTAATAAGAGTTAAGTTCTTTGAATGAGCCAATAATTAAACAGTGGTCTATTTCTAATATAACCATCTAAATATCTATACCATAAATAGCATCTAAAATAAAATAGAACCATAGGTTCATAGGCTTTGCCCTCTCAAGCTATCACTAGTGGGTTCAACTTCCCTGACGATAGCGAACAGAAATAACACGGACTTCTGCAGATCTGCCGGCCTCTGTTTTACTGAATCTTGGCTCTCCCTGCACATCTGGACAGCGCACTTCACCCACCGGGATTTAATCTCATGTGTGCGGATCGTGAAAGGGAGCTCACGAGAAAAACAAGGGGAGGCGGACTCTGTCTCTACATAAACGAAGGTTGGTTTGCAGATGTCACAGTGTTGAAGAAATCATGCAGCCCCCACTTAGAAACATTATTCATAAACTGTAAACCATTTTATTCACCGCGGGAGTTTTCCTCAATTGTTCTGGTCGCTGTTTACATTTCACCTGACTGGAGTGTTTTTGAGGCTGCAGCCACTGACCTGGACAAACTATCTGACACTGTGACAACTTACAGTTTTTGTGAGGACGTGTGTGCCGACTAAAACCTTCCGCACATACAATAACCAAAAACCCTGGTTCACAGCGAAACTCAGGCAGCTTCATCAGACCACAAGAGGAGGCCTTCAGAAGTCGGTACAGATTCTTGTACAACCAGGCCAGGAACACGCTACCTAAAGAGATCAAAGCGGCAAAGAGGAGCTACGCTGAAAAGCTAAATAACAGCTTTGCAGCCAGCGACCCTGCGTCAGTGTGGAGAGACCATCCCCCAACACTGCTGGTTCTCAACAACTGACAGACGAGCTGAATAATTTTTATTGTAGGTTTGAAAAGCCCTCAGTCACACCTCTCCCCTATTCAAACACCATCTTCAAACAGTCACCTTCCGCCTCTGACACACCCCTCTCTGACCTCTCATCTGCACTCATGATCTGTGAAAAGGACGTGAGCCACCTCTTCCAAAAGCAGAAGATCAAGAAGGCTCCTGGACCTGACGGTGTGTCACCATCGTGCCTGAAAATCTGTGCAGACCAGCTGGCCCCCATCTTCACACAGATCTTTAACAGATCACTGGAGCTGTGTGAACTCCACAATCATCCCGGTCCCCCAAAAACCCTCCATCTCTGGACTAAATGACTACAGGCCTGTCGCCCTAACATCTGTAGTCATGAAGTCCTTTGAAAGACTGGTGTTGGCCCACCTGAAGGACATTACAGGCCCCTTGCTGGACCCCCTGCAGTTTGCCTACAGGGCTAACAGGTCAGTGGATGATGCAGTCAGCTTAGGACTCTGCAACACCTCGACGCTCCAGGGACATATTTAAGGATCCTGTTCGTGGACTTCATCTCGGCGTTCAACACCATCATCCCAGACATCCTCAGCACCAAACTCACCCAGCTCAGTGTGCCAGCCTCCACCTGTCAGTGGATCACAGACTTCCTGACTGACAGGAGTCAGCAGGTGAGGCTGGGGAACATCACATCCAGCACCCGGACTATCAGCACTGGCGCCCCCCAGGGGTGTGTGCTCTCCCCACTGCTCTTCTCCCTCTACACCAACGACTCAGGAGACCCATCTGTCCAACTCCTGAAGTTCACTGACGACACAACAGTCATTGCAGAAAAGATCATTGGTGCCAACCTGCCCTCCATTCAGGACTTATACATTTCCAGAGTCAGGAAACGGGCAGGAAACATCACTGCAGATACATCTCACAACCTGTTCCAGCTCCTCCCCTCTGGTAGGAGCAACAGAGGACTGTACGCCAAAACCAATAGACACAAGAACAGTTTCTTCCCATAAGCCATCACTCTGATGAACAGCTGCTTTCTGACTCACAGTGTCAGGAACAATTCATGTGCAATAACCCAGTAACTCTGTCTCTAATCAGCCACCTGTTTACTGGCTAACATTATTTATTCACCATTCTCTATTTCAGAGCTGTTCATCCTGTTATATTGTCATATTGTATATACATCCTTTGCACTATTCTCCATCGCACTGTGTACATGTGTACATGTATGCATGTATAATAATGAATTACATTTATATAGCGCTTTATCATTGAAACTCAATGCGCTTCACAGTGAAGTGGGGCGGACTCACCTCAACCACCACCAATGTGTAGCACCCACCTGAATGACGCACAGCAGCCATTTAGCGCCAGAACGCTCACCACACATCAGCTTGAGGCAAAAGAAAAACATTTAGCCAATTATTACTGTGGGGGATGATTAGGATGGCCAGAAATGCAGAAACTTAGTTTTCCCAGGGGGTTTCCCATCCAAGTACTGGCCAAGCAAAACTGCTTAGTTTCTGTCATTCAGCAGTAGCAGGGTTTACATTGGTATGGCTGTGAACGTATGTGTATGTGTACCTGTATATCACATCCACCTCCGACATGTACATAATAATGATAATAATATTTTATTCCTGCATCCTTTGCACTCTGCTCACTGCACTATTTATCAATATGTCTATATTGTTTTTTGTTCATAATGTGTGTATTTGTGTTGTCTACACTGTAGCCTGTGTCTGATTTATTTTATTATTGTGTTATTGTATTATTGTATGAGTAAACACATCGTGAGCAATGTACAATCCTGAGTCAAATTCCTTGTATGTGTACACATACCTGGCAATAAAACTGATTCTGATAGGCGGCCTGCTCCAGATATGGCGGGTGATCTCCCCTCTCAGCCAAACAAAACGCGACCCTGTCTGACTATGTTTCCCATCCAATGGAGGTTAGCAAGGCTGGCAGAGTGACCCTCACCATCTGTGCCTCTGTCACCATGACTCAGACTGGGCTTGCAATGTGGCAGACAAAAGATCCACAGGCACATCTGGCTACAACCATCCTCTATACCCGAGGCATCGTGGAAGGACCTCATTGAGACTACCATCAGCTTGGACGGCTTTCGGACAGCATTTCCATGCCATGTTGGACACCATGAGATTGGTGTTGGACGAAAGAGAAAGCATCAGACACCACGTCAGTGGCCTCAGCAATCCTTTGGTCAATGGCTAGATTACTGCAACTGGCAAGACCATCGTCAGCAACAGAGAACCATCATGGCAGCCGCCACGGCTGCATCAAGCACCCCTGTTTCTCCCAGGGCTTTACAATGTGCCCTTATCTTGCAAGAGTTTTAAGTTTATATCTTAATAGTTGTTTTCTTTACATAAATTAATTATATGCTAAGCCATATCTCAGAAACATTTTTTCTTAAACTCAAGAGGGCCCTGTGAAGCTTTGGTGACCCCTAGTAAGGTCAGGACACACACTACATTACAAGACCCAACTTGCACAGTGTGACATGCATTGAATTGATCACTGTTGCCTATAGTCTAAAAAGCAGCAGCTAATTACAGTCAGCTACTGGAACATATTGCAAACCAAGAAGAGAAGGAGAAATGAAAAAGGAGATGGATTGGAGAGAGAGAAGGATCAGGCTCAAGTGCTGCAAGTGGCGGGTGGCTATGACGTACAGCTGATGGTTCACAAGAAGTGCAAATTATGTGACCTTAGGAAATCCAGCAAATTACATAATCAACATGTCTCCACCTATTTTTTGTGTGACCCTCTAGTATGCGCACCTAGCACATGAGAATGCCTCACACCTGCGGCTGTAAGACTGGTGCAAAAGTCTTTATATATATATATACGCATTTGAGGCCTACAACATTCTCACAGAAAGCAGTCATAACACACACACACACACACACTCACTGCTATTTCTATGGCAACTGTTGCTATAGTCTAATATCTAGTGAGCAAGCACACTGTGTACAAGCAAACATATATACACACTACCACCTACATTCACAAATACATATCTAGCTTAGAAGTGATGTATGGGCAATGCAGCTATGAGTAGTGAGAGGCCTGTGGTGCTGTCGCAAAGAGGAAATGAGTACACAAACAGGGAATGACATATGATATAAAAAGAAGGGGGAAGTGACAAAAAACAGAGACAGGAAATGAAAAAAAATTTGTATGAATTAGTATTAAGCTCTCTTTATCTACAATAATGAATAGTCAGTAAGTTCAGATTTTCCTCTAATCAATTACGTCGCACCATTTTACACAGAACTGGTGGTTGTCTATTTAAACACTGTAAGGCTGGCAGGGACTGAAGTTAGTCAGATGCCATTGCTTGATGTTATTTTCTTGAATGTTCCACTCAGTGATGAACATAGTGCCCACTCACCCGCAGGTTGATCTCCTTCATCCTCTCTTGCCGCAGCTTCGACAGATTGGCAACTCTGGACATTGTGACAACTGTATTTTCTCAAAGTTACAGATTAAAAAGGCAGTCAGCAGGCAGACAGAAAATAAAATATCCAGTATTAACGTTTGTAGGCTTCTCTGTGGATCTCTCAGATCCCTACCAAAGAGAGAAAAACTAAAAATCTTTCCTCACTGGCCAACTGCAATGTGCTTCTGCTTCTAGTGAAGTGGCTGTTCCTGTGAGAAATCTGACTTCTGAATCATCACCGCCCCCTCACACACACATACACACATGCACGCACAAACACATGCGCGCACACACACACAGTGTTAAGCTGTCTTTGAATGCCTGGTATAGACTATTATTTGCTCTTTGCTATGTCCCAATATGAAACCATTTACAAAATGCATTTACAGCAGCTATTCACACTGAGACAAGAAACAAAAGTTGAAGCCTTGCATCACCTTATCAGCTTATCAAAACGTTCATGACAGAAACTCAAATTGCAACACAAGCATCTGAAAGTATTCATCTCCTATACTTGGAAGGTGAGCAGATTATTTAAAAAAAAAATTTGGTCCCTGACATAGAGGATTTTATCTGTCTGTTGCATTATTATTGGGAGTATTTATTAAAGTAAAATAATTATATCATCCAGTTAGGATTATTGGTTTAATGAATGCTGAAAATTTAATTAATCAGCTGATAATGACATATTCTCTCAGACACCATAGTGGAATAAGTTTCACATATGTATATAAAACAGATCTCACATGCTAGAAACTGACTCACACATTAACATAAATTAAATCACTTTGGTTCTTACATTGAAATTTTTTTTCACTGTGTCTCTACATTTTTATTTGTGTTTTATTGTGTTTCAGCATAGTGACACTAGTGTGTGTCTGTGTGTATATGTGAGCTGCTGTACAAGCTATCAATAAATTGACAGGGCAGGTTTGGAAAAAGAGTATTAGTCTTCATTTTGATTCTTTAGGAAGTGCCAGGGAGGCTTTTTCAGCATAACCAGAATGCTCATCCACTTTATGGTCTAAACCTGTGTTGCCACTGGTTACCACTTGGCTACTGAGATTTGACACCTTAACCGTGTGTGTGTGTGCGTGTGTGTGTGTGTGTGTGTGTGTGTCATGTGCTTGTATGTGTTGATTTCCCTAGTGAGGAGGGAGGAAGACTGCACCAGTATAGCAGGAAAGGTTTCGACAAAGTGCCATGCAATTGCAGTCTTCACTCACATTATAGAGAGCCAAAGTCCCTCCCCTTCCGGTGGACCACCATGGGACCTTATTTCGGAAAAATACTGTACGGTAGTCAATGGCAGGAGACAACAAATATTTTGATCCCGTTTGAATTGTGCCCTGAATTACACATATGATCTTTGTCGATTTAAAAGATACATTTTAAATTAAAGAAGGTCGTAGTTTGATGTAAGACTGTTGAGACATAAGACTGTGAAAATACGTAATTACAAAGACCACAAACACAAAAGTTGTGTATGTGACGTCATAACTTTCTCTGTCAATGACTGAAGCCAACATCAAAACACTTACATGAGAGGATGATGTGATAAAAGCGCCAGGAGTCGTTGGATTAAACACATCAGGTGATATATATTTCTGCGTGGACCAGAGCTACATTATCTAGCTAGTAGCAAGAAAGCAATGAGTGTTAGCTAGCTTTACCGCGCTAACATGTTGGTGACGTATATTGTGCGAGACGAGAGATGTAGTTCATTGTGCGGTTTCACACAAATTTTAAATTGACCAACATCATATGTGTAATTCAGGGTTCAATTCTAAGGGGATAAAAAGATAAGTTGTCTCTCGCCATTGACTACCGTATATAATTTCCCATGAGCCGGAAGCGGAAGTGAGTGACTTAGGCTTAGATCTTCAGAAAAAAAACAGACACGCGCCTGCAGACTTGTCTTTGCTTATACTGAGCTTTAGCCATGGTAGTGGCGTGTCTCTAGGGATAGCAGTATTGGTTTGTAGGTCAATCATGTGGGCATTTTTGGAACCCAGAGGATGAAATGATGATCCCCTAACTCTTCGTTTAGCACCACCAGCAGTTTTTGGTCTGTCTTGCTTTCCCTTCGTCTGTTGTTGGTCAGTCCTAGAATAGATTTGAAGATACTTTATACTACTGTTAGTATTGAAATCACTAAATGGACACCAGAGGCTGTGCCCCTGTTGCTCAGCCTCCCCAGGAAAACTTATTCCAAGAAAGAAGGCTGGAATGGAGGCTCCAATCAACTGACCCTTCGCTAAACCACTCCACTGTAAGTTACTTTGCTAAGTCGGACGTGTCAGACTTCTATCATGTCGCTGCCACTGTCTATTACTACACTCCCTGGAGAAATATTGTCTAATTTTTGGAAAAAGCGACCTCAGAAAGAAGCAGACAGTTTTGCAGTTGCATTGTGCATTTGAAGGTTTTATTCAGGCTTTCAAACTGACCTAAAGACAGAAGATAAAGCCGTTACCGTTAACGATCAAAGAGTAAAAATGAACCACCGTATTAACTCCCTTTTGAGACACGGGACAAGGATATTAAGGATCTACACTGCTCCTGTACAGCTGAGTAGGTCTCTATTCACTATTACAATCATTAAACAGCAGAACAGTGGGGCTTTATAATGTTCAGTAGTTTGTATTGTAACGGGGTAGACCTGTATCAGCCAATTTTTTGTGCAGTGGTAGTGTGAGGGGTGAGCACTTAGAGTGAGTGTGTATTTGGTGGGTGTGCTTTTGCACTTGGGTTAATTGCATGGGTATGGACTAATGGCAGACAGGTGTGCTTGGGCATGACATCCATCTGCAAACTATTTAACCAGCCACACACTAGGCTCAAGAGTCTTCTGTTTGTCTCCTGTGTGCAGGTACAGAGTGATTTTGACTGTCTTCTTCCCTGGGGGTAGCTCTTATTATGTGGGCTGGTGGTAGTCTTCTGTTTGTCTCCCGGATGTGCTGAGGCTGCTGATTCTTTACAAGAGTGTGGTACACGGCTGGGTCGTGGTCTGGGGAGCTGCCAGTGTAGAGCCACCGCTACTTAGTAGAGTTACCAGAGGCCCAAGCAGTGAGGCTACAACCGACCAGCCTGTGACCAAACAGCACACCCGTTCCTGTGGGTCTGCTTCCTGTTCACAGGAAGACGAAGTTGAGCACACCCAGCCACGACAAACTGCAGTTCCGTTTAACTAACAGTTTCCCCCATTTGAACTCTTTAACTATCTTAGCCTCAGTCTTGTATTACCCGTTGCATTCAATCCAGGCTGTGTGTAGTGACCAAAAGAAGGAGATCACAGATACAAGCAGCCGAAATGAGTAGGGTGGCTGGGCTCAGCCATAGAGATAGGTGAGGAGTTCTGACATCTGGAGGGACCTTGGAATAGAGCCACTGCAGGGAGCCATCTGTAGTGGTTCGAGCATCTGATAAGGATCCTCCAGGTCGCCTTCCTTTGGAGGATTTCCGGGCATGCCCAACCGGGAGGAGACCCTGGTGTAGACCAGAACTCGCTGGAGAGATAACATATCCCATCTGGCCTGATAATGCCTTGGGATCCCCCAGGATGAGCTGAAAAGTTTTGCTGGGGAGACGGATGTCTGGAATGCCCTGCATAGCCTGATGACACAGCGACTTGTGGGCTTATTTAAAGTTAGACATGTTGTGAACCCTGTTCGGTTTTCAGACATGTGAAAAGTCCAGTAACTGTTACAAATGTTGGGACTGATTGCACCTTTAACCTCAACTTGGTTATTTTGCTACTTAAGCTGCTTTTGTATGGTAGTGTGAAGCATTTTAAGGCATCTCAATTCACCAAATTGAAGGGGGAGAGTGACAACCTCTTCGCGGGGCTTTAAAATAAGGCAGCAATTAGCCCATTTGTAATATCTCCATTTTGACGATCTTGTACAAGGTACAACGTTGATTTATTTGTCACATTACAACAAGTTGTAGAGTGAATTTGAGTTTGTAATGCCCTTCTGCTACGTATCAGACAATATACAGTAATATAAAAGCAATAATAAAAAAAAAACGGTACACAGAAATAAACTATAATCACTGGAGCAGTGCTGAGGATGCATTAAAGTATAAGAGTCTGATAGTTTGGGGGAAAAGCTGCTCTGCAGTCTGGTGGTGTGGCATCAGAAACTTCTATATCTCTTCCCAGAATGCAGCAGGGTGAACAGGCTGTGGCTGGGTGGGTACTGTCCTTTAGTATCCTTTGGGCTCTGCAGGCACCTCACCTCACCGATATCACTGATGCCTGTGAGATGGGTACCAATGATCTTCAGAGCAGTTTGAATCACCCGCTGCCCTCCGGTCCTGGGCCGTGCACGTCCCATGGCAGTTAGTGATGTTTCCAGATGCTTTCTAATGCTCCTCTGTAAAAGCTGACAAGAACTAATTTGGACTTCTTAAGCTTCCTCAAGAAAAACTGTAGTTTCTGAGCTTTCTTCACCAGTGTGGATGACCATGTCAGGTTCTCTGTGATGATATACTTAGGAATATAGTTAAATTAGCCCTCGTCCTATACAAAGCCCATAATTATTATTCAATCATTCAACTTAATAAACACAATTTTGCTGAAATTTATTTTGCTGCTGTTGTTGTTGTTGTTGTTGTTGTTATCTGCCATGATTGACTTCCTCTGCCTTAGGATTGCAAGTGTCCAGGGTCAGGAGAGGGTGTGAGCGGGAAACCCACTGCTGCAACTTGGCTGTTATTTGTCCTCATGCATGAGATGTTGGAACAGAGGCATTCCAGAGCCCCGCCAGTCGTAATTACCTCCATCCCTGAGGACACACCAAGGCAAAGTACACCGGTGGGTGACCAAGAGGAAGAGGAGGAGGAGGAGGAAAGCCAGCCAGAGCTGAGAAAGAGAGAAGGGGAGAGAGCTTCTTGAGCTATTTAAGGAAGACAGGATGTAGAGAGGCAGAGGAGAGCACAGGAGTGCAAAGAGAGGATGGATAGGCCGTTCTCTCTTCTCGAGAGACTGGTTTAAAAATAAATAATTCATATTAAATGATTTAATTAATATACAGTATTTCTCGAATAAATTGTTTATTTAATATAAATACCATAGATTTACAACAGGTATTTTTGTTCAGTGATGCTGCTGGACCTGGATCAGCTACCACAATGAAGACCCTGGTGTCAGTGAGACATCATCTGGGGTGGTCTCTAGAGTATGTTTGTGGATGCATCTCTTTACTGTCCACAGCAATGTCCATAAACTGTGTTTGCAGGGTTCTCAAGCTAATGCCACCCCAAAGACAAATCGGCCTGTAACGGGATTAAACCTGTCCCCTTGGCGTTATTAGCACCACATTCTAACCAACTGAGCTAACCAGCCATGAGTACCTGTGCGAAGCATAACTTACATTAACTTAGCATGCGGCTACCAATTGGCAACCTCCGGTTCTCAAAATCTAGGCTCCTGGAAGAGCGAAAAATTGCAATTGAGTGGTCACTTGAGGCTGGCTGCAGAAGGGAGTCCATTGTCCCCATGCACACACAGAAATACACTGCATCATTTTCAACATTTCACTTTTCATCTTAGACTAGACTGATGTCCTTTGAAATGACAGATGGAATATTAAAGTAATAGTGACTTCTCGCGACAGTAGGCATGATCGGTACGCGTACCGAAATTTATGCATTATCTTGTTATTTCTGACCATTTCATAAACAAAAATATATCCACAACCGGGAGGAGTAAAGGTATAAATTAGTGTATTAATAAGTATTATTTTTATATATATATAACATTAAATAGAAAGTATAATGTTAGTATAATAATATATAGGTTACACTTACGCCTACAAATAGTTTATTAGTTGAGATTTAGCTGTTTCACGAATAAAACCATTTTCTGATATTGGCCTACACCACTGTGGTTAAGGTTTGATTAGTGCTAATGTTTGTGTATTCATTATAATTTCAGATAATAGTACAGGCTACTATAGCTTACCATTAGTAGCCTATAATATTAAAGAGGTCATTTTCACGTTCATAATCTTATTTAGGTTTTGCACCAGAACAGGTTTACATTTTCAAAAAACACCATATTTTTTGTCATACTACATATTGCTGCAGCTCCTCTTTTCACCCTGTGTGTGAAGGCTTCATTTTAGCTATGGAATACATCTTACCTCTACAAGATCTTTGTTGGGAGTTGCACATGCACAGTTCTTGGTTAAGGACTACTAGCCAATCAGAAGCAGAGTAGGACGGGCCCTGAGAAGCCGGTAAACACAGCTTCGGTACATGCATATCCCCTTACCAGCTTAGCAACATGGACTGGAGCGAGAGTTTCAAATGTATTTTTCATCCATAAAGTTTTTACTGAGCTCTGCCTCTACATCACAGTAACAACTTTACATGCATTTACTGCCTGGAGGGTAGCTAGTGTTTGGATGAGAGAGGGGAGGAAGTAGGCGGACGTCTTGTCACTGTGTGCTGCAGCAGATGAGTGTTTTTCCACTGGTGTTTGTGGGGGAGTGTTGGACTAGCTGTTTGGCGAGCATTATGACGCTCATTTTACTGCGTCGTCACAGAGATGAAAGGGAAACAGCTGGACTACAAATGAGCTGTTTTCAGGCAGTTCAGTTCAGATTTTTCTGTGGGAGATGGGAACTCCCTTTGGGCTGAACTTTGGGCTTTTTCACTTTGCAAACCTGGTACATGCACAAAAAAGAGATATAACTCAATAAAGGAGAGGGGAAAAGCTAAAAAGCAGAATACCACCTCTTTCATTCCAGTTGGACAAAACAGCAGTTTCATATTGTGGGTTGTTTTTAGTTATTAAATTATTGTGCAAGAAAAATGCTCTACATGGTTATTAGTCTCTGATTTGTTTATGCAAAGTACTACTTGTCAATAATAAAACAAAAAGTGACTATCCACACGACTGCATGTAAGGCTCCCAATTTCCCTGCGGAGATTAGCAGGCAGGTGAGAACAGGAACAGATGAGTATCACGTAGTGCTCAGAAAACCAGATATGGAGAGGGCAGAGAAGAGTACTGGTGCCGGTACGCCAAAGAGTAGACCACAGGAAGTCATCTCCACCATTAGCACTAGCTTCGTAGAGGAGCGTTCAGGCGCAGTCAAACCATAGACTGTTATGAGTCAAACCAGCGCAGCAGCTGGTTTATTAATCTACAGCGCCAGCTGCATGTGTAACATACAGTGGCTGTGGATGACAGAGAGGTGACAGCTGTAAGTCAACAGCAACAGGTGCTCAACAGTTGTTTGATAAATGGCTATTAAAAGACATTCCGAGAGGATTATAAATGCCCCCCTCCACCAAACTTTACACTTGGCACAATGCAGTCAGGAAAGTACCATTTACCTGGCAACCACCAAACCCAGACTCATCCATCAAATTGCCAGACAGAAAAGCGTGATTAGTCACTCCAGAGAACACATCTCCCCTGCTCTAGTGTCCAGTGGCGGCGTGCTTTACACCACTGCATCCAACGCTTTGCATTGCACTTGGTGATGTAAGGTTTGGATGCAGCTGCTCTGCAATTCCATGAAGCTCTATGTGCTGTTCTTGAGCTAATCTGAAGGCCACATGACATTTGGACGTCTGTAGCTATTGACTCTGCAGAAATCTGGCAACTTCTGCGCACTGTGCACCTCAGCATACTGACCCCGCTCTGTGATTTTATGTGGCCTACCACTTTGTGTCTGAGTTTCTTTTTTACCTGTTACTTCCACTTTGTTACAATACCACTAACAGTTGACTGTGGAATATTTAGTAGTGAGGAAATTTAACGAATGGACTTATTGCACAGGTGGCAACCTATCACAGTTGAGAGCGACCCATTCTTTCAGAAATGTTTGTAGAAGCAGTCTGCATGCCTAGGTGCTTGATTTTATACACCGGTGGCTGTGGAAGTGATTGGAACACCTGAATTCAATGATTCGGAGGGGTCTCCTAAAACTTTCAGTAATATAATATTCTAGATTCATTACACAAAGTGAAGTATTTCAAGCCCTTTTTTTGTTCACATCTTGATGATTACAGTTTACAGCTCATGGAAACTCTCAAATTAATAATTTATAATACAAAAATGTCAACTGGAGAAGAGCTCTCTAATCACCTAACTAACGTAAAACACCAGTAAAGGTTTCTCAAACCTTTAATCTCTTAGTCTGGCTCTAGTGCTCACAATGAACATCCCTGCGATGTCCTAGTTTTTTTAGATGGTCCTCTAAAAGAAGGCTCATTTATGTTGACACTACTATTATGTCACATATGGGAGAACATGGAACAAGATACAAAATATAGATGACAGTCTTTAAATGTTTTTGTGTTGTCCTGTTATATCACCTGTCAAATGTCCAGTAGCCAAGACTAGTAATGTTACTTAGAGTTTAAACTGTGTATATGACTGGTGAATGCAGATGTAGTGTAAAAGCGCTTTGAGTGGTCGAAAAGACTAGAAAGGCACTATACAAATATGGAGCATTTACATTTACATGTAACAGACGAAAAGGCATCAGGACCTCATCAAGAACTGATCAATGAAAGAAATAAACATCTTGTGACAAATATCAAAGTATCTTTCCATCTCAACAGTTATATTCAAGACAATAATCTCACACAGTGCTGTTGATTGCTGTAACGTTCAGCGGCAACAACAGTCATGATTAACTGTCAACGTTAGTCATGATAAAAACTAGTGTTGCAAATTAACATTACCACATTTATATATTAAAAATCATTGAAGCATTTAAACCTTGTGTAGTATAATGTCAATAACAGATAAATAATATTTTAAGTGTTGTTGTATAGTTTCAGGTAACTTACCTCAAGTGTAAGCTGGTAGCGATCATAGACTGGTAACAACACGGCCACAGGCTACCAACCTCCACCATACAGCCCCGGGGGTTTAGAAGCTACATCTGCTAAAGCAGAGTAGCATATAGCATTAGCTTCTTATCTTGAGCTAACTCAGTCACATTGCGCTAGGTGGGCATGGTTTCAGTCACATCAGCTCCACCCATGACCCGCCTCTTTGCTCATTTTTTGTTATCCGGGAGCGACGCAAGGTGACGCACGGCCAAGATGGCGACAACCAGCTCCACCAACTTTGGACTTTAAAACAGTTCTTCAGAAACCTACGGGTGACATCACAGACACTACGTCCATCCGTCTATGGCGGCTAGCAAATAACCTGACAATGTACACATCACAACAATAAACCTCAGAAAAATCTAATCATGACCACCGTTGGGTTTTGATTTTCACGTGTTTTAATGTTCATTGACACTAATGTAACGGTAGCCCCCCTCCCTCCACCGTCCCGAATTTCACTCATTCTCATCTGGTAACCCTAGTTGGGCAGGATCTTGATTAGTGCCCCCTGTTAACACCTGGGCCCAGTGATCCCAACCTATGAAATCAAGGTGATGTTACTCATGCTCTTGGTCTGCTCTCTCTGCTTCTCACTCCCACTCTTCTCTCCTGCAGGCACACTGCCATGAGGACTGCAGTGTTACCTCAGTTTTCCTTCTGTTCTTTTTTAAGCACCCTACAACACCCACACACTATCTCGTCCCTCATGCACACCTTAAACTACTGATTCACACTGAAGCACCTGGTTACTGTTCAGTTATGTAGTTAATTAATTTCCCGGTAGTCTGTGCGGAATGGCCTGAGTTAGCCTGTGGTAGCCGTCCCCCGGCATCTCCTGTGCAGCCAGGAAGGGGTGGCTGGGTGACTGTCCGAAGGAGGAATAGTCGTAAGCATTCAAAGTCCACGGGGCATCATCAACCTGTTCACGTTTCTAACAGATTTTCCCCACTCAGCGACACACCCGCTGAGAAACCAACTCTGATCATTGGCAGCTCCATTTTGAGAAACGTGAATTTAGCGAAGCCAGCGGCCATAGTTAAGTGCATCCCTGGGGCCAGAGCGGGCGACATTGAGTCTTATTTGAAACTGCTGGCTAAGGATAAACGTAAATACAGTAAGATTGTTATTCACGTCGGCGGTAATGACTCCCGGTTACGCCAATCGGAGGTCACTAAGATTAATGTTGAGTCGGTGTGTACATATGCAAAAACAAAGTTTATTAGTGGACCAAATCCAGGACAACCCAGAGTTGAGACCAGGAGGCAGAGTCGCAGTTTAACACACTTCTCTGCCCTTCTTTTTCAGCAGTTACCCACCCAAAACCCTACGCAGAGTCGCAGTCTAACACACTTTTCTGCTCCTCCATTTCAGGAGTTACTTAGTGAAAATCCTATAGTGACGGTGTCTGCCCCCGACCATCGAAATTATTTAAATCAAAGGTAAACAGAAGAGGAGCTGTGCATAAAAACCTCATAAAAATTAAAACAACAAGAGCAATAGTGCAAACGAATAGGAGAGTTAAATGTGGACTCTTAAACATCAGATCTCTCTCTTCTAAAGGTGTACTAGTAAATTAACTAATGATTGATGATGATGATTTACACATATTTGTGTCATTATTGTTTTGTTTTATTTGTTGTGTCTTGTATGTTTTAATTTGTGTTGAATAAATAGAGCAAAGACACATTAGTAACAGTTCGGCCTGTTTAATTCATCATTTTCTTGTTTGAAGAAACTACTAAAATAGCAGGAATAGCCAACAGTACCATACGTATCGTAGTGGTGCTCCGATCAGGATATTTTGGGCCGATCACCGATTGCTGATCACTGATCACTGGGTCTATTTGAAGCCTTTTATTTACCATGTAGCATTATACAGTGTATTGTACATTTCTTTAATTAGTCCTAAAAACAATGTATTAAGTATTAAAATTAACAGATGATAAAGTCTCATGAAATGATAACTGTTTCATTTATTGCCAGGAAAGATGGGCAACAAATTCCACTGTGTCAAGACAATTAAACTCTGGAAGCAGGCGGCATATGTGTGTGAGATGAGCAGGACCGCGACAGCTTCACATGATCGCTTCTGCTTGTCCGATGCTGCTCAACTCTCATTGTAAATGATTAACTGGGCGCATCAATCGCTTCTTGTCTGAAAATGACTCTGGTGCTAGCTAGCTTTGAAAACTGCTCAGACCGCGTAGAACTAAAGAAATAACTAATGTAATCCTTTTTCACTTTCATTTCACTGATCCTCCACTGAATCTGTTTGGAGCCCCCTGGTGTGGCCCGCCTTCCACTTTGAAAAGCTCTGCTCTAGACCTACAGAAAATTAATATTAGTATTATATTAATAAGATTGTCCTGTAGTTTTACATACATTTATAGGCTTGATTGAAAATACAACTCACTCTCATATTCAAATGTATTTTAATGCCTCTGAAAATGCATTTGTAATAATTATTTTCTTATTACTTAGCCATGCATGTATTTATACACACACACACACACACACACACACACATTGATCATACATATGGATTTATTTAGGCAAGTTGTGTAAGTCTGTGATTTGTTTGTTTTGTTTTTCGTGTAAACTGCTGCTACTGCAACTTCCCTTCGGGATGAATACATTGTCTTCTTTGGAGTGTGCTGCGGGTTATAAATAAAGTTTTTTCTTTACAAAAAAAAAAAGGGTGACGACAAAATGAGGAAGACGGATGAAAGAACAGATCCGCCATCTTTGTGAGGTCGACATCTGCAGTGCAGGGGTAATATTTTAGAATGTATAAATGATATACTGAACCGAAAACTGTAAGTCAACTTGAGTCCATGACTTTTACACCGAGTTAGCTTGTTACATGATGTCACATTAGCGTGACAACGTTAGCTGGCAGCAGGGAAAGGACGTGTCAGCAGCTGCATGATAATAGCGTGAAGTTACCCAGTAACGTTATTCCCTGTTTCACTGAAATATCTCCAAAGCGAATGCGCTTGGCGGTAAACTGATTAACAGTTTTAAATGCAGTCGTAACGAGGAGACACACCGCTGGAACCGCCGGCGGGCCACAAAAACAGCGTTTCACATGCTGGACGTAAAACGTTGATATATTGAACGTTAGGTCTATTTTCTTTCCTAAACATTTCGCTGGCTAGACACTGTTTGTTTATGTTTCCCTAAGCGTTACAGCAGCCAATGCTATCAACGCTGCCTATTCTTCTTCTTCTACTCCTTCTTTTACTCCTAGGGAGGTTTTAGCATGGGTTTTAGGCAGTTGTTATCCACGGTGTTGCGTTACTGCCACCTTCAGGTTTCATTCGTCTTTAAAGTCTTTTTGTCGTCCTTAAAAATCAAAGCCTTCCCTCCCTGGAACACGGTGTCGCCATCCAGATATTCTCCTAACACTGTCCACTCACTGTGTCCTCATGTCTTGTCCTCCCTGTGTCCACGTCCTGCATGATGTCTGGATAAGCTGGACCCATGGCAGAGCACACAGACCCTTTGGATGTTTTCCTGTGATGAGCAGTGTTCTCAGTCTGCGTAAATACCTGCTCTCTGCGTTTTGTTCCCCTGCTTCTCAGTTCACCTGCCTTGTTTTGGATTGAGCGTAAATGTCTCCCTGTTGTTGTGTTATGTCAGTCCTGTTGTCACTGGTGAGTTACATTTCTCCGCACTGCGCTGTTCCAACACTCTGATTTTGATAATATTAATACTGTTTTCAACACTTTCTTGATGACTGCTTCTTTCGCCAGTTTGTCTGTTCTCTCTGAACGGGCTGAATGTGTTGGTAACAATAGATAGACTCAAGAAATGATAAATGTGATTTCTTTCAGAAATACAGCAAAGACTGTTTTTTATGGTAAATTTACATTAGTAAATTTGAACTTTTGTCAGTTGTCATTGTCTTTAAAAATGCGGTCTCTTTTGTAACTTTTCCATCTCTTGACCGCAGCAGATTTGGACTGCTGGTGCCCTGTTTTGTTATCGGGCTGCATCTTTGTTCTCTGCATCATTTCCTCCTTTCTGACTATGTCAATAGTTTCTCCACAACCAGGAAATCATTCTCTAGTCTGACCTTCCCTGCTGTTTCACTATATCCTTTTTTTCCCCCTAAGACAATCTGATTGCATGAATGATAGTTCCAACATTTTAGATGCACCCATTGGTCACACTGCTCAGCCAATCAGATGGATTTTTATTTTTAAGGACTCTTTGAAACCTTCACATTTATAATTGTTAATTCCGTCCTTGGGCCATGGTCTCACACCCTAACACAGTCTTTACTGACGTGTGAAGTAGCGTTTGACCTCAGCAGCAACAGGGAATTGGCTGGCATTGATCAGCAACAACTGTGGTCATTTAAGTAGTATATGACTTATTGTGCCTTTACATTAACAGAAGTGCTAAACTGACAGGTTCTGTGGCACATTGATGTATACGGAAGGTGAGAAGCTATATAACTGACTACTATTGACTACTACTTTTCTCTGTATCACTTTCAGATGCCAAGACATTGCTCAGCAGGTGGCTGCAAATCTCGGGACAACCGGCAGACTCGTAATGCTGGCATCACTTTTCACAAGTGAACATTTTACATTTCGTAAAACATCATGGTCATATGCATCTGACTTTTAAAAACCTGTGGAATTTTGTTGGTCCATCTCCATTGTACTATTACAGTACTTTACTTAGCACAATGGCAGTTTTTTGGCAGACTACATTTTTGTTTTGCACTGTATCTAGCTTTCAACGAGAGCTGAACTGATGAGGCAAATATTCGTTGATAGAAAATGGATCTTGTGGGAAGCAGAGATACGCTGCTTGCCTAGCTCTGCTAAAAATGAATGAATGCACCTTCCAAGAACTCCACAGCTGGGTTATTTGCATGCTGTGTTTGACATGATTATTTAATGTGTAGACAGATTTTTTAAAAAAGACATTGAGGTGTTGGAAACAGTAAGTTTAGATCTAGTTTTTCACCAGCCAGCAGCCAACCCCTACTTGGGTCTCCCCATCTAAATTACCCTTAATGTTACATGGGCATGCTCCCAAAAATCTTGCTAACAACGGTCCATCACTTGCTACGCTCTGTATGGACGCGAATAAAGCGAGACACCAATTCCGATTAAAATCTGACTCATTCACATCGTCGTAGGACAGTTGCTGAACATGCAGCATATGACAGCTCTTCATGTGGACCACAAAAGCATAATACACCTGCAGTTTACAAACGGGTGCCTCCACTGCCCGCACCGCTGAACTGCCGGTCCGGCCAGAACAACTGCCCCACATTGTCAGTTCCACCCGGCCCCATATATTCCCAAAATATAGACTCATGTCGGCTGTATGAAATAAGTTGACAAAGACGAAAACGCCTTTCTCTTTCATTTTCGTTTATTTTAGTTAGTTTTGCAAACCTATACCTAATACAGTTTTAGTTAGTTATTGTTTTTTTGTAAAGCCTTTTTTTTTTTTTCAGTTAATGACAATGTTTCTTCACATCTACTTTTCATTATTTCTTTTGTTTTTGTAAACGATCATAACCTTGATGCTCCTATCTGCCTGTAGAAAGTGTTGCTGTTCAGACTTGACAATGGGTTATTTGGTACACTTAAGTGTTAAAATGACAAATGTGACAACAGTTGCTACTTTGCTCAGTAATTGTTTGTCATTGTGATGGCCAGATTACCCAAAGGAGCAACTCGGAGGAACCTTTGGATCACCAACTCCCACCGTGCAGACTACTGGGACCCTCAGACCGACTTTGTCTACTTTTGCTCCAAACACTTCACCCCAGAAAGTTTTGAACTGACTGGATGCAGGTCTGTGGACTCCCATCAGGACGCTAAGAGATTACAGATATCAGTCGTTCAACTCTCAATTTTCTGTTGTTGACCATTAGTGCAAAGTATGGGTCTGCTGATGGCAGACTAAAATGTGTTTGACCTTTTTTTTACTCACAGCGGGATCAGAAGACTAAAGGAAGATGCATTTCCTACAGTATTTGATTCCTCTTCAACTACCAAATGCAAAAGACCAGGAACACTGCAGAAACGAGAAGACGTTCCTGTCAGGTAAACAGAACTGAAACAGGGTCATTACTCATGAAATGACGTTTCACATGCCAAACTTTGATTAGCAGTTAAGAGGTCTCACTCTGAAGAGCATATAAAAGGTTCTGAGCTTGTAAAATGATAATGAGACATGAGTTCAACTAATGTGTTATCTGCAGTCATAGGCAGCAAAAAGATAATTACTGGAATTGTAATGTCAGTTCCCAGTTCTGGCATTAGTGACTTTGAACGTAAAGGCAGTCCTCAAAACAATAGACCAGTTTAATTTTTGTTACTACAGTGCTGAAGATTTAAATGTGGTTAAAGATACAATAATAACCAACATTGTTTAGTTGCACCTTTCTTAACAAAGTTAGTAAATACAGGTATCTCTCAATGTCACTAGTACCATGCAAACCAGTAAATGTGCACCTGTAACGACCAGAGGCAGGAAGGTGAATGCCTAGAATCTGTAATCAAGTCTAAAAAATATGCAGGCAGATCAGGCAGGGAATTGCTGGAATGCTAGGCATGGCATGAATGAAATGAATGATTGACTGATGAGGGTAAAGACTTCCAGGTGTAAAGATGGGTGGGGACGCTCACGCGAGGAGGCGTTAGATTAGTAACTGTAGGGCAGGAGGCAGAGGCAGGATCTGCAATGACAGGAGAGTTAGCAGTTAGGCAGTTAAAAAGATGGTCTCGATCAAGGGTGACTCGTGACAGCGCCAGGATCCCTGCCCCCAGTCATCTGTGAAAATGCAGCTGTCACCTTACCATTAAATGAAGATTTTATTATTTTGTTTTATTTAGTTTTTTCAAGGAAAGCAGAAGTTTCAATACAGGTCCCTGCCTCCCTTTATGGTTTTATGAGGATGGAAATGATGCGAATCGTACGCAATGGCCTACGCTAAGGTTGATGATCTCAAACCTGCTGAACACCAATGGGTTTTGGAGTGGCGTGTTAGACCGCGCTCTCCACCACCATCATCAAAACACCAAACGAGGGTAGATGGTTTGAATGGATTTACAATGTGAGCACAAAAAAAGAAAAGTGACAAGCTGTGTCTCAGTTCAGGGGTTGCATCATCGGAAGGACTCGTCCTCCGAATTTGAGGCCTTGTGACCCATTCGTTCTTCTTTAAAGGATGCGGCCCCTCAGTTGAGGCACAACAAGTGACAGGCGTTGCCACACATGACTGAGACAATGCTGGTGGCGCCGGCCTGTAGTGATTATACAACGGCACGAGACAAGAGCTAGCATTTGCCCAGAAGAAACGACGTAGCAAGAAAATGTGAAAATGTTTGTCCACCCATCTGTATGTTGTACCATGTGAAACACTAATGGAACAGACCGCCTTTGTGACTTCATCTTTCTGTAGGAAGAATCCCGGCAACCAGGAGAATCCTCAGCAGGAGAGAGACATGGGTCAGACTTCAGAAGAACCCACAGTTCAGAGGTCAGTAGCAGCAGCTGGGGAGGCCAATGAAAACAAACCAGCATCTTCTCAAGAGCTGCCAGGGGTGGAGCACCTCTCACAGGAAGAACGAAGTCCTTCGCCACCGTCTCAGCCCCTCTCCCCGTCACGTTATATGAGGCGCCTGCCCCCTCCTCCAGGCTTCTACCTGTCGAAGGAGCACAGCTATGCACAGCTCTTCCCCCTGCTGTGGAGGAGACGTTTCGACCAGGCTATTGACTGCTTGGAGAAGGCCTTGCGACAGCTGCACGCAGCCAGGCGGAGGGAGAACCGCCTGCGAAGCACTGTGCTGAGGCTCCGTGATAAACGGCTGAAGCAGGCTCTGCTTGTGTCACGAGATGGTTGTCAAAACAGGGGGAGCTGGACACCCGGGGGGGAGAAGGGACGAGGCAAAGGAGGCTCTAACCAGGAGGAGAGTGAGACTGATGCTATAGCTGAGGATACAGGGGTGTTTGAAGACAGTTGTGTGGATCAGATAGAGTTTGAGGGTCATTTTCTTCAAGACACCAACAGCTGGTCTGAGAAGGAGAAGGGATACTGCTTTTACTGTGGAAGAGGACAGGTGCAGGTTGGTGGTCAGGTAGCATGCAGAGTTTCAAAGACTGTCAAAGTAGACCAGCCTGTTATGCATGAGGACTCTGTTGAAACCAGTTCTTGTAGCACAGCTGAAAATGCCAACGACATACAGATAGTTAGCTTGGAAAGACGACCTTGGAAAGCTGTAGAAACCAGTGACTCGGATGCAACAAAGTCTCAAGTCCTGCTCCAAACTGAAGGTCTTCAGCATGTGATCCCTGCTGGAGTCACTCTGCCTGTAATCCATGAGCAGAGTTTGCAGTTTTTAGGCTCTCAGCAGAATTTGCTCTCTGACACGTGTGAAGGGGATATCGAGGCTGCGGTTCCGGAGCATCACCCGAACCTGCAGCAGCAGCTGTTTTGGATCCAGGGCAGTGCTGAGGGACAGGTCATTCTGGTGCCTGCCTCTGCTGAAGACGGATTGAAAAACATTCTCAAGATGGAGGGAGTTGCTGTCGAAGCACGAACCATACTGGTGTCACAAGCGGACCTTAAAGGAGACTTGGGACACATGACAGAAACCAGTGGGGCTCTGTCCAGAGATGAAGCAGCGTGTGACAGTGAACATAGTGACCAGCAGTCTGCAAACAACACTGCATCGGTGATGAGAGAAAATGTGAGGGAGAAACTGAAAGAACACCTAGAGGGATTTCACCTTCAGCTCAGCACTGAGTTTATAAACTGACAGGAATTCTGAATAAATGCACCAGTCATTTTGTTAGCCCAGATTCAATAACTGAAGGACCATTGTTTGCGTCAGTCTTTTCTGCTGGAATAGTTGAATATGCTGTGTGTTGTGGAGACCTGAATGTGACAGCAGAGAATCAACAGTAGTCAGATACTGTAAAGAGGCGTTCTGAGTGTTTTTGTGTGCAGACCCGAAAAAACAGTGAATGCATCGTACTAATGAGTCCTGTGTGTATATCACAGCCTGATATCTCTACGTCCTCTGAGCCATAGAGCTCCATTGTTGTCCAAAAACTGCGTAAAACCATCAGTGAGCCTCACTGCTGCACCGGGTGACATGTTACTCCATCAGCATGAACACACACACCACACGTCCTGCTGTCCCAAATACTCACTAGAGCGCCACATGGATAAATCCGCCGCTAAAGATAGTTCCCAACAAATTCATTATTTTCTCCTGTGTGTCATGTTTGTTCAAAATGATATTGTCCAGCTGTTTCAGGAGACTACTGAGCCTTTGAAAAAGAATTCAGCTATATATATTCTGAGGTGTTTTTAAATGTGCTGGAGGTGAGAAAGTATTAAGAGACGCATTAACAGATTGTTGTCTTTGGATTTTTTGATGATTTGCTGATGGGTCTCTTTATTATTTTTTTTACATCTCAACTTTGTTGGGAGGTAGGCAGGCAACCCTGTGTTCTCTGACTCATGCAGGAGCAAAGCATTGCATTGTTCATGTAGAGCAGTGAAAAGGTTTTGTGGATGTTCTTGGGGTTTAAGGTAGTAGAAAGTATTGTATCACACAAATATCAACAAATTCTAAGAAAATCTAAGTGGACGTTGTGTTGGTCAACTTAGGGTTTTCTTGATCCATTAACATTCTTTTTGATGCACCTAAGGTTACTAAAATTAAGTAACTGATGGAATATCTGTACAGTATGGGACTATACAAAAATATAAATAACTGTCAAAAGGAACATTAATAACAAAGAATATGTAGCATCAAGTCTGCCTAATCTGTGTGGGTGATGTTTTAGTACCGGGAAACAGTGACAGAGTGAGACAAAGTGTATGCTCAGGTTTAGAGAGTTTATGCATAAATACTAAAATTTCAAATTCAGTTCAAAATGGCGGACTTCCTGTTGGGTTTAGCGTATGGCTCCAAGAAGCTTTTTGTAAGCCTAGAGACGATACATCTGTCTCTCAAATTTCATACATCAAGGTGAAATGTACGGCCGGGGCTGCTTCATTGAAAGTTTTTATTGTGCAGTACTGAGACATTTTTCATCCCTTCTGACTGGTGTGCCAAGTTTTGCTTTTCCAGCATCCCTATCCTTTGAAGGCTTAAAAGGTGTTAGGGGTGCAATAGAGACAAATATTTCTGCCCATAGGGTGCTATCAAGTTGCATTATGGGAAATGTAGGATCCAGTGTTTTGGGAGTTTGACTCATATCAAGGACTCTAAGTCAGAGATTTAGACCATTCTGTTTTTAATCTTTCTTTGGTGAGTCCCAGCACCCACACCCCAACTCAACTTTATAGAAGTGAAACACTTATTTAATTCAATTCAATTCAATTCAGTTTTATTTATATAGCGCCAAATCACAACAACAGTTGTCTCACAGCGCTTTTCATAAAAGAGCAGGTCTAGACCGTACTCTATGATGCTATTTACAGAAGCCCAACAGTTCCCACCAAGAGCAGCACTAGGCGACAGAGGCAAGGAAAAACTTCCTTTTAAGAGGCAGAAACCTCGAGCAGAACCATGGCTCAGGGTGGGCGGCCATCTGCCTCGACCGGTTGGGGGTGAAGGAGAGAGAGGGATGGAAGAAGAGAGAGGGGAGGGAGGCAGCCTACACAGTATACACACAGAGGTACAGACAGTAAAGGTGATGTTGCTATAGACTAAATGAAAAATGGTACAGATATTTATAATAGTGTTAATGGTAACCATCGTAATGTTAATGATTATAATAACAATAATAACAATAGGACTAGCAACAATAGTTGTTGTAGCAGAGGGTGTCGAGCAGGAACACGGGGGCAGCAGGCGACCCGCAGCCACAGATCCAGACTCCACAGCTCCAGAGCTAGAAAACCTGCAGGAAGTGATAGGAGAGAGGAGAGAGACGAGAAAGCACAAGACTACCAGAAAGGGGAGAAGTTGTGTTAGTAACATGCAATAATGGGATAAGGTTGCATACAGAGGGAGAGAAAGTAGAGGAGAGAGGAGCTCAGTGCATCATGGGAAATCCCCCGGCAGTCTAGGCCTATAGCAGCATAACTAAGGGATGGTTCAGGACTCACCTGAGCCAGCCCTAACTATAAGCTTTATCAAAGAGGAAAGTCTTAAGCCTACTCTTAAATGTGGAGATGGTGTCTGCCTCCTGAACCCAAACTGGAACCTGGTTCCACAGGAGAGGAGCTTGATAGCTGAACGCTCTGGCTCCTAGTCTACTTTTGGAGACTCTAGGAACCACAAGTAACCCTGCATTCTGGGAGCGCAGTGCTCTGGTGGGGTAGTAAGGTACTATGAGCTCTTTAAGATAAGATGGTGCCTGACCATTAAGAGCTTTGTAGGTAAGAAGAATGATTTTAAATTCTATTCTGGATTTTACTGGAAGCCAATGCAAAGAAGCTAAAACAGGAGAAATGTGATCTCTTTTCCTGGTTCCTGTCAGAACACGTGCTGCAGCATTCTGGATCAGCTGAAGAGTCTTAATGGACTTTTTCGAGCAGCCTGATAATAAGGAATTGCAGTAATCCAGCCTAGAAGTAACAAATGCATGGACTAGTTTTTCTGCATCATTTTTAGACAGGATGTTCCTGATTTTCGCAATATTACGTAGGTGAAAAAAGGCGGTCCTTGAAATTTGCTTAATGTGAGACTTAAACGACATGTCCTGATCAAAGATAACTCCAAGATTCCTCACAGTGGTGCTGGAGGCCAATGCGATGCCATCAAGAGAAACTATATCTTTAGATAATGTGTCACGGAGGTGCTTAGGCCCCAGAGCAATAACTTCAGTTTATTTACTGGAGTACGTCATATGTTTTGTATTTCTGAGACATAAAAGGCTCCCTAAATGTTGTTTTCTTTAGTTCACTGTCATTTGTGATGACTAAGGATCACTTGTAACATCATAGGAATGTTCACTGATAGCTGAAAGTTTAACTTGTGGGGGGGTGTCTGTGTTTGTGTATATATGTGCTTGTGCATGCAAGCATCTGGGAGCAGCTCGGTGCAGTATCGCTGAGGATGGAGCAGTGGGGAAGGTTGATGGTCTCATACTGAAACAATTCACTGTGGCCTCTTTGATTGGGTGTGGCCTCAACCCTTGCCAGTCGCACAGTCAAGGCGGAGAAGAGAGGAAGGAGAAGCAGAGAGTTGGGGTAGGTCTAACCATGAAAATCACTGAAACCATATTCCGACACACCCTTCACCCCAAGATCAGCTGTACTCTACTGTACCAGCCTGGGAAAAAAGCTCTTTCTGTAGTTCAGGCTACGGATCTGCTCTGCCGGAATTCTGTTGAAGTTTTTTTCCCTTTTAGATGGATTCTTGTGGTTAAGCCTTTTCCCCTCACTTATACACCCACCCCACTGACTGTCTGAAGTCATAAAACCAGATAGAAAGAATGTTGTCTTGCTGGTTTCCTTCTCCTTCTCTGTCTCTCCCTCCTTTTTTTTATTGAAAAACCTTGTCCAAGAACTTCAAGACATTTCCCACACCCTGAATGTCTCACCTAAAATCTGGACAGATTTGCATATGGACGGGCAGTATCAAAAGTATCTGGTGTCACATTCGCAGTGGGTAGTGAAGAGGTTAACTGCACTAACAGTCTGGAAGAAAAGTAGAATACCAGCCTCAACTTGCAGGCAGTTATTGCGCAAAACAACAGTGTCCAACTTTTACTAAAGGTTTCCAGATGTGGAATGAGTTGTCTGTTGAATGAGAGCTGCTTCTCTGGAATACCCTTTGGCTTCACTGTATACAGTATCACACATTGTTTGTTCAAACCACAACCATACAAATATATATATATATATTTATATATATATATGAAAAATATATATAAGCTGACACACACATACGTATGTGTGTGTCCTGAAGGTAGGCTGCAGTGCTTTATGAAGTGAGGGAGGCTGAAGGGATCGCTTCTTCCTGGCTGCTCTCATGCAGAGGGAGGATCCAGGAGCGCTGCCAGCTGTGACAGAAGCAGCGCTCCACTGACACACAGCAGCAGCAGCAGCAGCAGCAGCGAGTTCAGCAGCGAGACACGCAGGAAGAAAAGTGACCACATTCGAACTCTCAGTCGACATGCCTCAGGTAAGAAACGATACACGAGCTGTTCTTTTGTTTCTGACACCTAGAGTCCGAGTGAAAAACTCCACAAAGTTTTGTAAAGTCGACATTTTAAACTTTTTAAACTTTTTAAACTTCACATGTCGTTGTCACGGGGAGAAAAACCTGGCTGCGAAATAACACCGTGACATGTAGACGCGGATTGAGCTTGAAGACGTTCGGGCGGACTGTAACGTGTGAGACTGAGCAGCTCAGGTCAGGACGGTACGGAGCGCTTTCCTGCTGAAGACGCCCATCTCACTCCAGGAGCAGAAACCGCCTGTGTGGAGCTACTTCGTCCCGGATATGTCGAGTCAAACTGCTCGCCTCTCACAAATCAGACACTGGAGCCATTCTGTTTTAGGAATCTGACGGCTTCGGTTCCGCAGCGAAAGCTCCAGTTTGAGTCCTACTGAGAGGCCAGCGGCCCCTCCCTGCTGACTGTCAGGCCCTTTGTAGGCTACATGAAGCTACTTTAACAACATTAACCTAGCACAGTATACAGGCGTTCCTGCAGAAACATTAAGAAGAGCACTTGTGTAGCCATCTTATTATTTAATACAGGGACTAAATAAGGGACACGTCTGATTTTGAATAGCACCTGTCTGTAGTTTGTAGGTCATGGTTGTGCAATGCAACATGACTTCCTCTTTATTTCAGGACCTTTCTCACTGTGCTACATGTTCTTCCTTCATCAATAATTACTGATAATGAATAAAAAAAAGTAAAGTGAAAGACGTTAAACACCTGAATGTTCAGAATGGAGGGGGAGAGGCCCCAGTGGTCTGTCAGCTTCCAGCGGGGTACCACCTCTGGTCCCACTTTGTCTGGACTGTCCAAAATTAGAAAACAGAACTTTCCTCACAGAGCCAGCACATAACTAACAAACCACCACAATCGGTAACATCCTCAAGCTTAAAATACATCCTTAAAAAACAGCTGTTTTTGGAGCAAACAATGCTCCACTGAAACCTGTGGTTGAGGAAAATGTTTTCATCCACTAGTTATCCGTCATTGTAGGACAAAACGTTGTTCAGAATGGCAGCGCCTCTAGTATTCAGTGACAGGGCTTGCTAGTAGTTGTTCAAGATGACAGCGATAATTAAACTAGGATGTGCTACGTACAGTGCAAATTGTTAGAAATAAGCTTAAGCCACAAATTCACCTCAGGCAGTTTAAAATCGGGCAGTGGCCCAACAGTATACACGTGGGCTGTAGTTTGGCCACCCCTGGAGTAGAGTTTCAGATCAACAGTGAGCTAGGGAAAAATGTAGGGTGTGGTAATGGGAACAGTAACAAGAAGTCTATCTTTAATTGTTCTCACCGAAACCAAATCACAAACAACTGATTTACTCCTGTACTTTGCTATAAAGGTGAAAAAGTGATTTGTCTTAAAAGGTAACCTACCTACATATTTCTATTTCCTGCCATTTAACTACATCGTTTGACAGTGTTTGTATTTCTTTTGGAAACTTTATTAATCTCTGAAGAGATACTTGTGAATTTAAAAAGGTGCTACAGTAGTAAATACTATGCCATGTCTTTAGTCAGGAAATTGGTGTTCTCTGTGGGATCGTTTTTGTTGAGGTGAAGAGGGCTTGCAGCAGCTTGTGGGACATCAGTCAGAAAGGGTGTGGTTTTGACAAAGCTGTTGGCTCACAAACACTGAATAAATGGAACAAGACTGGAGCGTTTTCCTCTGACGGCCGACAAGACAGCCATCTTTAAATCTGTTCTAATCAGCATCAACATGGAATCAAATGATTGCATGGAATTTGAAATATGTTGCTCACTGTGAGGAAAGTGTCTCACTCTTCAGCACATTTGAAGTTTGCTTCAGTCTCACAGCTTTCATCAGTGTTGTTCAGTGAAAAATCTTTGACAAAGCCGAAATGAATGCTAACGTTGTCTCCAAGTGGCCAAAAGAAACAATATTGCTTTAAACAGTTAAAAGCTCCATATCAGCTACCAAAGGGACCTTGTTTGTTCTGTCAGCTCGCTTATAAAACTTGTAAACTTGTAAAAATTAGTTTTTTAAAGGCTTTCAAAAAGATAGAACTCACCTTTGGTTCTCCAGACTTGTACAAGTAGCCTAAAGAAATGTTAGCTTACCTGCTATTTGTTTAACATAACCTGCTTGTTTGACTTGCCACTGGACACCGTTGTTCACATCCTGTCTCCTACCAACGGTCAATTTTAGTTTCTTTTAGCCAAGGGCAAAATCTTTCCCTGATCTTAATTTTGTAGTTGTATGACCAATAGGAATGGGCGATATGGTACGTAATATTATACTGCGGTACTGATACTGTATAGCAAGATAAAGTACTGTTTTTACTAAGTAAACTAAGATCATAAATCAATGAAGTATTTCTGATTCTGATCATGTTTATAGATAGTATAGATAGTTTATATAGTAGTAGTCAGATAGGAAAGTATTTTGGCTAACCCAGCTAGTAAAATAGATGACAAATAAAGGCACTGCTCACTGATGCAAAATCCCGTATTATAGAGCCACTCTGCTTAGTGATTTGCAGAATCACCCTCAATAACCTAATACATTCCCAGATATTAAGGGAGTGATACAATGGCACAGTGCAAAAACATCTCTGATGGTACACAAATTGGTAATGTGTTAATGTATACAACATCATATTGCCCAACATGTTCTTTTTCATATTCTGCTTTTTGGCTTTTTCCCTCTCTTTTATTGAGTTATAGACCTTTTTTGTGCATGTAACAGGTTTGCAAAGTGAAAAAGCCCAAAGTCCAGACCAAAGGGGGTTCTCAACTCCCACAGAAAACTCTGCTCTGAATCAGAGACGTTTTATCGAGGAGACACGCCACTCAATCACATCCTCAATACAACTCTATGGGGAAAGCCTGTAACGCCAAAGATGTGGGTTATACCGCCCCTCCCGCTAGAAAGCCAATCATCTGCTTTTAACAGCCAAAGCTGGAAACATCTTTCAACCAATCGTGAGGTTCCACGGACTTAAGGGTCTGTTTTACTTCTACTGCGTATGCATATGTGGAAGTGGAGACGCATGCACAGTAGGATAACCGGTCAGGAAGAAAGCTTTTTAAACGTTATTTTGGGGCAAAGTCGTCAAACCTTTTCAGCGATTTTTATTAGATTTTACTGCTCATACTAGTCACGTAGTTTTTATGTCCCGGTGACCAGTAAAAGCGCAGTTCTGGCTCTTTCCCCATTCATTCAGATAGGAGCCTGGTCTGCCCTGAGGCTTTGCCAAGATGGCGGCCGGGTAGCATGACTTGTGTGACAAAGTGTGTAGTCCAGCCTTTTCTCCCGCTTTCTTGTGACATCACAAAAAACATGTGTCATAATGCTCGCCTTGCGGCTAGTCGGACACGCCCTCAAAAACACCGGTGGAAAAACACTGAGCTGCAGACATCCGCCTGCTGCCTCCTCTCTCCCTTCCAAACACTAGCTACCCTCCAGGCAGTCAGTTTTTACTGTGATGTAGAGACAGAGCTCAGTTAAAACTTTATGGATGGAAGATACTTTTGTTACAGATTAATAAATCACCACTCTGAAACTCTTGCTCTAGTCCATGTTGCTAAGCTGGTAAGGGGATATGCAGCTGAACCGAAGCTGTGTTTACCGGTTTCACACAACCCGCAGTTCTTTGCTTCTGATTGGCTAGTAGTCCTTAACTAGGAACTGAAACATTATTAAACATTATTAAACATTATAGCGGCTGGTGCTGAAACAGATCTCAGTCATGACAGCAAAAGTTACTCACATAATCACTTCCTCTTACGTGATTGTGCCTACAAAATAAAAGCATGAAAACGTCTTTGTGTCTGTTTAATTGAAAAAGAAAGTTCTGAAGGAAATTCAAGAGTCTCTCGCTTGCTTGACACACCTCGCTTTAACACAGCACTAGCTGTTTTTGGCCACTTGGGGGCAGCAGAAACAAGTTCTGCCAACTTGATAACTGCTGTCCAACATGAGCAGGAGGTGGCTGCAGGGGCAGGGTATAAAAACCGCGCTGTCAAGTCGGACACATTCTACCTGTGTGAGCTTAGAACAATGACTGATCTCGCAAACGGTGGTTCCAACTTTGTGCAGCTGGAGAAAACAACTACAGCGGATATAGTGACGTTTTGCGGCCCCGGCAAAATTTCTAACTAGCATGCATCATGTTAAGTCAGCAATGTAAAAAGCCACATGGAGTCAAAGGGACCTAAAATTGACACATCATCACTTTTTGAGTTGATATAGTGAATTCCAGTATTCTCTCTCTGTAAGCTCTGTTTTTGGTCTCCACCAGCTCCTGAATATCTGCCCTCTAGCTGCTAAATGCTCCACTATGTTCACCAGCTGGTGTCTTTTTGCTGCTGAGCAGGTCTGCAGATCGCAGCTTTTTAAAACTTTTTAAGAAGCTTCACGTTGTTATTCGATATATTAATAGAATATAAATATCTATTATAGATGCTTTAACCAAGTATTTTTATTTGCCTAAACATAGGGCTGGGCAATAAAATAATAATGATAATTATTTGAAATAATTTTCCTCAATAACAATATAACAGATGTTCAATAAATGTTTTATTCATTTGAATCACAAATGAATTAGCACTTAATTTTTCTATTAAGATCTTTAGTTTGTTGAGGAGAAGGGACTGAAAAAAGATTTATTTAATTTTTTGAATGTTTGTTGAAAAAAGATTTTATCACAATTGTTTTGAACATTCTCCCTAAGATTTGTGAAGTGATCCACTGTTTGGCGGTCATGTTCTGACCATGTTCTTCAATTTTCACGCAAGAGCAAAAATCAGCCTTTAAACTTGAAAGAAAAAACGATTTGACAATTATCCTGATAATTATCAATATCGAATGATATAACATTTTTTATCGTGATAACAGTTTTGACCATATGGCCCAGCCCTACCTAAATGTAACCAAGCCTTAACCAGAGAGGTAGCAGATCAGGAAATGTGCATATGGGTTGTTTTTGAAGGCAATAATCATTAGTCATCGTTTAGTTTGGAGAAATTTCTGACCATTTTTTTGCATTCTCCCTGCTGATTGGTCATTAGCTGCAGCTTTGGGGTGAGTAGCCAGTAACAAAGCTAGTTAGAGGACAGTGTCCTTCATCATATAAGTTATATTAGATGTGGAAATGTTTGGGTAGGAGTGCTTCAGGGTCTCAATTTGAGTGTGTTTGACGTGCTCTACAGATAAAATGTTTTTTGTTTTGGATTTTTGGTATTGGATCTGGTTATAACCATGTCTTTCTCCCTCCATTCCTTCCTCCCTTTTCTTCTCCCCAGTATTCAGACCTGGAGACGGCCATCAACACGCTGGTCACCCAGTTCCACTCGGCTTCTGCTGACAATAGTCCAACGCTGAAAACGGATGAATTCAAAGGTCTTTTGTCCTCCCAAATGCCCAACATGGTCCAGGTAAAACTGCAGTTAATCTCCATGTGCTTCACCCTCAGCTGAGCTGTAGACGGCAGCAGTTGGGTGTGGCAGCACATGTGGCCTTTGCTCACCTCACACAGAGACAGAAACATGCTCAGCAGACAAGTCACACAGTAAACACACAACTAAAAGGCGCACGCACACACACACACACACACAACAAGACCTAGGCTCAGGTGACTGAAACCATCATCTAAGTTTTTATTTAACTGAGGAACAAGGTGGAGTGTACCATTTTAATTTTAAAGGCTTGGACAATGGCTCTAATATAGACACTTAATGTATGTTAGTGTGTGACAGTATGACTGGAACACACCAGGTTTACGAATGGACACAGAAGTGGATTATGTTGCAGAAGTAGTCTGAAACTTTTCTATGGATGTTTTGATATTTGAAGTGCAACTGCAGTGAATCCAAGATAACTACAGTGCTCATCCCTTTGAAGAGCAAAAAACAAACCTTTCTGAGCCACACTTCAAGCCAACAGATGCACATACAATACATTTTCATTGGAGTATTCCTTTGGAAGGTACAGCCCTGGAAAAATCCTAATTAACCTTTTTTGGACGTGACACTGCAATCTTAAGTTCCATCTTGCTCTTACACTCTGCCTTGACATGCCTCATCAGAAGCACATCCTGTGCAGTGTAAACTTGAAACTTGAAATGCATGAAGGATGAAGGATAATAGTTGTTTGTTTGTCCATGATAACATTGTACAAACCAAGTTAATACCTGACATCACCAAACATTTGACAGGTAAAGAGACACAAGCAGACAGATGGTCAGACAGGTTGCAAACAAGCCAACAGGTCAGACAAACCGGTTTAGAAGAGAAAACAAAGGTGGGCTGGAAAATAATTATCCAAACTGTCCACCATGAACACCCATCATAGTCTTCCTGCACAATGAGGGATATTTCACTTTGACCTCTAAATAAAGCTGGATAGGCATGTTTGCAGCCTCTCTGACAGGGGCCACAGCCACCACATTTATTGAGGAAAGTTTCACTCAGAGCCCATACAGGACCAACACTGGAAATGATAGACCGGGCTATCACCTAGCTAGAATCACATAGCTCATTTAAGTAAAAGAAATGTTAGCTTTAGCTAGCGATAGTTAGCTTTACTGTAATTTTAGGCAAAAGTTAGAAACTAACTAACTTTAGTTAAAACTGCTTTGGGAAACCCCAGCAGAAACAGATCCAGTATGCTGGAATGACCCAGACGCGAGGAAAGGCCAGCAGATCGTGCTTCATCCAGCCAGAGGAAACGATCACCGACCGTCCGCACCGTGCCCGGTCTCTCCGCGATCTCCTGTCCCTGTACACACCAATGCCCCATTCCCTCTCTGATACCTACAATATGTTGTGTTGCTATTACGACCGGCACGCTGTGAACACTGAATTTTATGCGTGATCCATGCACTACTGCAGAAAGAAAAGAAGTCAGGTCGAAACGAAATTTGCATTTGAAACAGTATTGCCAAAGCTAAATGAAAATACAAAAAAAAATTATTCATATAGTTTATCGAATAAGTAAAATAAACTAACCGTATTTCAATAATATTCATTTTATTAATTTCTCTACGTTTTCTTTCATTACGAATGTGTCTCCTTCTGGTAACGATAACAGCAGCCATCTCTGCAACACTTTCAAACGTATTAAATACAGAGGCTGTTGCTCTCAGGTGAAATTGCGTTTAGGCTTGGTAGATTGCATTGCGTGTAGTAAATAAGTGTATTTGCATGTTACGCCCCGAATTGCATATTCATTAAGGCAAAAGTACTAAATGAACAACAGGTGCTATCTTGTGCTTTTGAAAGATGTCACTCTGCGTGCACACCGTTTGTAGATCAGCTGTAGATATCAAGTTTGCAAGCGTTTTACTCTCGCAAACCTTTAGTAAATCTGGCCCATAGTGGGTTATTGTAGGCTTATAGGCTTTCTTGACTCACCGTATTAAAAAGTACGATTTTAATGACATCAATGGATTAGCTATTTCTCCACCAGAATTACATTTCTGGAAAGGCTTTCAGATAACCTTTAGGTCATCATATTAAGTTAGGGTGGGTTTGTTGTGGGGTCGATGTCACGCGGTTGATGTCATTGTTGTAACTGACTTAGATATGAGAACCAGGGCCCGTAATTTCCCAAGCTTCCCAGAATTACTCATAAGAACACTGCTAAGGATTAACTTAAGAGTAAAAAAAAAAGCATCTCAGTCCTAATTTAAGATAAGTATTCATGTATATAAAGTATAAATATATAAATCTTAAGTGTCAGTCTTGGAGCTGACTCACGACACTTTGCTGTGATGGAAAATGGAATTTCGGATGACGATGCATGGGAGGACCACTGATTCCTAAGAGGAGTTTACATTAGACACACATTGGACAGTAAAGAACTTCCGGGACAATACATTATTATACACTTTGGAAATAGAAAAAAAAAGATCTTTATGAGTGCCATCAGTTGAGCCTTCTACTCCTGGATATTTGCATGAATTGTGTTTGCTTCTGTTGGATTACACGGGGTGTTGTTGGGAAGTCGATGAAACGCGCGACAGTGTGGAGCTGTAAGTGCCATAATTGTTTCCATGACAATTCTGCTGATTGATGGTTGTGATGGCTCTAAATCATCAGCATTGCTGCATTTGTCCTGTGGCAAAGGAACGAAGCGCCATCACCACCTTCAATTCAGCTGAAAACACATTGCTGCTAAAGTCGGTGGTGAGATGACGTCCCTCACCAGCTGGCCGACAAAGTTGATGCCTGCTCTGTCCAAACGATACCGTTTAATTAACTAATTACTGTTTAATTAGCGTCATCGAAGAATTTAGAAACATTCTTCCTCTGCTGAAGTGTTCGCACATGTCTCCTTCTCCACAGTGACCTCTCAAGCTGTCTCAAACACCTGGGAGAGTAATTTTTATGAATCCTCAGCACTTAAGACTAAAAGGGCACTTCGAGAAGCTTAATAAATACGGGCCCATGTTGTAATAAAGTGGAATGATCCTTTAACGTAGGGTTAAGTTCTGGTTAGTGGCCAGCATCTTCACTTTCACTGAGAACACAGAAATAATTCCTAACTTTTTTTACTTAGCTTATGATGAGAAAACACGGCCTGAGTTTCACATGTTGTCATGGTGTGTTCCTACAGGGGATCGGCACAGATCAGGGACTGAGTGAGATCCTGCGGAAGATGGGTGTAGCTGACGGCGAGGGCATCTCTTTCAATAATTTCTGGAAGTTAATCCAGTCAGTAGCCACCTCGCAGTACGGCCTCCTCAGCAGCCAGAAGGGTTCCTCATGCAGCTGCATCCTCCTGTGAAGAGCAGGCTCTCAGCCCAACCCAACAGCAAGCTCCGTCTCCACCCTGGAAGTTAACTAAACAGAGTAACAACGTAACATCACTAGCCTCATCCGGTGTCGGACAGAATACAAAAGTGCGAGGTCTAGTCTGCACCCAGCAAGCTGTTCCCAACATTTATGCTGTTACAGTTTTTAGATGCCGTGATCTCTATCTGGCAGGTTTCCACATCACTCTTCCACCAGTATAATGCCCAGCATCCTTTGCACCAGTTAAAGTTCAAATTCAGGTTAGTTTTATAATTTTATAATTTTTATAATTAGTTTGCGTTTAAATTCTCACATCGTCAAAGTATTCACATTTCTATATTTTTTAAAGGTTTTAAGAATCAAACTACAATTTAATGTAGCTTACAAAAAATAATCATCCTCGTCCTTAGCAGTGGATAACATCTGTTTGTAGCCATTTGTTGACCATGATTAAGTCATTTGCAGTCAGATGTTTTATTTAATATACTAGTTCCTGTTACTGGACAGGACCATCTGATCTTGGCTAGCATGTGTTGAGCCACAGACTTTTAGCTGCCCTTATCTGTTGTAATAGTTAAAATACACCCTTTTGTTATGTTGTCCCCAGATCCCAACATTTCCTCCCAGATCAAACTCAGAAGCTAGCTGTGGTGAGGTTTAAAACATCACCTTGGAGGAGATTTGGGGAGTGGAGGTGCTGATAACAAAACCAGGGAGAATAAGGAGAAGTCTCTATGACGCAGCAAAAAAAAAAACAAAGATTCACCAATAAACTGAGCTCCAGTATAGGCATCAACTTTACACTTAACACACATTAGGTCCTAGGTGATCCATAGAAAGATAGTTTAGTATGCTTCAAAGGAAGTGCTTGTTGGATCATTGAACATCCCTCTCACACACACACACGCACATCTATTTGGGAGGGGGCTGTGTCCGAAAATGTTTACTTTCCAAAACTGACAATCTCAGAATCACCTTCCCATGAAAAGCTGTCACTTCTCACGTGAACAGCCCAGTGCAACGTTCTGAATGTCTTCCAGTGGGCATCCAGAACAGCTACAAACACTTCTGCCTTCAGACGTGGTCAGACTACATGTTGCACAAACTAATTACACATATTGAACCTTTCAGACACTACTAGACAATCCAACAAGCACTTTGTTTGTAGAATTTTAAATTTAACCGGTGCAAAAGGCGCTGGCCATTATCTCAGGCATAGTCATTAATATATTCATATTCTCTCATAAGCACCAATTTAAGTTTCTTTACCGTGTATCATAGTGTTTCATGGTGCCTTCAAACGAGTTGTGTTTTGACAGACAGTTTTCAAAATGGTGTACAATCAATTTTCTCACTTGTCTGGCAGTGGTCATCTCACTAGTTAACCACATTAATGGCAATCATGTAGTTTATATACAGTGAAATAGTGTAGTCAGTTTTGCATGTCAAAAATGCAAACTCATAAGTAACTCATTCGTAAGTAACTCATTCAGAAGACACAGCAGTATGAGGGTATGTATCAGAGTTGAGGCCAGATTATTAGAAATACTGAGGAAGAGTGACAGTTTACCTTTCAGAGGCTTTCAAACATTTAAATAGAAATACTTTCTTCCTTTGTGCAGAACTGACTCATCAATTATTACTGCAATTCTCAATTCACAGTGTATGTTATTGTGTTGGCAACGGCTGTTTACATAGTAACTTCAAGTGGTAATTTGTCTGAATCTTTAAGTATATGATAAGAATCATCTCAATTTAACCTTGTGTCAGTAACAAAGCACAAAATACATGCTTTATAGTCCATTTTATACGTTTCTACTAGTAATGCTTTCCCTCTGTGATCCTGCATTTTCTATGTATTTATGTTTTGAAGTTCTCTGTATTCTGACCAGTGTGACACCGTAAGAAAAATGATGTAATAAACATACAAAGAAATTACCAGTACTGCATTTGTTATGATTTAATCATTTATTGGTTTAGTAAGAAACAATTGGTCTCACATAGTGTAAGTAGTTTCTAAGAAAATGTGACATGTCGGCTGTAACAGTTATGTTTTATTGCTTTAATTTGCTACATTATCAAGATTAGTTCCACTCTTCTAGCTATTAAAACACTATCAAACTGTGCAGCAAGCTGAAGCACTAGAGGTAGACTGCATGGCACTTTATTGCAATGTCATATCAGCATCAGGCAAAACTGTGTCGGACCATTCTGCTTAGAAGAATACTGGAGCCAACTATGCAACGAAAACAAAATGAAATGAACTACATGAATCACACGTTTCACCATTATGGGTTTAAATTCTCTTGGAAAGAGGGAGTACATCCTCTCTTGAGTTTCTTTCCCTCAGGTGTACCTCGAAAGAATTCTAGATAAGATGAGAACACGTACTTATTCATGACTTTGACCTTCCCAAAGATGTCCAGCTCTGTTTGCTCATCACGGACGGCAGCATTCATTATCTGCTTCGAGGCGACGTACAGGGCGTTTTCCTTTGCTACAACTTGATCTAACCAAATCTGTCTGTTGGGCGGAGCCTGTTCATAGTTGTCAACAGAGCACCCATAGAATCCTCGTTGCAGAGGTTCAGGCCAGGGATCATCAGTCACCATGGGGTGTTCAGCGCCAACAAATGCTGTGCACAGGGGGCTGTCCATCCCCCGTGAGCGGCCTACCTCACAACCTATGACACTCATGAGGAAAAGCGAGAAGGTTCTGAAGTTCCGCACTGATGCTGAAAACACAGCAGCCATGAAGTACTGACCCCATCTCTCACAGTTGAAGTTACACTGCTGGAACTGGAAAGTCTGGCGACAGAAGTCATTGAATTTGGATGCTTTGAGCCCCTGTCTCAGCTCCTGCAGGGAGGGCTCACCCTGCTGAACATTGAAGTTCTGACGGAAAAGATCAATTTCTGCTTGGTTGTCAGTGCTCATGAACTTGCCCACCAGACTTACACTAAGATTTTTCCCATGTACTTTGTAAATGCATTCATTGAGAACGTAGTAAAGGTCTGACGCAACTTCCTCTCTGGCATTGTATCGTATCTCTACAAGTAGATCCTGGATGTTACTGATATGCTTGAAGACAATGTTGTCTTCATCTGGTCCTGGCTCTGTAAGCCAAATTGCTTTCAGGTGTTTTTGACTGGGGACATAATCAGATGCACGTCTTCTTTCATTCTCCTCAAAGAACAAGCTCCAAGTAAGCCCCTCCAGGCAGATAATGGAAGGGTACTTTTTACGCAGCTCCACTGGAACAAACATTTGAGGGTGGCTTGGCCACTCCAATGTCTGAATATACAAAACATTTCCTTTATAATCAGGAAAGACAGGCCCTGCACAGCCTAGTTCTACCTTCGTAAGCAGGTCACCTCTTTGGTCCAGTTCAGCAATGACTCTTCTGCTGTGGTCATGAGCCCTCCAGACGCCGTCAGTCCAAGTCATTATTGCTCCATCAGAGCTAACGGACAGCAAGGAGTTGTGTAGGTGCAGCTTTGTTTCCACACTAAAAGATCGGAGAACTTGCAGCAGCTGCAACATAAAGTGCCGGTCATTTCCAAGGTTGCAGCTGACGATGCTTATGGTGCCAAGATGACTGAAGATACTTTGACTTTTTAAGGTTGACACAACTCTGGCAAGTTCCTCTGGGCCATAACCACCTAGCTGGACTGGTCCATTGGTACCATTGCTTCCATGGCCAACCAGTATGACATGATTTCTAGTAGATGAGAAATGACTTCCCCTGAGAACATGCAGCGCCCCCTTCTGGTACTGCAGCAAAGTTGATACCGTGGGATGTCTCTCAAATAGGTAAGTGGCTGACTCAATCACTGCAGGGTCTTCTTCCATAATAACTATAGTCTGGTGGCTGTATTTAGTATCACCTTTCTTAAAGGTCGTAAGTTGCTGGTTAGACACAATTTCTGTCTCAAATGTATCCTCTGTGTCTGAATGGGTCAAATAAACTGGGAAGGCCTCCTTAGTGAGACATGTGCCACAAGCAGGAACCGTCTGATTTATGGAACACAGTGCATGAAAAGCAGGACTCCTGCTATCAGTGATCCCCCGACATTTTGTCTTTAACATAGATAAAATCTGAGGTCCTGTAAACCACAAACCTACACTAGTATTGATTACACTCATTTGTTTGGAATCTCCAGTGTCTCTGAAACGATCAGTTGGCCATTTCCCAGCATCTCCAGGAGCCATGTGTAGTGAGTCAAACCTTGGTGGAGTCATCTGAGGATATGCCCTGGAAATAGATAAGTGACGGGTGAAATAAATTTTCTTACACTCGGGATGTGCAGTATTAAAATATGTATTCCACATAGAAAATATGATTTTGAATACTTTGTGAGAAGTCTGCATGATAACATTTAGGTTCGCCCGCATTCCATCGATTTTTAGCATAAGTTGTTCCCGTTAAGTTTTGATGTTCGTTTTAGTAGCCTAGGCTAACTTGTTTACCAATTTATGTTATTTTCTAGCTAATTATTTGACCTGAGTAGCAGCCCTCACAGTTAACGTTAGTTATGATAAGCTTTTGTCAGTTGTGCAGGAAAAAAGCATTTCAGAGTTGTACATTACATTGTAATGCCACAAGAAGGTTTTACTTGCTCAATGCACACAGGTGTGGTTGTCAACCCATCCACCACTTGTGTTTGTTGTAACTCACAACTTCACATCACGTGTCAAGTGTGGAATTGGGGTTGTTTTGTGATTTTGTTCTCAAAAAAGTTTTTGAAAATGCATGCCTCAAAGCTGTGATTAAGGGCAGAGATGGGAGTAGGGAGAGACAGTAGTCAATAAGGAGAGACATGAGTGAAAGATAGGCAGACAGAGAAGAGGTAAGGGAGTCGCGCTGGTGTTAGCTTGTAGCCTATGCTGCACTCGTTTGTGGCACAGATTTATCAAACGCTATACTCAAAATAAGATACTATCCTAATCTAAATCAGGATACAAATGTAAGTCATTAGCAAACTATTAGCTAGTTAAAGATGAAACTGTTGGTTACTTTAAAACTAACCGTCATACGGGTGATCGCAGGGATATGTGAATATGAGTCATGCTGAGGCAGTGAAAAGGTGTTGCTCTCAAACACTGTCCCCTTAATCAGCTGAGTCAGTGTACTGGTCAAGGGATAGCGCAAATACAATGATTGATAGAATGGTTTCCAAAGTGATTTCACGGTTCAAGGTATTGTCAGTATTTTTGAAATACAAAAATACAGTACAATACAGTTTACTTTGACACAAGGGGTGGATGCTGTATTTTGTAGCTTATTTCGATACACTTAAAATTAGGGCATTTCGTTATTGCATTATTTAAAATTCATTCATATTTGATGTATCTGGACGGCACGGTGGTCCAGTTGTTAGCACTGTGGCCTCACAGCAAGAAGGTCGCGGGTTCAAACTACGGTTGCCCCGGAATTTCTGTGTGGAGTTTTCATGTTCTCCGCGAGGGTTCTCTCCAGGTGCTCTGGCTTCCTCCCACCCTCCAAAGACATGCGGCCTAGGTTGACTGGTGACTCTAAATTGTCCTTAGGTGTGACTGGTTGTTATGTGTGGCCCTGCAATGGACTGGTGACTTGTCCAGGGTGTACCCTGCCTTTCGCCCGATGTAAGCTGGGATTGGCTCCAGCCCCTCGCGACCTTGTACGCAGGATAAGCGGTTGACGATGGGTAGGGTGGATTTGATGTATCTTTGCCCATCCCTGCTTCCACTGTTAATTCACTCAAGCAAACTAGGAAGAATTTTATGTCACATTATGACATAGAAGCAGCATTCTAATGCATCATGCGGCAGCTCACCTGTTTCCTAGATTAGAGCCTGAAGGATGCCTTTGACCAGTCCAATCTGTAATGATAAAACCTTGATTTCAGTCAGGACAACTTTCATCGAAGAAAGTAATAGGAAGTTATGTTTGGCGGTATGGCTCTTCCACGAGAGCACCTCCCTGCCCATCCATGTGGAGGCAAAGGTTAGAAGCAAAGGCGCCCCAGAGTACACAACAGAGCAGGCTTCGATGCTTGACTTAACTAATGTTATGCTTGATAAGTAAAAACTTAATGTCCAACGCTCAGCACACTGGTTTTTAGGCATTTAGTGTAAAATGCTGCTCTACTGATGCACAGCCCAGTGTTTTACCTGGTATGTCCACAGCTCACAGGACTTTCTAACACTGAATATGGATATTTTAGCATTATAAATGGGACTCTTACTCTTTTACTGAATAATGGATAGCCTAATGGAGCAGCTTTGAAAAGTTAAGTAACTGCAGTCTTATTGATTAAATAGTACAGCTTAATTCTTTATCACTTTTGGGTTGTCAGCTGTTGCTGAGGCTTCACCAACATGCCAGACATAAGGAGAGACATTAAAACCACAGCACATCTATTTTAAAACTAAAACTCATTTTAGTGCCTTCTTAAAAAGTAAGTGTAATGACCTTACCAGCATCCATTCCTGCAGCCAAAGACAGCTGAACGATGATAACACAAAGCCCATAGGGTTTCATTATGCCTTTGAGGTTCTCTACAGAGCAGCAGAAGTGAAGATGACTGTGAATTCACCAGGCAGAGGAGCTTCAGGTCATATCTCAATCCACATTTGGTTAGATAAGAATGGAAATGACAAAATAAGGTTTATGACTGCACAGTTCCTCAGTTAAACATTACACCAGTTGCAAGCAGTGAACATTTGTCTCCACTTTAGGTTTACTTCACTGTTCAGACATGTAGATGTACATGCTTTCTTTCGGTTTTGGCTGTGAATTATTGTCATCCACCATTTGGCTGAGTGTGTAGCTTAATGACACTAGGAGACACAATATTAAAATGACAGATTCAGCAGACTGCTCCAGCTTGCAGAACAGCATACACTGAGTAAACGGTTTTACGATCTACATTTGGACAGTCCAGTGCAATACAATATAAAGCATGTGATACAGGAAGATGGACAGACATTGACCTCGGGTGTACTCATACAACCAGTTTCTAATTCACGGTCATTTCCTTTCTATGAATGTGGCAGGACTTCTTTTTCATTGTATTAGATTGTATACTCAATTCATACAAAACTCAAAAACATGGACTGCAGATTTTTGCTTCAGGAATTTCCTAATGTTATCTAAGGTGCCAAAAGAGACACCTGTAGAACAGCCAGGTTTCTTTGGCTATGGAAAGCAGTTTCTAAGTACAGTATGTGGTGTCAGATCCAGATCCAGCAGTGAGCAAGTGGTCTAGAGTTGAGTTGGTTTCTACTAAAAAGTTGATAACTTACCTTGATAATGTCTGGATCACATGAATGAATGTCCACACACACACACACACACACACACACACACACACACACACACACACACACACACACACACACACACACACACACATTTATTAAGCAGTTGCTCATACTGAACTGCCTCTAAATTGTAGGCCTCACTGCCGTGTTTTTCATACAGCCACCGTGAAGTTGACAGCAGACACCATCATACTTGTCTTGTGATGTTCTCATTGCTCAACATCAACTTGTGTGCCAGGAGCTGCATGATTGCCGCCGGGAGGCATACAGCCTGTTACCACATGGCTGTGTCCAGGTCACCGTTAATCCCCTCCAATCTTCTTTACTCCTTATTAGCCATCTTACCCACTCCTTTCCCTGCTGCGCCTGTCCATGACTAATTCTGCAGAAGTCTAGTTTTACTGCTGATCATCGGTAACGCTGTAACATGACAGGCAAAACTGAGGTGGCTTTAAGAAGAGCCAATGGACCGTCTCCATGAGCAAACTTCTGTGTGTATAAAGTTGTTGTGCATGTCAATATGGTTTGACCAATTCTGCAGCAATAGCTGGTTTGTATGTGGAGTCTGAGCAGATGAGATTACCTGGTGGGAGACAGACTGTGGAGCCACACATCATTCGATTCTTCAGCAAAATAGCAAGACGGACATCAAGGAATACAACAAGATACCCAACAGGTACATGCACGTATTACACACTGGAGACCAAATCAAATGGTTTTAACTCCTGAAACTACAATTTCCAGCTTAAAAAGAACTTTCCTTGCTGTATGATCATTTTCCACATATTGTGCCCACAGCTCATTGCAGCTAAAGTCATGTGATGGTTGTTGTCAAACAGGTTTTATTATGCATTACTGATGTATGCACTTTCATAAAGTTGCGAAAGACATATTAGTGGTCAGAATGTGTGCAGCAAAGGCTGACTGTACCCTGACTTTTAGTGCCCAGTAAGGGTTAAGCACCAAAAACACTTTATCCTCCACTTCCCATAATGCTATTGGATAGCATCTGTCATTATACATACTCCCGTATGTAATACAGGCTTTCTGTTTAAAGAATCCTGATGACGCCCTATGACATCATCAGGATTATTTTCTCAGACTTGACTTAGCTCTTCCTGAGTCACAGAAGACATGAAACTGTTCTCACGGACTGAGCAGGACTATCAGAGCTGGAAATCATACATCGGTTTGCTGATTTGAATCGCTTCGATCTGTTCAGATCAAAGATTTGTTGTCACCAATATCAGCTTGTGGACAAAATCTGGCCTTTAAACGAAAATGGCTAATACACTACATCTGAACAGTTTCCTTGGCACTGAAGCCAGAAGTATAATCATATAGAATGTTATAGATCTAGTTTATTTCAAATCAATTCAATTAATTTATAAAATAAAAAACTCTAACCCTGGGACCTGTTGACTAGTAGTTTCAGTAATTATTCAAGTAATATAATGAGGTTGAAGTAAAGATACTTGATGATTTTGCACACCCAGTGACCTTGGACATCAATCTGAAATCTTGAAATATCAAAATTTTACCTACGAGGGCTGTGCAGTTTTAATGTGTTAGCACCATCTCACAGTGTTTACAGCCAAAGCCCATGTAGCCTATATACTGTTGGATGAGCCCTTTTGACACAAACCAAAATGTGTGGGACAAATTACAATAAACTTCAGTGATGCCATCATATTAAGTATGTGGTTGCAAACCCGTCTTCATTTTCAGTCCAAAGTGCATGCAATAAAGGGCTACAATTCCTACACTCTCAGTGCTGATGTGAACACTGTCAACCTTGAGTCAGTGTTCGCCTCATAGTTTTGTGTTTCATTACAAACCCAGTGATTGAGAGAACAGAGCTGAAGCGATGACAAAATAGTCCCAAAGTGCACTTTTCAGGACTTTCAGTTGCATCTGAGAGATGCAAGCTCTTGGGAATAAAATCAGTAAGTGGTCCTTCAGGTTAATTTATCAAAGGAATATTGTCACTAGGGCTGCACGATATTGGATATAACTTTTTTAAACTAATTTTTCTTTTCTGCGATATATATTGCGATATGACAAAATACAGGAAGTTTCACCAGATTACTTCTACTCTATTTGAAAATAATTGAGCAAAAAGAAGTGATCAACTCGAGAATAATATTGGGATTCCTAGTTCACTGTGCATGCAGAGCCTGCTTGTCACTCACTAGTTACAAACTGTGTATCCAAGAACTCTTAAATCGGAATAAATGATGTTACACCAGACAAACTTGAAATGAGAACTGTCCAAGTTTTCCTTTTCCATGAAGCAGCTAAAGTTGAAGTGGTTGAGTTCATTTGACTTGCTTGATATTGCACTGTTCTGCGATGTGACTATTGCGCAAGAGCACATTGCGATGATGATGCTCCGACGATATATTGTGCAGCCCTAATTGTCACCGTGCCACCTCTGCACTACTCTGTTTAAAAGCTAGCTGCTGTAGCATATTGTTCTAATGTCGTTCATGTGTGAAGACAGTTGGCCAGGAGGAGCCAGACAAAGATGCACCACTCCCTGTATGACACACACTCTAAAGTAAACAGATTTCAGAAACCTATAAATCAGCATCACTTTGCGTCATCACTGACAGGTGTAGTATTGCAAAACTGTAATTTTGGCACCTGTAAATGGGATTCATTCCATTGTGGGATTGTTTTAGTGCGCTATATGGAGTATCCATTTAACACCATGAATTTAGACACCCACATGGCTGAATGCAGGGCAGCAACTAAGTCTTGAAAAGTCTTTCATACCAAATGCAATAACTTCTCTCAATTCATAAACATGGCTGTACACTGGAATCATAGGGTGAAGTGGTAAATTGCATTTTAAACAACCTAAATCAGTTAGAACGTATTGAAATTGTATGTGTTTTGTTTAAATAGGTTGTAATGAAAACATCTATGGTTTAATTAAGAATATTTATTTATTCATTAGCAAATTGGTTATCTTTAAACACTATATGACACCCTCTTCAGCAAACTGGAAGCGATCAGGTTGAGTGGGACACTTTGTTAGATAAAGTGGGACACTATAGAATTTACTGTTTAAATGAACCATTAGACACATGAGAAATACTTTTTATACTTTACTTTTCTTTTTTTTTGTACAACATTTAACAACATATTATTAGACATTTTAATATTATATTAACATTTAACAACATATACCATGTATTAATGAATTCATGTGTGCAGTAACTAAAACGGAAATAATTTAGTTAAAAATATTCAACAATGCATAATAAAACAAGTACAAAATCATGTTTGTGAGTAGCCTAAAGGCAAAATGTCTTCAGTTTATTAATGTTAGACTAAGTACATTTTCAATCTTCTGGAGCTATTGAGGGCTTTTACCTACTGTGGCCTCTCACTAGGCCTTTCACTCGCTTTTGTAATGTCAACTATGGGATTTTTCATACTTTGCTGTCCTTCAGTCACCGGATATTCCTCAACGTCTACTGCCATTCTCTCTTCCCTCCACTGGTCGAGTTTACTTCCTTTCCTACATTGTTGTCCTTACCTTCTCTGTATGCCCCTGTCCCTCTGTCACTCACTCCCCTGTCCTCTCCTCTTTGCTTGGGTGCCATTTTTGTGAACCTAGAGTATTTCAAGAAATCACAAATCTAAAATGTGATATTTAGACTAGTCTTACTAACTAACTTTAAAATTATTATTTTTTTCTTCATGAAACTGCTGCACTGTGCTCATTAGCATTAGCCCTAAAACTTTCCCACTTTCTCTAACACTGTCAGGTTAGGAGTGGGACAGGGCTGTAAATCTAATTTTCATAAATATTTGATACAGTTACATCCTTATTGAAATTTCTACACAGACAGTATAAATGCATTAAAAAGCAAACATGTTATTATTACATCATAAGTGACTGCATGATCATCCTTATTATTTTAAATAGATTTAGTCAAGCAATTTGAAAAATAACTACAGGACCTCTTCTTTGATGGCACACCAATCACAGCCTTTGTTTCATTACCAATAGACAGTCACTAATAACACCATACCAATTGTTGTGAATGGTTTACACAATTAACCCTCTACAGTACAAATAAGCTTAAGTGTCCCACTCCACCTGTGTTTGTTGTGTTATTTATTGTTTGTACTGTGTTTTTTTTATAGATGTGGTTTTGAACCAGCCTGTGAAATTTGAAATTTATAGAGCATACATTTAGACACTCATATAGTAAGCTACATTTGTAATCGCTCTGCTTAATATGTATTCCTCACATCAGAACTAGGACCTCACCTCCCTTTTCAGGGCTGAATGCGGGGCAGTACCTGCATGATCATGTATGTTGGGCAGCTGTAGGAAGCGAGAGCTTCTTTGTAAGATGCTGGCTGAGCAGATTTCTTTGGGTAAATGGGCTGCCGTATTTGGATTGACTGCTACAGTGAATGAAGACACCCAGAGGGGGCTCAACCTTCCTTCAGATGTGCTCAACAGGTTGTGCCCGGGCTGTAATGTGTGTGGCTGCCCGGTAGGTGGAGGCTGGAGCCTGCTGGAGCTGCAGATGGGAGGAGGCTCTGAAGCTTTGTTGTTATAGTAAAGGCTCGTTTTCTCCCACCGGGTCACGTTTCACCGGTGCTGGGACAGAAAACTGCGGATTTTGCCGTCGGCTCGTTAAAAGAAGACAGAGGCACGCGGGGAAGGAAGCCGTCCGCAGAGCTGTAAGAGGACTTTACCTGGCTCACATTTTCTGCGTCACTTGGATACATGTTGTTTGTTTCTGTTATGTTCTCGGTTTAGTTTTACGGCTCCATGTTGCAAAAACAGGAAAAATGACTCCTTGTGAGCCCGAGCAGCATCAAGGAAGAACCGCTACAGCACGTCCCTTTAACAACGGCCTGTAGCGCGCGGCAGCAGGGTCAGCTGCGGGACGCAGGCTGCAGGCTGCAGCTCAACTTCGGGTACCACGTGTCTCACGGGCATTTCATTGTCTGCTACGCTCTACTGCAACACTGCTCTGCTCATAATACCACTGCAAATGTACAGCAAGAAATGACACAGTTAGACACAGACTAGCTAAAGCTAATATGGATTAACACACACACGCACGTTAATTGAACCATGTTTGTGGCTGATTTGTTGTAGGTTAGATGTTGTACAATTTATTGAAAGGTTACAAGTATTCGCATCCATCATGTAACATAACAGTTGGTGACTGTTGGTGCCTGCAAGGAAGAAGTGGTAGAACATGTATGTTGTTATAAGCATGCACGTGTTGGTGATATGTTGCACCTAGTCAACATGCAGAACATGAGCTGTCTTACACGACAGTGTATATGCCTACGCCAGAAGAACAGCAGAAGCATAGGCTGCCCATCCTAAACAATGACCTACCCTTAATCAGTGTTTAATCTTGACTTTACCCAAACACAAATTGCCACAATGTCATGATAACTTGTGTTCCTTCCAACAGCTCAACTTTGGTTCTGTCCACAGAATATTTTGCCAGTAGTGCTGTGGATCTCCCATGTTGCATTGTAGTCAAGACTGGCTAAACCGAGACCAAGTCAAGACCAAGACCAGAGTTTTTCGAGATCGAGACAAGACCAAGTCCAGACATTACATGACACAATAAAATGTGGAACGAGATCATAGGTACTTCTCAAATTGATCCGACAGATCCACATTCCCATTAACACCCACATACAAACACAGACAAATCAATTTATTGATATTCCCAAAGGTATGGTCTTGACTGGTCTTGATATAAAATCCTGAGTCCTCAATGTCCGAGACAAGATCGATTACAAATGCGGTTGAGTCCAAAACGAGACCAAGAACATCAACAAGTGGTCTTAAGACTGGTCTCGAGTACTGCAACACTACTTCCAGGTGCTCTTTAGTAAACTTCAGACGATGTTTTATTTTTTTTCTCAACAGCAGTGGCTTCCTCTGTGGTGTCCTCCCATGAACTCCATTCTTGATTAGTGTTTTATGTATCATAGAGTTGTCAACAGAGATGTTAGCATGTTCCAGAGATTCCTGTAAATCTTCAGCTGACACTGGGATTCTTTTAACCTCATTGAGCATTCTGCTCTGTGCTCGTTCAGTCATCTTAGCAGGACAGCCACTCCTGGGGAGAGTAGCAACAGTGCTGAACTTTCTCCATTCATAGACAATTTTTCTTTCTGGGCTGATGGACATCAAGGCTTTTAGAGATACTTTTGTAACCCTTTCCAGCTTCCTGCAAGTCTACAGTTCTTAATCTCTCTTCTGAGAGCTCTTTTGGTCAAGGCATGGTTCACATTAGGCAAAGCTCTATGAGAATAGCAAAATTAAAATTGGTGTGTGTTTTTATAGGGCAGGACAGCTCTAATCAACACTTCCAATCTCGCCTCATTGATTGGACTCCATGTTGGCTGAATCCTGAGTCTAATTAGCTTTTGGAGAAGTCATTAGCCTAGGGGTTCACATACTTTTTCCACCTTGCACTGTGAATGTTTCCATGGTGTGTTCAATGAAAACATAGAATTCTTTGTGTGGTATTTGTTTATGCAGACTGTTTGTCTATTGTTGTGACTTAGATGAAGATCAGATCAGGTTTATGACCAATTTATGTAGAAATCCAGGTAATTCCAAAGGGTTTGCATACTTTTTCCTGCAACTGTGTGCAGATGTGTTCACTTTGATCAGCAATGATCAGTTGATGCAGTTATGATGTGTACATTAACCATTTGGAATGCTGATACAAAAATGTCAAATCTAAATAGTAAAAATAGTCTAAATAGTCCTTCAAATTTTGAGGAATCCATTATAAAGGAAAACTATGGGGGTGCACAGAATGCATAACCCACCTGAGGATCACTGGGCTAGAAGTAATGATTGGATTAAAACCCTGAAAAGAAGACTTCTTCACTAGTAATGTTTTGCTGCTTCCCAGAAATAAGCCTTCTTTCACCTGTCTCTCTGTCAACCTCAGACCCAGTGATGGTCTGCTGTAGAAACCAGATGATGTGGCTTCAGCTACAGTCTCCATCCCTCCTAACAAGTCTCTGACACTCTGGATGAACATCAGAGCCAGTGCTCGCCCTCTGACCTTAAATGTAATCAAGGTCAGAGTCCCTCATTCCTGCTGTAATGGAGAATCACAGCCTGCTGTCCCTCACTGTGGCCTTGCTGGGTCTTCTGAGCCCGTGTCTGACGAGACTGACTCCCAGGGTCTCCTTCCCTATAGGTAAGTAAAGACTTTAAGGAACACACTCCTCTTCCTTCATCCTGTTGGTAAACTTAAAAGTACTTTAAGCTGCCAGTGACCGTTAAAGACAGGAAGAAGAAGACTTTAAGCCTTGTTAAAAGTTCAGATGTCAAACATGTCTGAAAAAGTCGTATTTTGTCATTTTTAAACTGACTATAGCACTATGCAAAGGGTGTTAGTGTGGCCATGCTGATAAAGGTACAGGCGGTAAGATAAGCCTGCTTACATCTGGATGCTTTTAATTGTCTGTGGTAATTGAATGAAAATGCTTAATGCCAGTGTTAACTGCTGTGAAACAACAGGAAGTCCTGGGAGACATCTCACCCGCTTCAGTAACCCTGATGTCAGCAACACCACCACTCTGCTGCTCAGTGAGGATGGAGACATGCTGTATGTAGGAGCCCGGGATGCTGTGTTAGCGCTGGATGTTAGCCACAAGGACACCATCATCCTGAGGAGCAAGGTGGGGGAGTGACCACTGATAGAGTTGCAGGTCGAACCTAAATTGAATGAGCCATCAGTACCAAAGTTACTCATTTCAAATAGATTGAACTCTATCCCGGAAAGTCCACTGAGTCCGGCTGCGTTGCATTACAGCCACACTGCGGCTGCCAGAGCAGATAATTCTAGTCAGTGCTTGGGAGTCCAACAGAAGTGTCCCCGAAGCAGCTCTTCTCTCCACGGAGAATACACAGCAAGTCTATTTTTGACTGAAGCTGTGTCAATTAGCACAGAGCAGATCGAAAATGACAGGAAGTCAGACACAGAATTGCATCCGCTAAATTTTCAAAATAAAACACCCCGTGCAGACTCTGCATCTTTACAGTTTTTTCCCTTCTAGAGTTTTAATAATTCTGCCTCTGATTGGATAGTACTCGTTGCCTTTGTTGGGTAGGGTTTGGTAGCCAAGCAGAGCTTTGCTGCTGAAATGCGTCTGAGAAGCTTCCAGTGGGAATTGATGCCAGTCAGAGGACGGAACCAAATCGTGTTGAAAAGTTGAGACAGAAATGTTGTAGTCTCTTATGCTGAGAATTACGATTTACAGTGAGAACAATGGGAGTCAACCCCTCGCTCTCTGAAAGCAGTTTGAGAGGTGAAAGCAGCGGAACTGTCGGCTGAAGAACAAGAGCTCAAAGCAGTTGACTTGTCTCGTGATAAGTGAGCACCCAAAGTGAGGTGTAAGAAATAAAACAAAATCAGATGTGGAAGAGATGAAAGCAATTTCTGTTGAAGTGGAAGTGCTGTAGTCCATGTGTGTGCACTATAAGCGGTTTAAATGTCAGTATGTGAGCAGTGACAGCAGTTCCAGTCTCAGCTAAACTAGATGATGGGAATGTTTGACTGCCAGTTCCTGTTTTTGATGACAAGTTTTTATTCTAAAGCACAAATTGTGTATGAAAACTGTAAGAGAAGGAAGAGCTCAGTAAAAAGGTTTTCGATGATGTCATGAGTTTGTACATTCTGCACAATACACACTGATGTTAAACTCGAATAAAAATAGGACACTGCAGACTCTATTCAACATAGATAATTCTACAAGTGGCTGTGCGTAAGCCTGCGACTTCAAGACTCCCGTTACAAGACAGCAAGTGTTGTAGTCTGAACAGCAAAGCGATCAGCCGACATTGAAAGTTGTGTAGTCTGAATTAGCCATTACACATCACTGTTTGTGAAGTGTAATGGTTTGTGTTTTATAACACTTAAGTCTGTTTTGTTACCAAAATCAAAGTCAGGTGAGAAGATGGATATCAAACAGTTTCACAGCTGTTTTTATAATCTCGATTTAATAAATAGAAAATGCACAATTTCAGACTGTTACTCCAGCACACCATGCGTTAAACAATCATGCACGTTTATAGTGAACTAAATGACAAACTGCCAAACTATTCTGAATAGACCCCTTTGCAATAACTGTAGCAGCTTTGATGAATTTGACTCTCTTCTCTTCTTTCAGCTGGACTGGAGTCCTTCAGAGAAAGACCTTGAACAGTGTTCCATGAAAGGCAAAAAAATGGCAAGTAGTTGATTTTTATAGATGTATTTAAGTACTGTGAACTGATTAAACTCCAAAGTTCAAAAAGGTTTCCTCTTGACTCAGGGTACCGAACAAGCAAGACACGACTGTCAGCATTTATATTTCTTTTAATGAGCAGAAGCAACAATGACGTTTCTGTTCATTTTGGTCTTTTATTTAATGTAATTATTTAGTGGCATGCCATGACGAGATGTTCCTGTGGCTACTGCATATCTCTGCTCTGCAAATATTAGCATTGAATCCAAAGGTCCTGTTCTTTATTTGAATTGTGTCTGATAGGGACGATGTGGATTCAACACAGTTCTGATTCAGAGCGAAAATACAATGAAACTCACATGCCACAATTCACCTTGGGGATTTAGTGTACAATTAGTTAAAAATGGGTACAGCTCTGTTTTGCTTTTAACCAGCACTTTTGTTGTAAAAGATTTTATATCTGGAAGTAATGTGATTTCAGTTGGTTTCATGTGTTCCGCAGTTGACAGGCCTTTTATGGAGAAAGCTGATTGTTTGGTTAGAACAGTCACATTAACTTTAGGCATCAAAAACAAGATTTGCTAGCTGTATTAGCTTAAGTTTGCACACGTTCCAGAGCTCCTCAGCCAGACCAGTATAATGTCAGTTAATTTAACCAGCCCGGTTCTGCAGTATGTGAGAAATCAGCGGCAGAGTGAAACAGACTTACTTGCTGTTTGAGAGTTCCTGGTGAACTCGTGGAAGCCCTTGCCTCAGGTTTGCAGTGATGCCAGAGACTTTGTTGTGGACAAGAGGACAGCGGGTTAATTAATAGGCAGATGCAAATTTAGATCTACGATGGGGGATTTACAGATGCCATTCCCCCTGCTCCTTGTTAATCAGTGGCTGATTGTATAAGGATGTAAGGTGTCTGGCTGTAGATGCTGGAGCCCAAGCTGTCAAACAATATGAAAAACGAGAGTCATAAAATCAGAGAGTACATAAATAACTTGGCTGTCTGGGTATGTAGTGCCTGATTAATTTGAAACAATTAAGGTTGGTCTTTAGTGTTTTTGAAATCTTCGTTTACATTTTCGTAGAATTTGAGTTGTGGATCTAAGAACTTGAAATCATGACCTCCTCTTCTTCCCTCTGTATGTTGTGTGAGCCCTGTTTCCAACTAGAGAAACGCATCAAAACATTTTTCTTTCCAAATTCAACACTGAAGCACATACTGCTTGCTGCACTGGTTTTACTGTGGCATCTAACTTGATATCCTTCGTGTGTTTTTTCTAGGCTGACTGTCCCAATTTCATTCGTGTACTGCAGTTTTTGAATACCACCCACATCTATGCCTGTGGTACATTTGCCTTCAGTCCACGCTGCACCTACATTGTAAGTTTGTTTACACAGGTTTATTTCTGTACTTTTAATTTTTTGTATTGAGTGAGTAAGGCTCTGAATACATTCAATATTTCAACACATTATAATCATTTCTTCAAGAAATCAAATGTCATGATTTGACCCTGTTTGAGTTGCTCATCCACAAGCACCATACAGTCACATACAGTTGAATGAACACACGTACACACACACACACCCCTTAACTCTAACCTTAACCTAATTCCAACTTGACCACAAGCGGGAACCCCTGGATCTGAAATGTGAAGCCAATGAGGAAGTGCCTCAAACTTCCACTGGTTGCAAAAAGTCCAAGAAGCGTTTGAAACATCTATCCGAGGAGCTGGTCAAATTTCCTAATTCTGTCTCTACTAGAGTATATTCTTGTCGTTCCTTTATAAGGAATTAAGGGTCTGAAATTAGCTCACGCCAAATGTGAGTAAATTGTTGGCAGTGGGGTGTGAAATCAGTCAGACCATCTGCCACTTTGGCAGACAGGGAAAATGCACAACAGAAAGCCATGTGGTAAAGTTAGCATATTGTGGCGTTTGGTACACGCGATGCGTCTCACACACTCACACTGCCAGTAGTCCGCTCAGGAAATATCTGTCCATCCTGAGTGACAGCCAGTGGCAGCACCGGCTGGACTAGGGGACATTCACTAAGCTTGGTACTTGGTTTTATTTTCATTGGCTAACTTTTTTTATTAAAAGAATATTCTTTGTTTGCTTGCTTGGATCCAGAAGAGGAAGTCTTTAAGATATGGAATCTTCTTCTTCTTTTTTTTCTGTTCTTTTTTTTTTCAGTGGTTCACACCAGGATCTAAATCAAACCCACTACCTGCACAGCATTTTACTTGATGTTGCCTGATAAGAATTCAGAATATCAGCAAAAGACACTGGTGTCTCTATAAAACCGTATTGACAGGAAAGGGGCAAAGGAGGAAATGGAGAATTGTGCAGACGTGGCATTAAGGCCACTGTGGCCACAGGGCACATCATTATTTGAGGGGCACAAGGCCAAACTAAGCGGACACAGTGGCCACGGCCGTCATGGCACCAATGAAATTCCTGCCCTGGTTGTGATCAAACTGAAAATTGGGAAGGTTTAGGCCTCTATCCAGTTGAGGATAGTGCTGTAGTTGTCTTCTAAATCTGTAAGCTTTGTAAGACCAAACAAAGGAAGAAAGTTTTGTTACTACTTTGAATATGTATGATGAAGAAGAAGAAACAGTAGCATTAGCAGTCGACTGGTTTATTAGAAGTAAGAAGAGAAGTGAAATGTGGACAAATGGAGGATCACACACATTATTTAGCACAAGAGCCACCAGAGCGTGTCGGCCACCGCAGCTTCTCCTGTGCACTTAGAAAGGGAGGGGTGAGTGATGCATTCATGTGGTGTCGGAATAAACAGAATCTTTTTTTCCTCCTTAAATCTTTATTGCAAAAAGAGAAATAAAGTGTACATGGGACATAAAGAAGTATACAGAACTTTGATTCATGCAAAATCACATATTGCATATACATATTTTGCAAACATGTAATTTGTAATATGGTTGTAACGGTTACTTTGCTGTCCGTGTACAGTGAACTAGATGTCTGTGTGCTGTTTATATGCTCTGAAAATGCTAATCCAATACATCTTTGTAGTGGCGTCCATGTTGATTCCACATTCCGACTTATTCTGACTTAGCACACAAACACACACACTGAAGTCAGAAGAAAGACTTCACAACTCGGAAAATGGGACTGTCCAAGGAGAATGTGAATGCACCGTGAGCCATTAGATCCTACTAAACACCTACACACTGAACCTTTTAAGGTCTTTAATTAATGGAATTTTTCTTTACACAGCTGTAACTTAACTGCACTGATATAGCAACCAAAGTATTTCATTTTTCTTATTTACAATTACTTTCCAAAGTAATGCTTGTGTCTGTTACCATGTTATACTCTTATTACTATAAATTCCTTCAAAAATATATATTTATAGATTATTAATTAACAAAATGCAAAGTGAGTGAACAGAAGAAACATCTAAATCAAATCAATATTTTGTGTGAACACTTATCTACTGTCTGAAGAAGTCTGGTCAGAAGTGGTCTTCATGGAAGACTTAGCTCAGACATGGAAAGAAGGCCCATCAACTCAACTATGCGTCACTATACTTCTTTGCATACTGTATGCAGACAGACATGTTGTAGTATTAGTTTTTAAATGTCTGTTTTGTATGAATCCGGTTTGATTATGATGATCATACTTTGTACCATTTGTTCTTGTCTTAATACAGAACTATCATAATACAGAAATAGTTGCTAAATACATTGTTTGTGGGAGCATGTGATGTTGTGACTTGATTTCTCCATTCGGCTTTATTTAGTTTGATACCTTGACATTTTCCTTTTTTCTGTCCAGAACTCAGAGACGTTTATGATGAGTGTTAAGTCTGATGAAGGAAGAGGTCGCTGCCCCTATGACCCCTATCAACGCAACTCTGCTATCATCGTAGGTAAGGAAATGATGCCACAGTTTGAATAAAATATTAGCTTAGGCAAGTTGAATTCAATCATTGGGTGCTACTATTCTTGGCCTGACTTAAAACACAATTCCCAGCAGGCGACTACATCTTTCATGTATGAGCAAATTAGCAGCTTGGTGCTAATCAAAGTTACATAGTTGCCAAGAAACTGAACCTTTGTTAAGCCACGCCCTGAACACGCAATTGGCCAATCACAGCGCAGTATAGGACTCACTCAAACTGAGGTCTGACACCTTTATGGCTGCGCTTGTTATTAAGATGTGTAGTGGGTGCAAGCCTCAACTCAGCAGGCAATCTATTCATGCCGAGGTGAGTAAACACTTATTAATGCAATCGCAGTCATTCAGTTTAAATTGGATTTAGAAAAGAGTCATGAAAATAAAATGCAGCGTTGGATGGAAGCTGATGGAAGATTGATTTCGCTGACAAACAAATGCTTATGTTGTGTGTCATGGTGTCATACAGATCTTTCCTACTGTCAGCCCAGTCGCTGAAATTGATCAGCCTGGCCCTGTAATGGACCACTTACCTGTTTTAATGTAATATGTTTTTGTGATAGGGAATCAATAATTGTTCAAGTTAAAGGGACATGGCATATTCACTTTTTGCCATACTCACTGTTTCTCTTGAGTATTGGGTTAAGTGCTCTTATATTTTTCAGATGGAGAGCTTTACACCGGAACAGTGGCAGACTACAGGGGGAACCGGCCAGTCATCTCCCGGCACCTCAGTGAGGGCAGGCGTGTTGACCTGAAGTTGGATGATACATTAGGATGGCTGGAGGGTGAGTGTGCTGTGCCTCAAAATGAAACATACGGTAGTGATACGTCTCTAAAGAGTTTTGTTGTTAATACATGCTTATAATTGTCTTGGCCATGCAATAAACCACATGCCCTTCTGCCCAGTTGTGAAGTTAACACCCCAGCACTTAGAGTGGGAATCACCCAGTGCCCCACCATATGATATTATCACGATACTTATGATACGATATTATTGCGATTGTAAACATATTGCGATGTATTGGAATTTATTACTTTTTTTCAACTTTAAAGAGGTGGTATTCTGCTCATTTTCAGGTTCAAAATCTTAATTAGGGGTTGTACCAGAACAGGTTTACATGGTTTAATTTTCAGAAAACACCATATTTTTCTTATATTGCACATTGCTGCAGCTCCTCTTTTCACCCTGTGTGTTGTACGCTCTGCTCTTGAGCTACAGAGTGATGCATCTTACTTGTACAAAATCTTTGTTGGGAGTTGCACATGCGCAGTTCCCAGGTAAGGACTACTAGCCAATCAGAAGCAGAGAAGGGCGGGTCATAAGAAACAAGGTAGTGTGATCCAAATCAAAGCCGCTTCAGACTGCGACCGTAACCTAGCAGATGGTATAAGTTACTCACAAGTCCACAATCACACAACATCATTGTTCCACATCTTACCATCAGGACTAAACTGTTATCGGTGTTCTGACGATCTCTGCTGCCTTGCCGAAAAATGCTACCATAGCGCAAATCAATAGACTCGCCTCTACGCGGCCCTGCTCCGTTTTCCATTGCAGATAGTACCCAGAGATAGTACGTAGCTTGTTGTCATAGCGACGCCACACACAACTGCCGCGACGTAATGTTCAGTGCGACACACACACACCAGCGATCCACACAGCTTTCTCTTTTTAAGTAAAAACTTTTCAACATTCCTCAGAATGTAAAGACAGATAAGCGGTATGAAAACCTTCCAGCTGTGTTTTCCTCTGCCGTTGTTGCTGCAGCGGTCTGTGTGACGGCGGGAGCAGAGCGCTCTGTGCAGGTACAGGTACAACATTTCTACAATGGAAACCCAAACAAAGGCGAGTCGAGCCAAAGGGCCTCCGCTCAGACTAGCTTGGTTTGAGGGCGTGCCTGACCCCGCTAGCTGCTCGGCAAGCTTTATGACACGTTTTCATTGTGATGTCACAAGTAAAGGAAGTGAAGGGCTGGACTACAAACGAGCTGTTTTCAAGTGGTTCAGAGCAGAGCTTTCTGTGGGAGATGGGAACTCCCTTTGGGCTGGACTTTGGGCTTTTTCACTTTGCAAACCTGTTACATGCACAAAAAAGAGAAATAAGTCAATAAAGGAGAGGGAAAAAGCCAAAAAGCAGAATACCATCTCTTTAAATTGTGTCCCCCAAAGGACTGAAAAATAAATTGAATGCATTATTATAGTACCATAAAGTAAAATTCATGTACAATTTACATAATAAAAGATCGATACTTGGCGTCTGTGTATCGATACAGTATTGACACGGAAAATATTGCGATACTATGCTGTATCCATTTCCCCCCCCCACCCCAACCAGCACTTGTAAATCATCTTGATGGTCCCCCTGTCTTAAAATGGCATATTAAACTAACTGACATCTGTTAAATTTACCACTGCTGTTTTAAGGAAACCAATAGCATGATTTTAATGTGATTAAACTGAGCACACTTAAATGGAGTACATCCCCCAGCGACATTCTCACACCAACAGGGGGTTTATGCGTGGACTCAAAGGGTCACTATCACAAACATGGTGATACTGATACTCACTGTAACATATCCTTTCATTTTAATGTGAAAAGTTGCTTCTATTTCCACCTTTAATGATGCAGTTTTATTATATTTCAATTATCAGAATCCCCAGAATTTTGATAGGCATACTTTGTCATCTGTTTGCCATAGATCCAACCTTCATCAGCTCCACTTTCATTCCTGATGAGGAGAAAATCTACTTCTTCTTCAGTGAAGTGGGCAGAGAGTATGATTTCATCGACAAATTTATTGTCTCTCGTGTGTCTCAGATCTGCATGGTAAGCATGATTAGTTGTGATTGGTTGTGGTGCTGTACTGGGCTGTATTATATTCGTGTGCGTGTGTGTTTATATATAAAATTGAAAGGGAAATAAATTAGATTAACGCCTCAGTATAATGTAGTCCAATTCCAGTGTCATAAACATTTTGAGCTTTGTAAAGATCGCTGGTACGGTATGGCATATTGTACAGATGTACCTAATAAAGCGTCACTGGGTGTGTAAGAGGAGAATGTATGTAAGCTAAAGTCTGTGTGTATGTAAGACAAGAATGAATGTATGTGTGAAAGTAGAGTGGAATTTATATTTATTTATTATTTTTTTTCCACTATATTATATTTATATTTCATTTATATCACTGTGATTGGCTGAGTAGCTAGATGCTGGTAAATTTTAAATGTTCGAACAAAAAGATGAGACTTACAGGTGACGTGAAGATGGCAGTCCAAACAAAAAGTAATCGATAGTGAAGCAGATAAACAGTTTAACTGAAAGTATAATCAATACAACAAGAGGAAAACAAGGCTAATTGTAGTCGATGCTTGTGCTCACACTAGATGCACTGCAGCGTGTCCCAGAAGCAGCTCTCAGCTCCGCTAATAGGCAGCCGGTCTATTTTTGACGGAAGACGCGTCAGTCAGCACAGAGCAGATGAGCCAGGCAGGAAGTCAGACACAGAAACGGCAAAGAGAATCCATTCGATTTTCAAAATAAAGTACCTTGTGCAGACTCTCGATCGTATATCGACAATAAACACAGTTAAAACAACAATTTAACTACATCGCCTTCTTAACCACAAAAATCAAGGACAACTTATCAAATCAACTAAATCTAAACAATTCAGCAAAATCAGGCAGACAAAATGTTTTTATTCTGAAATGCTACATGTGGGGAAATTCAGCCCTGCAGTCAACCCGCTCTACCTCCTGAGCCACAGCTGCCCCTGTTGAAACAATAAGTCAACAACGTGGGGCAGGCTAAACGCTCCGCTTCTGAAACGTTTCCGATGTGAGTTTACGCGGGGGCTGGGGACGGGTCAAAACCGTGGTGCAGGCGTAACATGGCGAAAACGCCGCCTGTGTGAGTCCAGGGTAAGGTGAAACCCCTCTGGCAGCTGGCGATGAAGGTGAGACCTTGCTGAGCAGGAAGCTGGTGACGATATGGGAGACCTGAGCCGAGTCCAAAAGCTGTAGTGCAGCACCATAAACTGGTGACAGGACAGCTGGACTGGAGACTGACGACAGGACAACAGATCAGAAGGCTTGCAGTTGGACAGCAGGACTGGAGACAGACGATAACTGCTGCAGTTCAGGGACAACTAGAGTTTACTGCAGAGTCAGTAGTCTGCTGTAGCTCAGCGAGATCAGGAAACTGCTGTAGTTCTGTGACTGAGGATGGTTGCAGTTCAGGCACAGGTGACTGTTGCAGCACTGGGACTAAAGTCTTAAGCCACTCAGACCAGAAAATGGATTAAGTTGTAACCCACCGGGGTCAGGGGCTCGCTGCAGCTCAGCAAAGGCAGGAAGTTGCTGTGGCTTAGCTGGGGCAGTAGTTGGATGAACTGTGCCACCAGGTGCAGGATCCAGCCGTGCCACTGACTGGACTCGAGGAGAAGGAGTCTGCTAGGTCCCAGACTGTCTCAGTTCACATAGTATTAGACAACATAGTTGCTGGGGTGCTACCCAGCACAGTTTCAGGATTGCCAACAAGGTAAGTTTCCAGTGAGCTGGTCTGGATAGCAAAGTCACTGGAGTTCTGGTATTCAGAAGAGCAGATCAGCTGAGTCTCTGGCAAAGAAAACGAACTGGGCGACGATGAAGACGAAGAGCTGGTCAGCGACGAGGAGCTCTGCAGCAGTGAGGCAGTGGAGCTGGACAGTAGAGAGACATGACGATGGCGTGAACCATGTCTCCTTCTGGTAGGCTCCGCTGAAGGAGAATCTGGAACGAAATCTGGCAGGAAACTATCTGGAACTGAACTAGCTGACTGTCCAGCTGACTTGAAACCAACAGTCTGTAGACTTTGATTTTGTAGTACAGTTGGCCAAAAATGACAAAAAAGAGATGGGTGTCCTGGAGTCTCTCCTTATGCGGACCCCGTTTCTTTGGGTGGGCTGTCTTGTAGGCTAGCCTAGAACCCCAGAAAGGAGACTGATGAGCCTGGTCTGATGCACAGGAAACGGGGGCCGACTCGGGAATGGGCGCTAACTGGAGGATAGCACGCTGGAGACAGTTTGACAGCAAGCCATGACGGGGACTGCAAGCAACTGGAATGCTTGTGGCCGGGAAACAGACTGGAAGATTGGATGAATGCTAGCCTCACTGTGGTTGGGTTGAAAGCAAAGCCAACTAAATCCTCTCCAAACAAAAGTAATCCATAGTGAAGCAGGTAAATTGTCCATAAATCCAAATGACAGTGTAATCCATACAACAACAGGAAAACAAGGGTACCAATCCTGAGACGAGACACAATAAGAAAACAATGGTAGCAAACCATGACCCGCAAAGAACAATGATCGCGCAACTAGACACTAGTGAGACAGAGACTTAAATACCTAAGGGGGTGGCAATAATGAGACACAGGTGAAACACAGGGCAGGACATCAGGGCAGGTGCAAACACTCAGAAACCAAGGACAGGAAGTAAAACAAGACAATGACACTAGGGGCAGACAAACTACAAAACAGGAAACAATGAAAACATAAAACACCAACAACCCAGAATCATGACAGTCATGGTCTCATTCACTTGGCAGCTGTGGCTCAGGAGCGGGTAGTGTAATGCAGATGTAGTGTAAAAGCGCTTTGAGTGGTCACAAAGACTAGAAAGGTGCTATACAAATACAGAGCATTTACATTTAATTCAGGCCTAATAAGTGTGCCGGTTGCAGAGATGGTGACTTGAGTTAGAGACTCGGACTTGAGTCCGACTGAAGTCGCACACACAGTGACTTCAGACTCGACTTGAGACTCGAGGTGCGGGACTCGTGAACAATGTTTATTTTTTAGGACACATCTGATGAAAGTGCTGTTATTCCTCTCCCTCCGTCCTTACCTATAACTTGCCTACATAACACGTAGTATCAGCTGCGCGCGGCGACACATGAGAGAGAACAACATATATCGGCAGCTGCTGAGCCATTCATCATAAACTTTGGCTTTAAAACTTCATACAACAAGGCCCAAACAAAGAAGCACTGAACGCAAATAGGTTAGTAACCTGGGGTGAGTAAAGATGTTTAGCTCAGCATTGGCCACCTAACGTTAGCTTGCTTCTTGCTTCAGCTACGACCTACGAGAGGTTAACTCCGACTGGCTGCAAACAGGTTACATGTTGATCATGTAACGTTTGTTTAGTTAATGTTACACTGGGTTTCAGAGTCTGGGGAGTTTGTTGACTTACAGTATTTAATAAACCGTAATAATTGCATTGCACATTACATGGTTGTGCTCTGTAAGTTAAGTTAAGCCTGGATTGAGCAGGTGATACAACATTCATTATAACCACGAGAGACTTGAGACTTGACTTGGACTCTAGCTCAAAGACTTGTGAGCATCTCTGGCCGGTGGTCACTTTGGAATTGGATTATAATGGACTATAATGGATTACTCCGTTATATCTGCCATGTGCGCGCTGAGTGATAGCTGTGATCTGTTGTCAACATGTTTCTTAGTTTGGGACATTTTATTGTGCTCAGGTAAGTTGCCAGTGTGAATTCTCTTTTTAGGGTCAAATAACATTGTCTGTCTGTATGGACCATACATACTGCTGTATCTTCACTGGTTTAACTGAAATACTGTAAATTATGACACCAAGAGGTGAAAATGCTGTGTTGTGCTTGATGCCCTCTTCTCCTGTCATGTGTCAGAGTGATGTTGGGGGCCAGCGGACCCTGCAGCGACGCTGGACCACGTTTGCCAAAGCTCAGCTGTTGTGCCAGGCTGACAATGAGCTGCCCTACAATGTGATCCAGGATATAGACACCCTCCCACCAGTAGAGGGAGCTCCTGCAGATGACACACTTTTCTATGGCATCTTCACCTCCCAGTGGTCAGTAAGCTAAAGGGCCATAAGATCATCCATACAATACCTAATTTACATTCCCTGAAGCTATGGTGGCCTGTTTTCCCACAGCTCTCTCTCACTATGATTTCTTAACAAACCACTTACTTAGTCTCATTTCACTTGTGAATGTCCAATCCATGTTGAGTGCTGCTTATAGCAATAGTTCCCAAAGTGGGTTTCTTCTGCACATAAAAAATGAGGCCAATTAACTACATTTTTACAATGCATTTTTAAGATATCAAAAAGATAGAATAAACATCTAAATCATGGATTGGCAACTGCTCCGGATACCATCCCTTTCTCAAAGCCATCATCGAAGTGTGGTTGATTTTTACCTGGATGGAACCTGCTTGCTCCAGAATAAGTTGATTTTAAAACATGGTAGAAACTCAGAGAGACGTCTGTTTTTCAAACCTAGAACCTAAAAACAAAAAAAACACCAAATCATAAATTTAGCTACATGTATAGTCCAAAGCGACACACAGTGGTGAAACACCCACTCACTTAACACAAGACCCGCTGTAAGAGGACCAATTGCTCAGCTCTGTGCCCTTACACTACATCTACAAAACACGACTCTTTGATGACAACATACTTATTTTGGATGTAGAAGAGGCAAAGAGGATCCGCTAAATAAGTTGTTGTGTGCTGTAGCATCATGTTGATTTTGTCTGTAGCTCTCATTCATGGTGTCATGTTTGTTTTCCATTAACCAGGTCTGTCAACTCTGGACAGTCAGCAGTGTGTTCGTTCCGCCTGAGTGACATCAAATCAGTTTTCTCTGGTAACTACAAAGTCCTGAACCGGGACACATTACAGTGGAGCACGAGGGTTCAAGAGAAGGTGGCAAATCCAGGAGAGGTAAACTCGAGTTTATTACAACTCAGGCCTTATTTTCATACTTTAGTCCATTTCTATAACTACAAACATTGTACTCATAAAGTGGAACCTTTTGGTGTGGTAGTGTGGCCTGCACAATGCGTCAGACAACGCCCTGCGCTTTGTCAAAGAGAACTTCCTGGCAGACGACAGTGTGCGGCCAGTTGGAAGGAGTCTGACCTTGGTGTCTGCTGAGCACAGCTACAGCCATCTGACTGTCCAGAGGGTCCAGGCTGCCAACAACAGAGACTACACTGTCCTGTTTCTGCTAACAGGTAGGCCAAGATGGAGGCAGACCACTATGTAGATTTTTTTTTTTTTTAACTTTCGGCATTGACTTACGTGAAAACTATTAATTTCTCCACGATTGGCACTATCTAACTACCTTATGGAAATGCGTAAGCTCTACAGCACTCTCGCAGCTGCATCACCACTCTGTAGGAAAGATACATTGCCTATTCTTTGAAGATTTCCTCTGCAACTTCTCCTCTAAAATAAGAGCCCTGTCAGGACATCTTGGGAGATTAAAGACAAAATTAAAAAGAACATGGGCTTATGGAAAGCTATTGTCCCAACATGAGCTTGCCTATCCAAGCCGTTATTTTCTATGTAATAATTTGGTTTTGATTGAGCAAGGTGGGCAAGTTTATAAGTAAGTAAGTAAGTAACCAAAATGTTAGCAATACTGAAAATGATGTCTGGAGAAGTTTTCAAAAATGTGACAGTAAACGCCCATGTCCTCCCTTATCAAATGTGTGATCAAACTTCATGAAAACAATAATGTATCTGTAATATTTAAACTTTTTTATGCATTCATTCTCATAGACCGCAGCAAAGCCATCAGTACAAAAGGAGCCCTGGTAGTCTAGGGGTTAAGGTGCCAAATATGAATAACAAGGTGCCTTGTTCAAATCCAGAGGGGGACCTTTCTTCATTCAGTCCCCATCTCTTTCTCCCCTGACTTTTTTATCTGCTGTTGACTTTGTAGTAAATGCATAAAATCCACCTAAAACAGTTCACCCTCTTCCAGACTCACCATGACACACTCCAACACAAATATTCCAATAACTGACTGTGGGGGGATTGTCTTGCTGTTCATTGTGTTGAACTGATAAACTAGGAGCTCTACGGGGCTGAAAGCTGAACCACTGACAGACTCACTGAGGTCCACCATACTATTCTGTGTTGTTTCTTCCCCTCTATGCTCTGGTTGAGCTGGTAGGAGCTTAAATCCCAGTGTTGACTTTCAACTTCTCTCTATTCTGTCAGAACGAACGGAGCTGTAGGTCTGAGGATTTGGGCTGAATGATCGGATTGAACTGAAAAAACTGCACTCCTCCAAACATACAACTGTTACAACATACAACCGAAACAAACATCTGCACTCTAGTGTCAACTGTTGCTTTACCTGGTCCGTGACTTGTAACATAAAAGTGTACCAAATGTTGTACCGAGGGAAGTCTGTGCGAGTGTACATAGACACAGAAGACGACCGCTAACGCCCCGCCCCACCCGATCTCATCGTCCATCCTGATGCTTCATTGTAGACTTCGTCTAATAGAAATTTTGTAGACATCGCCCAACCCTTGTACCCTCACATCTTGATGATTTTGTTCATGTATGTGCTGTTGATGTTTTATCTGAGAATACTGACAAGTTACCGTCAAAACACAACACAAACTGATGTTTCTCTCAACAGTATCAAGTTTGTCCACTTTTCAATCACTAACTGTTGAACTTTCCTTACTAACTTTGTTTCAGAGTCTGGTTACCTACACAAAGCAGTGCTGCTGCAGAGTGGGGCCCACATCATAGAGGAGGTCCAGGTTTTTGAGCAGCCTCAGCCTGTCAGGAGCCTGAAGCTCTCCATACCCAAGGTAGACACTGAGATTTACTTTGTGATTAAGATCATGTTAGAGATTTAGACTGCTGGGGTGGTGATAAGACGCGTGCCTTTGGTGCGAGAGACCCGAGTTCAACTCCCCACCAATGTGTCCCTGAGCAAGACCCTTAACCCCTGTGACCTGTGACATAAATAGCAATTGTAAGCCGCTTTGGATAAAAGTGTGAGCTAAATGAATAAATGTAGACTAGATGCCTTCAAGATACCAATCCTAAGCTTGATGTCTGGTCATCAACAACCTCATGGACCAGCTTGTAACTCACTGTAAACAGCAGTTGATTCAACTGTGACGACAAAACAGATTTCAGAAATGATGGTATTATTAGATAGCAGTATTTTTCAAGTCTCATCTGTCCTTGATGTCTATCCTAAAATTGTGTGTGCTGAGCAAAATATCAGATGCAGGTTTGAGAAAAGAGTAGGGATTGTACTGATAGAGCTGGCATTCTTCTTAATGTACAGGTAAGTTAGCTTACTAACGTTAGTATATTAGGTTGTAGAGGAGGCATCAAACTAACTGCACTCGTAGGCTGCTGTCTTTGTCTTCTTACCATCATACCATACGTATCATATGCATGCTGGTTATTACCTCAGAGTCAGTAGCAACAAGAACATTTTACATCTCTGCTCTCACCCCTAATGAAAACTGACAGTTGTAGTAGATCTAATGGCATTTTGAGAGAGAAGTAGTATAGAACCCTAACCTGGTAACACTTCAGGGGAAATGTCTGTGCTGTGAATGAAAGCAGTAACATGTAACCAGCATGTAAAGAGTCATGTCCGTCTGACGCTTTCACATTGAGCGAGTTTACCAATCACAAGATCACAAGCACTTTGAGTTTCTATGATAAAGCGTTATATAAATGTAATGCATTGTTTATTATTATTATCATTTTTATTATTATTACTCCTCCGATGACGTATTTGAATCGACATCTGCATTATGGTTGCATTCCTAGCCAATGCATTTGCAGATGATTCGATAAACAAAGCTCTGTTTTTTTTCAGAGACTGGAAACTGGACCGATACAGCACCAGACAAAAACATCTCCTCGCCCACCACGTTTCTGAAAACAATTAGACAACTTCTAGTTTCACCATCTCCCGAGTTTTATGGTGGTTGGCATCAATCAGTTTTGCATTACCGACATCTGCTGGACTGTCCGTTGCCCCATCTAATCCAGCATTGCCATGGCATGTGTTTAAAGGCGCAAGACTGAAACATTCCTGAATGAAGCTCCATGTGTGATTAGTGAAAATCACTAGCAGTGCCAGAAAGGTTATTCCAGTAATTTACTGGGAACTGTGTATGAAAAAGGCTTTAGAGACTCATCCAAGTGAATCACCTCACTGACTTTTCTTATTTTATAGCATCGTACCATTCTGTCCCTTTGCAGGGTATGATCTATGTTGGCACATCAGAGGGTGTGGTGAGGGTTCCAACAGCCAACTGCTCTTTCTACTGGACCTGTCAGCAGTGTGTTCTGGCCCGAGATCCCTTCTGTGGTTGGGACCCTTTCTGCAGGGCCTGTGTGAAGGCCTCTAACACCCAGCCTAGCATGTGAGTACCACAAGATTTTGCAATTATTATGGTGAAAATTTCTCATACTGGGTAGAAACAATTTAGTGGCCTAGTTTTTCATTTTAGGAAAAAACTTGTTGATTGAATGGAAATGACACCAACTGTCTAAAATAATGTTAACAAGTGGTTGTTTTCATTTGGTCAACATCATACGGTTACTGACATTGACTGAGAATCCCCACAGACATGCATTTTAGATTGGTTGCCAAGCTTCACGATAGGGCTGGATGATACGGCCAAAAATGTTCTCACGCTAAAAAGTTTCATATCTTTCAATAGTAGATAATTATCACAATAAGTATCAAATCGTTATTTCTTTTGAGTTTAAAGGCTTTTTTTACTCCTGAGTGAAAGTTGAAGAAACCTGATAATTGTGGTTACAACTCTAATTTATGGTCAACACTTTAGAACCAAAATCAAACAGTGGATCACTTCACAAATCTGAGGTAGAACATTCAAAAGAATCATGATAAAATCTTTGTCAACAAATATGCATGATAAAATAAAGTTACAAACAAACAAAATAAACATCTTAATAAAAATATAAGTACTAATTTGTGTATTATTCAAGTGAATAAAACATTTATTGAATTTTTATTGAACATTTGTTACATTGTTGTTGAAAAAAATATCTTCTCTAATATGAGCCTGTCAGAGGGCAGACTCCATGCGATGAGAGAACATTGAGAGTTGTGTGCTGCTGATAGCCACTAGCTCTTTTTGTGAAGGCTGTGATGGACAGGGGTGTGCGATATGTATCGCATTTGATAATATCTAAATTGTTGTTTTTAACTAGGTGTGAGCAGACATTATTGGGTAGGCAACGTCACTCACTTTGCAAATTCAAAAACACCTTGTCCGGGCAGTCACTGCTTCATGCATGTAGTACACATGACTGAAGTTAAAAATGAAAACAAACAGTGTCAGGAGATCAAACACAGACACCACCAGCCTCACAGTTAGACTGAATCACTAGATGTGGATCAGCCTCACTCACATGGAGGTGGGTTGGCTTTGAAAAGACGGATGTTGCTGAAAAGGTGTCAATTAGCAAACTATGTCAAATATCGGTTTCCATTAAAGACCACAAACAAACCATTGCACGGAATATCAAGACTATGAAAAGCTTCAGGAGTCAGCTGTCCGCGACAGACCCGAACCAGCCGAGGTTCAAGCACAGAAACACACTCCAGTTCCAACACGCTAAACTGATGATAGAACCAAAGCCACTAAGACAACAGGTAGGACAGAACTCAGGGCTAATATAGCACAGATGAAATGGTTTACTCAGACTTGCACTGATGAATTCTGTGTTTTTATATTTCTTTCACTTAATTGCTTCAGTTTAAAACATAAATAAGACCTGTCTCCATTAATGTCATTATTAAGCAACGATTAATTCTTGGCATTGATTCTACACGTCTCTGGAGCTCTGCTGGATGAAGCAGAAGTTATTCCCTTATTTGGTGTTTTGATGACTGTGGTGGAGAGCACTACCTAACATGTCGGTCCTAAATCTCCCATAGGTGTTCACCTGGAGATCTGGTGACTGTGAGGCCGTAACATATGAGTCACATCATTTTCATAGCCATCAAATGATTCAGTGAGCCCTCATGCCCTATGGATGGGAGCATTGTAGAGATGTCCTGGAAGAGACCGCTCTGTCAGGATATAAATATTTCATTATAAGATAATGATGTCAGAACCCTTTCCTCTGTGGTGTCAAGTGGATCCAAATCATGCAAGCAAAAGCCCCCAACAGCACAAGCGAGCCACTGGCTTTCAGACCTGTACCGTCCTCTTGGTGTACGCCACACATGCATTTGCCCGCTCGAGAATATAGAGACTCATCTGACCATACCCCTTTTTTCCACACCTCTGTAGACCAGTGCCTGTGTTTATTGCACCACTGAACTCTCATCAAGCTCATCAAATGCGTGCTGTCGATCACACTTTCCAACCCTGTTTGTTGACGTCTTTCTCATAGATCTAAATGCATTTTAGTCACTGTTGTTGGTGAAACACAAGCCGGCTAAGAAGTCTTTGTTCTTGTCGTATCTTTCTTGACGTGAGACTCTCGCGCTAAATTGTGATTATAGTCATAAGCAGTGAATAAATGGAAGTCGGAGCAGCCTTCTCAGTTGTAGTTTTTCCTCCTCAGAGGCCAGGATGTAGACAGAGGGAATGTTGAAGAGGCCTGCAACAGTGTTTCATTAACACACAGAGCCAGATTTGGTCCAAACATACTGCCTGCAGGTAAGTGTCACTAATCTCAACTGCTTTGCTTTGCTTAAAGGTGCAATGTGCACGATGTGGCCGGTATTGTTTTTTGTTTTTTTTATCTAACATTATCAACAGAATGTAAATATGTAACGGTTCTGATATGCGTGAAAGATGTTTGTGCTGTGTTCCAGAGATATCTATTGAAGTTAGCATGCTAACCAGCTACGTTGTACCTGAAGAGCTGATAGTCCGATAGTACAGCTCATATTTATTAAGTAGGCTCAGAGTTAGAATATTTGCCACACACCTGTGTTAGAGTTCACGCAGGGTTTCAGGGGTGTGGAGGGCCTTGGTGTATTGCTGGATATCTGCCTTATGTCCTGCAGGTGAGCTGGTGTCTGTGTCTCTGAATGAAGTGGTGCGGCTGCAGTGTCCCGCAGCATCGCGGCTGTCCCAGCAGCTGTGGGAGCGTCCCAACAGCCGGCTGTCCTCAGACCTGTACCTGCACCTGGAAGATGGGAGTCTGAGCTTTGTGGCCACTCCCACCACACTGGGCCACTACCTCTGCCTGTCCACTGAGAACGGGTACCAGCAGACTATGGCCATCTATCATGTCAAACAGAAGAGCAACCCAGTGGCTCAAACTCCAACCAGCTACACGTGGCCTCAGACACACCGAATCCCCACCACGCAGGCTGTGGCAAGGCGTAGGCCTGGGCCTGGACTGCATGCCTCTGTGGGGACTTGGCCTAAAAGAAAAGAAACAAGACAAGGAGAGACTGAGCCAACAGTGCCCAGCAGGGACACTCAGGTGACCACCAGACAGCTGGGCAGAAACTTGACCCTGTGGACAGAGGAATCTGGGCAGAAAGAGGCAGAGTTTTGGGATGGTGTACCCCTGGTGTTGGCCCGAGGCCCCTGCTACCTAAAGGAGCTGGTGGTTGTGTCAGTTCTGCTGGTGCTCTGCCTCAGTCTGCTGATCATCATGCTTATTTATGTTATCAGACAGCGATACCGCAGCCGAACTGCCCCACAGGCAGGGACTCCAACCAGAGACTTGGACAGAAGGACCCCTGTGGAGCAGGAGGCTCTCAGGGGGAACCAGTTTCTGAGCAAATGCAATGGACAAGCCCTGCACAGCGGACAGGCTAGTGGGTTGGTTTGTAATGGGGCACTCACAGGCTCTAATGGGCATTTGCCCAACACCCCCATCTGAGTAGTCCCACACATTTAAAGATGAGACCAGAGGTGGAGGGAGGCTCTCCCAGGTACCAGAGTCACCATGCTGACTTCCAGAGGGAGAATCTGTTTGCACAGCCAATGACAAGGTACAAGCACTGTGGACCCCTGTGATCCTGATTGGTAAGCTGGGACCTAGTGGATGGTAAAAATTAAAGCCAATCTTCCTGTGGTACATAAATGAAGACGCATGACTGACGCTGAAACACAATAGCTGTGATGTTCTGAATATTAAGTGTGTTTTCAGTTACTAGACAGTGACGATTAAGACAAAAAGGTACAAGCTGATTCAGTACAGTAAAAATATTTTTATAGAATTTTCATTGTTTGACACAAAGTCAGTGACCACTGCAGTTATCCATCTCTTTTCATGGGATAATTACATTGTCAAGAGTTTTTTCAATACACATATGAACAGTAAATAATAGAAGAATAACATTTTGAAATGTCCTCTCTCATTTTGAAAAGAGGAGTCTGGACCCATGTTCATCAAACATTTTAGAATCAGTAATTTTACATACCTTAGTAAACATGCAGCCACAGCGTCTCATGGTGTTTACATGCACTTCGTTAAACAGCCTACAGTCGTCTTTCTGCAGTCACGTGATTCTTTAAATGTCATGTAAGTAAGAAATCTGTGGGGCTTCTCATTTGCCTTCCTTCATGTGTCTTTGCTCTTCGGGTGACCTGGAAGAAGGAGGCTTCCCATAGGAGGCGTGAGCGAGGAAACAAGAGACTGTCCTTCACCGGAATCTTTTATCAGACCGAGACGCCTCTTTATTGGGAGCCTGTTAGTGATTGGACGCTGACTACATCACGGCAGCTTTATACTGTGACAAACAACCGATTCAACTATTTCATTTGTGTTCTGATTCACCATTTAGGTCAAATGATTGGACCTGTGGTAACTGTAGGGTTGATTAATAAAAGAAGCATTAAACAACTTTTATCTTTACATTGTAGGTAAGTTTACCGTTTCAACTTGTATTATGAATAATATAGTCAAGGAAAGGCAAGTCGGTTGTCTTTCAACAGCAAAAAACATTTTAATTAAATATTAGTTTTTATGAGGCCCAGCACCCCTGTGTGTCAGGTAGAAAACATTCACTTCTGTCATGTTGGAGAAAGTTACTACAACTGTGTGTCCTTATGATTACAGGGCATACAGCTACACACCTGCAAACTGACAGCTAATCCAGCTGTGTCGTGATCATCAGGAATTGAGGTCACATGGTGGGTCAGAGGAAATAACATGTTGTTTCTCTAAAAGCATGCTTCTTTGATTCTTCTCTCCTCACATATTTTCCTCGCCATCTAAGACACTAGTGAGACAAATGAGAAGCACCCACGGTAATCTGGGTAGGGAATTAGACAAACCTGGAGAATGTCAGTCGTTCCCCATGTATACATGTAACTGGGTTATTGATCTGCTTTACATGTAAGCATGAGCAGGACAACACCTAAATGTAGACATGTATCATCATCTTCCTAATAGTTGGATTGTAAGCCAGACTAAAACTGCACAAAGTAGCCTCAAGAACTCTAAATAAGTCAGTTCCCACCAGGTATATTTACTCTGAGGAAAAACTCTTAATACAGAGCCTGTCCCCCCCCACTACACACACAACATCAGGAAGTGTTGTCTTATATCACAGCAACAGTTAAACTAAGTAAGCCATGGCTCCCAAATAATGTTGGGGGTAGGGGAGAAATCTGATTACTGCCCTTCTGAGTGTTTACATAGGTGTTACACTAAGTGGGTTACAGTGCTATTAAACTTGATGTTTGATTTCCTGCTTAATCTTGTGTGCCTGTAAATGTACTGACAGAGGGTTTGATCATGTTTATATGGGGACACCACTTTTTAAAACCATCTCTTAGTGTTGGGTATTCTGTTGAATATCTGTGGTACAGGAGATTTCAGGTGCGCTAAGATCCATCAGATCTTGGTTTAAAACAGTATCTATAGACCCCCCGTGGCTGAACAACCCAAATCACTGCTGCTGTATTTGTACTTCGTGTTGCACACACGTGTACATTGCAAGAGCTGGACGCAGTTTGTTTCCGTTGTTAATAAGTCCCGAATAACATTGGGTTGGTAGTTTTTAAAAAAGACATTTGTGTCATTCAACACTTGCTGGGAAGTCTGAACAGAGTCGCTGCAGGAGGTAGACTCTCCTTGGTTAAGAAAGCTCACTGAAGGCTTTAACTTCTTAGTGGAAAATAAGGACCAAAAATAGGACCGATCTTTTACTCTTGAGATGCTTCATAAATAGAGGCCCTGGTTGGTCATCATGCTGACTCTGAAAAATGCTTGCCTTTGTAATACCTTCAGCACAATCATCAGTTCTTTGTATATTGTCTTTTTAATGTGTTTTGGATACTGTATTTTTAAATAACTATAAATTCCTATGCCACTGGGGTGAATGGCAATATGATGACCATTCACTCCAAAGCTCATTCAGAAGACCAGCTACATTTTGTGATGTTTAGAAAATCTAGAAGGAATAAAAATTATCAACAAATTGTGTTATTTAATTCTTTTTTTCTGGGCAAAATCAAACCTTTATGCATTTTTGTCAGCTTACATTTTTTTGCCATGCTATGTAGTACACTTAAGATAGCTGTTGGCTCTTTTCATGAAACCTTGTTAGAAATGGAAAACAGTGAGTGGTGAGATATGTAGTCCCTGTGAGGGGCTCTTACTGTACTCAGACTTAGAACAGGCATGGATTATGCTCAGATGGACACTGGTTGAAGTAATGTTACAAAGTCTGACATATTAAAGACGGCTGTTCCTGCTTGAGTTCAGCCTGTAGGAGCCATGAGGCCTCATTACATGTTTCATTTAGAAAACTTTGTCTGGTTAGTTAATGTTAGACTCTCCTTTGAAATTCCCAAAATGTCAGATGCATCCTTTAAAATATGTAATGTAGTAGATTTCCTTCAGGTTTAGCCCACTGCTAGCTTTCTATCCATTTGTTCTACTTTGTAAATCTGTCACCACATTTTTATTTTACTTTTTATTTAACCTATATTTAGACAGGTAATCTCATTGAGACATGGGGACCCAGGTGCACACATTATCTTTGTTTTAACTTGGGGAAGGCCGTGTGCATGTAAAGGTTTCTGTTACCCAAGCAGAGCTGTTCCCTCAGAGAAAAACAGATGCAGCGACATGTTCCTAAGACATACAAGGATATGAAGTAATTAGTAAAGAAGGTCCTGATATCAAAACTATGTTCAGGGTTGGGTTGGAGAATTTCTCAATCTGTCTAGTGTTGACCTTAATGAAAATCCCCCATTGGAATGTGATTTTTACCGAACGTGGACAGATTCCCACCAGCTGCAGCCTCCTTAAAGTTGTGAACTGTGGAAAAAAATGTCCTTGCGTTTCGTAGTTCCACAACATGATACTGAAAACAGCTGTCACAACAAGACAAAACAACTGCTGGGTTGGCTGAGCGAGAGCTCACGTTGTTGGTTTGGGCGAAAAAGAGAGGCCTGTTGATTTCCAAACACTTATTTATGCCACCTCTATGCATGCGTGTAAGATTTTCAGAATACCTCAAACACTGACTTTGACCTAGACACTGTGTGTTCCCACTGCTCCTAAATAGTTAGGCTGGGTAAAATTCAGTAGACACACCTATAGAGCTTAGTGAAATACAAGTACTCGAGTTGAAATGTTTACAATATTCAGCATTATTATCTCCCCTTTAAGTTAAATGTGTGAAGGGTTGAGTGGTGCATTTGCCTGCATTTAACACAAATGAGAAAAATCACTCTGGATAACTGACACTAAATAAGTGGAATTAAATCACAACGTGGGGCTGTGTGCAAATTGCTAGTGTAGCTCTTTTTGCAGCATATACCCAATATTCAGTACCTTTTACAAACCGAAGACATTGTACAGTATTTCATGTTTCCCATGCATGTGGCAGTGCTGCACAGGCTGTAGCTGTATAGCCATAGGAAACCTTTGGCGCCACCTCATGGCCGATCTGCAACTATCAGGGCATGCCCAAAATAAGATATAAGACAAACACACAAGCATGACCGCTCTATACATCAGATGTTTGAGGTTGTGTCACGCAGGTAACTTATTCTGTATGAGCTCATAGTTTGTGATGTTGTATTGGCTCTGGTCTGCCTTCTCGTGAAAGTGCCACAGCATCTGAACAGCAAGTTCAGCTTTCTCTGACTTATAAATATTAGAATGTGTATTTCATAGATTTTATAGATAGGCTACACTAAACTTGTGGATATAGATAGGTGTAAATGTAAAAACACATATTTCATTTACATTTACTTTTCTAGTAATTAGGATAGATGAATCTTGTGATTTAATTTATTTTAATATTCTTCAGATGTAGGAGGCACTTCAGCCCAGAGAGGAGAAAAATGCATTTACATTTAAGTATTTTCAGCTCTGTTTTTTGGCAGTGTAACACTGAGGCAAAAAAGCCTTCAGTGACCTTCAGCATTAAGACTGTTTGTGGCCCTTTTAACTGTCCCGCTGCCAGGACAGTACTGTTCAATCATCCTAAAAATACAGTCAAAGAAACCAAGGAAGCTAAACAGAGTAATGTTCTTTACTGACCAAGTCAGTCAGCTGACTCCAGACCAGCTGAGCATGTGTTTGACTGAAGGCCGGACAGGATAGGAAAGCACTGCATGTCGCCAGACACAATGTTACATGTTGGCTACTCTGGACTTGGCTGCAAAATATAGTTGCAAGCAGCGATTCTGGGCTCAAATCTTTTATGGTCAACAGAAGCAACTAGTTCTAATGACCTAAAGTTGAAGCCCCAAGCAGCAATGAGCGGGTTTCAGGGTTCACAAAGCTGAACAGTCACTCAGCTAGTTTAATACTATTTATAGGAGTGAGACCAAATACACACTTGTTTATCATTACAATGTATGTAATGTATCTCTTTGTTAGATTTAAGGCGAAACAATGAATCAAGAAATCTACCAAAATTTATGATGATTATTGAAATGGGCAAATTAAGTGATGTCAGAGACAACACTTTTTAAGCAGTTTCTGAAGAAATAACCTTGTGTGTGGAGAAGGAGTTGAAATGTGTGTTTCAAAAAAAAGGGGGGGGGATTTTGGTTTTCTATCTTCAGCACTCATGAGTTCCTTTTACCTTTTGGGGCTTTTATTTTGAAAGCAGCCTACTTCGGTGAGAGCTGAACCTTTTGTATGATGTAGTGTTGTATGATGTTGAATGATTTCTGTAGCACCAACGATGCAGAAGCAGAAGTTGACTGACATCTATGACATCTGAATAATGAGTCAGGATTCACATTAATAAAGGGAGAGAAGAACGTAGGTTGTGCTTCCTTTCCAGCATTCATACTGATAAACCAGCACAACTCAGTGGGGTTCTATGTTACCCCTTCTGGGTTTGAACCCTACTGAATTAAACATAGTAACCGTCCTGCAGTGGGACGTGTCCCCCAGGAACAAACAACATCCTTTGCAAGGGTTTAGGGTCTCTAAAAGCTCTCACAGTCAGCTTTGTCACGAACCTTGTACAAATAACGCATCATTTAGACATTATTTAGGGTTGGCTGTGTTAACATACACTTTTACAAAAGGTGCAGTCTTACGTAATGGGAGCTCTCCCTGCTCTAGGCTCTCCTGTCTGCAGTCTGCATGTGAACTGCATCAGACAGCAAGTGTCAGCATCAGTGTGCTGCAGTGAGAACCAGCTCCGAACACACCCTGCTGCAGCCCGCAGAGCAGCCGAACACTCGGCTCCCCACCCTGAGCAGATAAGAAGAGACGGCGGCTGCTGGAACACGGCTCAGGTAAGAGTCTACGCATTTTGTCCCGCAGGAGAAACTAGGGCAGGTAACCCGGGACACGGCACCGAACACAGCGCCGACAAAGCGCGAGGCGTCAGGGTTTTTTGGCATCAGATTGTTTGTATGGACACAGTTCTGAGGAAAGCAACGACATTGCTAACCGGGGATGTCCAAAAAAACCCAGTCTTGCTCGGAACTGTCTGTTGTGGCGACTCCTGGAGCTGTGCCAGATCCCACTGCGGTCCCAGCAGCGCCTCGGTCTCTGCTGCAGAACACTCGCCCATCATACTGCAAAGCTCTGTGTGCTCAACTGTCTTTATATACCTAGAAACACACAGAGAGCATAGACTTCATAGAAGTTGATGTTCAAAGCATTGTGCTATTGACTGCTGCAGTAAAACGGTCACTGCACATCTGGAATATTCTCCAACTCAGCACATATGCATAATATTAAATATTATTTATACAGTAGGCTACTTTGCCAGCATTGTTTGTTCTAAGGCTGTATTTGTCTCCTAAGAAGTCCTTGGTTTTGCTGACTAAAGGCTGTTATTGCATGTTGGAATAACATCTCTGTCCAGGCCTAAGCCTGAAGGCTAACTTTCACCTTCAGGCTTTGGCCTGGACAGAGATACACAAGACATTTTGAGAGACTGAGATACACTGCTCTCTATGGAGAATGTAGGCCTGTCATTGAATAATGCTAAAAAGGTTGAAGCATCCATGTGATAAGCTCACTAATCTCAGACTAATAGGAGTAGGAGAGAATTAGCTTACATAATGATCTGAGGATCACCTCAAAGGGCCCCCTGGCGATCTCAGGCCCCTGTTTAACACCTCCAGTGACATGGGGATAGCATACAAACTTTACACAGCAAGGACCTGGAGTCACAGCCACAGCACTGCGGTTCCACAGTGGTCATGAGTAAAAAGAATGGAGTAAATAACTATAGTAGGGGACAGTGGGACATCTTGTCACATTCTTTTTCTGTTGCTGTTCCCAGAATCCCAGAACCAAAAAATTCAGATTTACTTTTCATTTTAAAATGTAGTTAGAAAGATGTATGCGGGGCAAATTGCCATTGTACTTTTGACCACATGAGAACATCTTGACTTGAAATTGTTTTTAATACAATGTTCACATCCTGCCTGTACACCACAGCACTGTTAAAAACATTCAGGCAGTGCACGGGGAGGTTGGTTAGTCTACAACAAGGGTCCACAGAAGCTCTTTGACTGAAGCTCTCTTTAACAGCCTCCCCACGGTCCGTCTGATAGTCACAGCACAACGACGACGATATATTTTGGTGAGTAGTCAAACATAAACATTGTCATGTATGCTGTCCTCCACCCTATCTCACCTTTTCCCAGCCAATGCACAAAGAAGAAAACAAAGGGCATATTTATCTGCCATTGTAAAGATTTTAAATATTGGGACTGTATTGAGGTAGCTAGCATAATTTGCCAACGTTAAGCAGCCAATCCTTCTAGGTAAGTCAACTTTTGTCAACTAGCCAGCCAGAGTTGGCTTAAACCAATCACTGTAGCACCATTAAAACGGTGTGTGTCAATAAATGAGTTGACTATAAAGTATTCTAACCCTAAAGGTAGAAAGTAGTAATGTTAATATCGCCAATGAGAGCAAATAATCTATCATTCACAGATCCACAGTTGGAACTGTTTATTAATGCATAATGATGAGCACTGATACAACTTTGTGCATCAAGCTAATTGAGTCCCATATAACTGGGTAGTTAGCGAAGAAGTACAAGACTGTCTATTAAGTAGGTACTATGTGTGGGAAAGTAGTTATTATGATGGCTTATATAACATACACCGCTGTCACCGTCATCTGTTTAGTGGCCCAGAGCAATGAAAAAATAAATTAATAACACAACAATAGTAGTTTTTAATGTACTGTTTTGAACACCTGATGCAACTCACCAGCCCTCACTGTGGGACAGGGCTTAAACACCAGCTGGTTCAGGTGTGCTAGAATAGAGAGAACTGGAAAATGGGCAGGTAGGGGTGCCTGGAGTTGGGATCCAAAGGTCCCAGGCTATAGGCTAACATAGGCTGACAGATTCATGTCCAGGTCCAGGTAAAGCAGCAGAGTCGGAGTCTGGTGCAGGTTGCTTGAAAACCAAATTACAAGGCACGGGGCCACAACACAGGATGCGCGCTGTGGAAGTTAGCATAGTGGCTGCTTTACCTGCCACACAATCCCCCAGCATTACCAGGGTTGTGTGTATCCTTGAGGCCTAACTTTTCATCAGTAGATTACACCAAGGGACATCATTAGATAGACATGAGTCACCCATATGCGCATGTGCAGACATGTAAATGTATATACTCTGTATTTGGATAGCGCTTTCACACACATTCATTCACTGGTGGAATAGCCAACAGGGGCATTTTGGGGTTCAGTATCTTGCCCAAGGACACTTCAACATGTAGGGATAGAACCGTTGATCTTTCGATTAACAGGCAAACTATTCTACTTCCTGTGCATTCTTCAGCTACTCTTTCTCCTTGACTGAGGCCTTTTTCCACATGTTGTTACATTAAAACAGTTGCTTCTCCATCAGCAGCAGGATGGCTCTTAATGACAAAGACCCGATGCCTGCAGTGGGGAACCTCTCCCCGGGCCAACTGCAGTCCCTCCTCAAGATGGAGCCCAAGACTCTGGGGGTAAGCAGAAGCATTCAAAGTAAACCAAACCACATATACCCTTCAAACTCATATACATGCATGAACGTACATCCAAAGTAACAGCTGACTTTGTATGGGGCATAGCATATTATAATATTACTTCTACCTACTCTACCCCCCCAGGCAATCCAGATCGTCATTGGGGCGTTGATTCTTTGTCTAAGTGCATCTGTGCTCCAGATCCATGAGCTCCACTTTACGAATGATGTGGCCCTCTTCCTGGTTGTTGTCATACAGGTCAGTTAAGCGTCTTTCACACTGGACCGTGCTGAATACGTCTTTCAGAGCACACAAACACCATAAACACACCTGCCCAGCACAGTGCTATTAACCACAGACACCGTGGCTACACCTTATTTTTACAGAGTCTATGGCTACAGACAGAACAGGACAGCTACGCTAACAATGCTAGCCATGCGTGTTGGTCAGTGTTGGCTAGCTATATCCAACTCTGACCAGATACCAGCCCACAGATACAAAGAGACACAACAGATCCATTTCACAAGTCTGGTGGCTAGCAAAGGCGGCTAGCAGCTCACGCTTAGTCCCCCTGTGTAGGGCTGGCCCCCGTTGTTGCCGTCCAGCCAAAAATAAGCCAAAAAAGTTATGTTAAATAACTAGATTGAGTCAGGTCACAGCATGGTTTCTTATTGTAAGCACTTCATTAAGATATAATTGATGTACTTTTATATTTTATATTAAAACCTTCCTTACATTTCCTCCAAATGCTGTGTCTAAGTAATTTGTATTGTTACCCACCAGGTGACCTTGTCTGGTTCAGTGTTGGTCCACAGTGCGAGAAAACCTACTCTGTTTTGGGTGAGTCTGTCTACTACAGTCTAAATCAAACTAGAGCTTTGTCTTACAGCCTGGGCCATCTCAGGTGATCTCTGATGATACATATCACTGTTGACTAAACTGTTAGCTAGATTCATTCAGAATCTATCATTCAGTAGTTATTTAAATGAGCAGTCCACCCTATAACACACACAACGATGGCTGTAAGCGCCAGATAACTGCTATGAAACTAGAGGCATAAGTGTTCTAGGCCTTTAGTTTTCATAGCGGTAAACTAGTGCTTACAGCGGGGATTCACTGAATTTGTTTGTGGTTCTGATTGGGGCAACCGAGTTTAATGTTACACCAAACTTGGTGGATCAATTTGAAGGAACATTTTTATTTCCCAATAGTGCTACATCACAAGCACTACCTGTGCTTTGCATTTGAAGGCATAGCCTGTCAGTTCAAGGTACTCCCTTTCAGTCTTTCCCTAGCCCCACGATTTTTCAAGAGGTGCATGTGGGTGGGTGATGCAAGCCAACAGTATGCAGATCTTCCCATATTTGGATGACTAGCTTATCTGTGCTCAGAAACAGGAGCGGGCGAAACAGGATACTGCTGCCCTTCTATGTCATGTGATACAGTTGGGCCTTACCGTCAATTACGGCAAAATTTGTCTGATACCCAACCAAAGGGTGATGTTCGTTGGATTAAAACCTGGACTCCTGCCAAATGTGGGCCTTCCAAACTCCACGGTGAGAAGAGGCCATAATCCAGCTTCTTGTCCATTTCAGAAGAACAAGCTGGGAGGCGTCATGACAGCCCAGAGTAAGGGGGCTCTGGATGGCACAGGAAAGGACAAAAACCATTAATGCGCTTGAGCTTTGTGCTGTATATATATAAGTTCCTGCCATATTTGAGTGACGGTCAACACGGTATGATCCAACATACATCCAACATGACTGAAAAATCGTCAAGGGACCACCAGGTCGACCTTGTCACTGCGGGTGGCACGCCAACCACTGATATAGGCTATCCCTGGCTTGGCCAGCCTCGTACTTGCCTGGGCCACAGAATGTGGTGGCAGACTCTCTCTCCCGCCAGATAGTGTCTAGAATGTAAATGTAAATGCCAATTTTCAGTATCTTGCCCAAGGACACTTCAACATGCAGCGTGGAGGTGCCGGGGATTGAACTGCCGACCTTCCGATTAACGGGCCTCCTGAGCCACAGTCGCCCCATGAGTGAAAGAGGAGTGAAGAGGAGATAGAGTGAAAATATTTCATACAGTTCCATAAATTCATTAAGTTTTGACACTAAATATAAGATACTAATACAAGACTGATGACAGGGAAACACCATTTACTGGAGGAATATTTTAACATATTACAATGACATTAAAATGTACATAAAAGGATATGAAACTCACTACCCACTCACTAGTTTATCAGAGCTTGTAATCATATCTCACAGACTTCTTCAGCTAATGGGGCTGGCTCATGTGTGTTAAGATTACATTAAAATCCCTAAACCCTGCCAGATCCTTCAAAGTCAATCCAGGGAAATTCTAATAATATTAATCAGGGCTTGAAATTATATGCTGAGTGAGCTGGTGCTCACTTAACTTTGCATACTGCCTGTGTTTTTACATTTTTCATACTGCTCTGCTGAAAAATATGACCCATGTCCTGTGGTTTTCATGACATAAAATATTCTATAATTTAAATGTTCATAGCACCTTTTATAGCAACATGTATTTGCATTGTGTAAAATTGGTCTGCTATTCTTGTGTACCATTGAGGTGGGAGTACAACCTCACGTATATCTTTGTTTAGGGATATAACCTGTAAAATTACAATGTAATGTATGTAAGATGTAAGGTGTTGCAATGGAAAACAACCCTGCTTCCCCAGTGTATATCATTTATTAAAATGATTTCTTAGGCTTTATCTCAATATACAATCGCTAAGTAAATAAAATACAGCTTTCACATCAATACTAATGTTGGTGCTTAATGTCAAATAATTAAAAAAGGCAAACAGAGTTTTAGGGTTTCTGTAATTACTGAGTAATTAATTATTGTATATTGTACATTATTGAGCACTACTGTTGCCATTTGCAGGTGAAATGTGTCCTGGTGCTGCATCTCATCAGTGCTGCGTTTGCCACTGCTGCGCTGGGTCTGATGTCCAAACACCTCCCCTACCGCCAGGACTCTTACCACTGTGAACACTGCCGCAGGCTGGAGCTACATGCTGTGGTATTGTCTTTAAAATCTACACAGAGAAGCCAGAGCACAATATGAAATTCATTCGATTTAGGGTTTCAATGATCATAAAAAATCTGTGGCAAAACAAAATACCAGCAGCTATTACTGCAACTAAACCTTTCTGCTGTCCAAAGGAAGTGTGTTTCTCTGTGGCCTGTTATATTACAGCCTGATTAGGACATCTGCAGCACATCACTGAATTACATCTTCAAGATGAACTTGATCGTTATTGCAGTTAAAATTGACTGGCCTAAACAACATCACAAAATTGCTGCCAGAAAATTCAGTTTGGTGCTTAAAGTGATCAGTTTGTTTTGGGAAGATATGAGTCTTGCCTGGTGCAAGACTGAAACAATGTTTGCAGGACAGAAATATATTCCTGAAAAAAAAGTTTGTTTAAAGTCTGTGACAAGTTTGGGATACCCTACACCACTTTCTTATCAAGGTCCAGTGGTTGAATTATACAGAGATGTGTTTCTGTTATTTACTCTACCCTCATCATTATGAATGAAGTGGACGTAATATTAGAGACACCATAGATTGTGTTTAAATATAGTATCCAAAATAATCATACAGTTTTAACAAAAACTGCACATTAGAACTTATGAAGGGAGGATTATTTATGGACCTAAAAACTGTATAGTTCAAAGCTGCTTTCTATAATGATAATATAACACAAAATAAAGGCTGTGTGCTTTTGTAACCTGTGTGCTGTTCATGCACTAACTCCACTTAAAAGCATTAGATGTCTTAAGATGCTTATATAAATGCCTGGCATTTTCTGATGATATTTGCATGTTCACTACAAAGAGCCCTGCACGTTCGTCTTCGACTTATGTTGAATTCAATCGTCATTTTGGAGAATATCAACTGTAGATTACATTAATACAGGGAAAAACAAAGTTCTTAGTGCCTTTTTTTGTAGTCCTGAGTAGTGTCTGGAGTCATTCCTTACAGCTCGACAACATTCACCACTGAGATATGGCAGCCTGCCGACTCAGATCAGCGCATAACCATTTTCTTCAATTCAGATTTTCTGTCCTCTGGTTTTGGGTAGCTGGATAGTAAGAGATAGAGAGAGACAATAGTCCTAGAGGCTTTACTATAACTTGAAACTATCCTGACTAAAACAGGTTGTCCATAAGGATGAGGGTGAGGTTGGGGAGGGAGCTGCAGCAGCAAACCACATTGACATGAAGACATGAGCAGATTAACAGTAAGCCGTGTCAGGTTATGAGTCTGTACACCTCCTCCATGACTGGACGTTACAAGGTGTCCAACAAGATGAAAGAATCAGCTAATGCAAGCAGGGTTTACAGTAAGTGCTCTAAACTAACCCTATGCTCCACGGCTGATGAACCTGGAACATTCTGCTTTTCTCAGTATTTCATTAGGTTTCCATTAGATAATAACTTAAAATAAATAAGTCTAACTTCCTAATTAAAGTAAACCACAATGAATCAAGACAAATGTCTGGTTTCATGGCCATTTATACATGATTTAATTTGGCCTTGCACTTGTGTTTATTGATGGATATTCTGTTTCACATTCACTGGCACAGATTAGTGCCATTGGCCAATCACTGCGGACTTGAAACATGATGTTAACCACGGCAGTGGTGTCAACACCACCATCGGCAACGTATCCTTGGCAATGGTGGTGTTGCCAATGTATTTCTAATACTGAAGTTGCTTGGTGACTTCGTGGCTAGACGGCACTCTAAGGGTAAAACTCTTACTTTGAACTATGAGTGCCAGGATATGGTACTTTGGGAATATGGCTCCATATTTCAATGTGTTGAAGATGTCATAGTTACAAAGAAAGGATTTAATCTTGAAAGAACAATTTGAGGTTGTTTTTTTTTCATACAGTAGATCTTTGACCACATAGTTATCAATACAAATATTTCTAGGAAAAAATGAAATTGTTAATAAGGAGAGCTATGATATTATATATAGCTATGAAAAACAGATTTAAGCATCTGTGAGTGAGATTTTTTTTCATGCAGTTGAGGAAGTAGGCTATGTAGCATACACAGAGCCGTCACTGATGTAGGACTGCACATTTCCCTTAGTAAAATCACATGAATTCACAGTTGAGACTACATGTTATGAAAAAGCAGACTCCATGTTTCTTTGTCTTTACTGTCCACTGCAGCAACATTGTTTCAGGAAATGCACCGGGCTGATCGAGCAAAAGTGTAAAGTAAGTGATTGACTACTGTTACAACTAATACTTAGATAGGTTATTTTGTGTTGTCTTGTAGAGTGCATGTTGAAGACAGAAATGTCTTTAACTGATAGAAAAGACTCCCTGAAGTTGTTACATTTATGTTTTTTCATGGAATCAAACAGTGTCAACGTGCACACTGTTACTGTTTGCTCACTATGTATGCTCTCGGATTTATCTGGCTAGCTGTTGATTGACGGGATCCTGGGTACACTGGTGATCTTCCTGGTGCTGGAGCTGTTGATCTGTATCACTGCCATGCTGTTCGGACTCAGTGTCCTAGCTGCTGGTGGAACCCAGGTGAGCGCTGATACCTTAAAGCTTCATCAAGCGATATTTTACCTCTAGGGGGCAGAAGAACACTTTTCATAAAGTCACAGTCACCTTAAAATGCCTTTGGCCAGACAGTTGGGAGTGAGTTTTGACTTTCGAGGAGCAGATAAAGAGAGTTGTGGAGTCCTTTTGTGGAATTCTTTTATTGAATTTATTTTATTTCATCTCATCTAGACTACTGCAACTCTGTATACATGCCTCAGTGTGTCTGTGTGTGTCCTGTAGGCTCCCAGCCAGAGACCTGTTTATCCACAGACTCGCCCCCCACCTGTTCCAGCCGTGCAAGTTGCTCCAGCTGCAGCTGAGCCCTCTCAGGTACCACAAACACAGTCATTGTTAGCTGTTAGGTATTTATATGCAGGTATATATTGCAAGCTGCTTATCACCAGCAAGATGGGACCTAACTCAGTCATTCTGGGTTTGGTATTTTGAGGACTAACTGTGTGCTAGGGTGAGAGGATCAAGAATAGCTTGGTAGCATATCTGAGGTGCCTTATATTTGGGCTGCCCTGTGCACAGTTTGTATTTTGAGCCTGTGCATCGCCTGAACTGAAAGATAGGTTTCCTCTTAGGAGAAAAGCTTGTGCATCTTGTAAAGGTGAAAGAAGCAGATGTGTTTAACCGCGACCAACAACAGCCTCTATCGGTTTGTAATCCTACCGTGTCTATAATATGTTTATAAAGTTTCTAGGCCTGACCCCCAATAGTCGAAGATTCAATGCTTCGATGGGTGGGGCCTGATTCGACTGTCAATCTCACAGTGGAAGCTTCGCAGCGAAACAAGGATCATGCCATTTTAGCGATATGGGGGTGCTCAACATCTGATTTTACATAGAACTACCAGTTTTCTCCCAATAAGTTAATATACTGCCAATTACAATATACAGTTCAATGTTTAATGCTGTAAATAAACATGTAAAAAGAATAAAACTTTCAATAAATGTTTTTAAAAGTACGTAAATAAATCTAAAATTGTAACCCTAACCCTGGGTCGTCAGTGTGCACGTAGGCGTAGCATGTATGTGTGTAGGTGCAGAAGAGGAACATTTGCTGAAGAGACGGAGCCCCAGCTTCACTGGTGTTGTGCCGAGTTGTCCGCACCTCTCGGGACTTTCGGATAATTTAGCACCGTTGATGAACCACACAAAGAATATTTTATCGTTTTAAACAGCTGGCTACTTGAAATAGACCCAGGAGCAACCGCGACATAGGTTTGGCAAAACTCTGAACACCGCTGAATGGCAGGCGAGATACATTTTTTATAACTTCATGAACCACAGCAGTTCGCATGGAATGTGATGTATTTGGTCTACAGTAGGATTTGACCAGCAGTGTTCTCTCATCATGTCAGATTACACTTCAATATGTTTATATCTTCTGGAAGCCATGTTCACATTTTACTCTGTGTATCCACAGGTGGCTGTGGTTGTGACTGAACCAGATTCAGAGCAGATAGAGGACATCTCCACCCCAACCACTGAACCCCAGGTGGAGCCCATAGACTCTGTGACCACCGGGCCCTGAACTCAACACACTCTGCTCCCTGCGGTGTCATGTCATGTCAGAGTTTAAATTTGGGGGAAAGTGTTCCTGTCAGCCTCCTAGTGGTCATTATCATCAGGACTCAGCTATTTCCCATTTATTTAAATTCATGACTCGTGTATCAACTCAGCTGACAAGGTGACAACCAATCTGCTGACAGCAGCAGTCCAGGGTCATAGAAAAAAAAATTGGTCCAAATAAATGTGAATGACCAAACAAGTTTGACATGTGAACAGGCTGTCTCCCTGTCCTTTCACTTCTGACATGACATGAACACAGCAGCAGTGTTACTGCTGGACCTACAGTACAGTATGTTGTGGTTATGTATCATAGGGATCAGTGTTATTAGTAATGTTGATTTATTCTTCAAATACTAACACCACTTAATTAAGCATAATCAGAGGGAAAAAAATAACAGAAAGACAACCAGATTCTCAGCTTCCACCTGAAGCTGAGGCAGCGCGGGTGAGGCTAAGACCCTGGTCACTATTAGAGTATGTAGGATATATTCACTTCACTAATAGAGAGTCACATTTGGTGTTAATTAGAATGAAGGCAGATTCCGTATGTAACCTGGTACTATTTGGCCTTTTATAAGTCTGTAAGTCTTTGTTGTTTGGCTATAAAACTATTGAGGTTGTGCAATTTTAACTTGTCTTTATGCTGTTCCAGAATTCACTGATGAAAGAGTATTACAGCAGCCGGTCTACTGTCTATTGTCCATTCATTGTTGGTTCTGATATTTCAGACGTGTTCTCTTGAGATAAAAACTTAAAGGAGTACTCCGGTCATTTAATACTTCCCTAAAGGTGGGAGGCTCAGAGCAGCTAAGGCCGAGATATTCGGATTTTTGCTCACTAGTATGAGTCAAGCCCGATAAATACCGTATTCTCACTGTATTTCCCATAATGCATAGTGTCGTATTGCACACTCTGTGAAAACAAAATTTCCCTTTGGGGACAATAAAATCCTAATCTATCTCTTATACATTTCTTGTTTCCAATCCCAAGCCACAATAACTCTGATGACATCACAATCCCACTGTTCACCAGTGTTTATGAGATTTTGGTCAATACTGAGAGAATGAAAATGTCTGGGCTGGAGCTTAGAGTGGAAAGCTGATTCTTCACATTAAAAAGAGCCAGCTGAGGACATGTGCGCATCTGACTAGGTCACCTGGATGCATGGGGGGGATTATGTATCCCATCTGTACTTACAATTCTTTACGATCCTTCAGGAAGTGGTTTGGGAGAAGGACCACCAGTTGGATAAGCACTGACTGAATGGCTGGATATGTCCACCACTTGAGATAACTACTGTATTTTATGATTACAAAATATCACTTCGCTTTTGCAATATTACAAGATAAATAAGCTGTGCTGCTATCTTTAGATAAGAGGACCACAAAACTTATAAAGCAGCCATAATCACCCATGTTAACTCTCACAAACCCTAAAGCTTGCCAAAAGATCATGTGAAGCCATTTAAACTGGAAGCATCTATAATGGAGACAAACATAAGCTAACATGGAAATCAACAATGTATTTTGAGCATGTTTTCCTTTATTAGACATGAGGTGTCTTCATTCATTAATCAAATGGGCTCTCCTCTAAGGTATAATGTTGGGATTTCATATTTCACCATCAGGCCTGTAGCTACTGTACCATTATGGAGGTCTGGGAACTTTAAGGGAAAATGTGCCTGCAAACTAGGCAAAACACTATCCATTAAATTGGAGGAGTTTGGACTGATGATGTCAATATTTCTGAAGTTTAGGCTAGGCCTTGGCTGCCTGCATTATTGTTCTTAGTGGAAACCACATGATGGCATGATTAACTGTAAATTAATGTATGAACATTTCAATCACAGTGACAATAAAGTTAGTGCTGTACCAGGAAAAAAAGAACAATAGAGAACCCATCGTCACTCTCTCCAATCACTGCTCACCTTCGGTGCTGTAGTGTTGAGTTGCAATTAAAGCCAGGGCTGGACTGGCCATCTGGTAGGCCGACACAACTGTTTTGTTTTGTTGTTGTTGACATTAAAAGACAAAAAAAGTCTGAAATGCTGAACTCATTGTTCTGCAAGAGCAGTTATGATTATTAAGGAGTTAGTCCATAACATTAACAAATTAGAGACTAACCACACAGTTCTTGCACAACGATTTCATGAAAAAACTAAACAGCTGTTCTGTCCATTTGGAATCAATATTATACTATTAGTATATATAGTACACTATTATATGAACTTATATAAACTAACACTACAGTATAAACCCTTTGCTTACTTTTTGCTACGTACATTTAAGTTCATTGTAAATCTTCTTTAACATAAATATTCAAATGACAAACCCAGGCATTTTCATTAGGAGAATGCATTAAGCACAATTCATTACTTCATTTACATCTAATCTAATGTCACATGGTGTCTACAGTCCTTGTCACATTTAGTTCTGGTCTAATTAGAAAATATCAAGAGCAACATGTCATGCCAGAAACAGTGTACCTATTACTCTGAATAATCCACAGAACACACTGCAGACACTTATTGTTGTTCTCCAGAAGGTGGAGACCCTGAGCTAGTAGGATTATGACGGATCCTCGTCACACCAGCAACAGACTGTTCCAGCCTCCAGCCTGGTGAACTCAGTCGGTCCTTTGCACTGACCTGCACATTGCATATTGTAATAAACAAATAGTTATACAAATAGTAAATCTTCTCTCTATTCCTCTCTTGCCCTCTCTCTCTCTCTCGCTCTCTCTCTCCTTCACCCCCAACCGGTGGAGGCAGATGGCCGCCCACCCTGAGCCATGGTTCTGCTCGAGGTTTCTGCCTCTGTCTCCTAGTGCTGCTCTTGGTGGGAACTGTTGGGCTTCTGTAAATAACATCACAGAGTACGGTCTAGACCTGCTCTTTTATGAAAAGCGCTGTGAGATAACGGTTGTTGTGATTTGGCGCTATATAAATAAAATTGAACTGAATTGAATTGAAATTTGTTAATTTACACACACGCATATGCGCGCGTGCGTACACACACACACACACACATCTCACTCTGTGTATTTGTAAGCCACATGTGTCCTGTAACACAAAACTTTCCTTTTGGGAATTAACAAAGTAGGCTACACCGTCTACATACATGATAAATAGGAATACATATTGTCAGTCATACCAGCACATAGAGGTCATTCCCTTTTAGCTCAAATGGAAATATTTACACAGCACAGGTGTCACAGTCGGGTTATCGTTCATGGAGTCCTTTCAAATGCACATTGATGCTGGGTTTGCAGGCAACTTGGGACCATCAGTGCATGATCACCAGCGTTGAGGCAAAGTGGCCTGGATCAGTCCATCTTCAGGGACAACTAACACTGTGCCACAGATTCGAGCAGGGTATGGTAACTACATTGCATATTTTTTATGTTCTTTTATCTGCATTTTACTGATCATGGCAATGTTCCTTTTTAGCCACAGGGTTGTTCACTGGAGTGCTGCTAGGAGTCACTGGGAACGCCTGCCGGCCCTTTTTAATGACCTCCTACCTTCACCCTGATGCTGGGCCACAAACCACAGCATTTTTTTGTTAACACACAAACAGGCCTTTTTTCTTTTCATTTCCAAGTCTTTATTTTTCAATAATTTTTTGTTCCTGAAACAAAGGAATAATACACTTTAGTTTAACGGTTTCTTGAACTCAATGATGTTGAGTTTCAAAGTCCTCTTGTACAGAGACCCCACATTGTCTGCTTTAACCTGAAACAAGTAAAACACAGCTGCTTTAACATTTAAGGATTGTCCGTTTGCAAGATGCACTTGAAGAAAGGTGCAAATGTCATACCGGCTGTTTAAATTAAGATTGCTTCATAACCACTTGTGATCCTCTTGGCCTAGAAGTGAAGGCCACAGGCTCAGGGCGCACGCAGGCCTGCAGATCATATATATGTAACACAGAGGTCCTCCAATTGGAGACGTAAACCCAACCTGATACTGGTGATAGTGGAATCTTACTTGTCAGGCACCATCTTATCTTAAAGAGCTCATAGTACCTTACTACCCCACCAGAGCACTGCGCTCCCAGAATGCAGGGTTACTTGTGGTTCCTAGAGTCTCCAAAAGTAGACTAGGAGCCAGAACGTTCAGCTATCAAGCTCCTCTCCTGTGGAACCAGGTTCCAGTTTGGGTTCAGGAGGCAGACACCATCTCCACATTTAAGAGTAGGCTTAAGACTTTCCTCTTTTGTAAATGTAAATGCTCTGTATTTGTGTAGCGCCTTTCTAGTCTTTTAAACCACTTTTACACTACATCTGCATTCACCATTCACACGCATTCATTCACTGAGTCTAAGTGCTCAAACAGAAACTAACATTCACACACAATCATACACTGGTGGAACAGCCGCCAGGGGCAATTCGGGGTTCAGTATCTTGCCCAAGGATACATCAACACGCAGCCTGGAGGAGCCGGGGATTGAACCGCCGACCTTCCGATTAACGGGCCACATCCTGGTGAGTCCTGAACCAGTATGCTGCTATAAGCCTAGACTGCCGGGAGTTCCCCTCACCTCCTCTTCCTCTCCATCTAAAATAATCTGTAAATAATATTACAAAGAGTACGGTCTAGACCAGCTCTTTATGAAAAATATAATCAGAAAATCTGTTTAAATATAAATAAAACTGAATTGATTCAGCACAAGCATGAACAGATGCTGAAAAAAGAAAGATAACAATGAGAATAGTGAAACTCAGATTTAGTTGGTGTGCTCTGCTGTATGTTTGTGTGGGATTGCGTGTGCGTGTGTGTGTGTGTAATTGCATGTGTGGTTTTGGTTCATTCATGTGGCCACATTAGCATTGTATTTGGTTACACCCTGCATTGTGTTTTTGGTCCATTCTGCCTACTGTTCTGCTGACAATGCAGCAACCATTAGTCTTTCAAACAGCTGTGAGTAAATGCTGCTTCTCAAACATGGAAGAAAGAGTGGACTTAATCCTACCTGTATACGCAACACTGATAAGAAGCTGTACTGTTAAAAGCAAATTTGTCACAAGTGTTACCTGCCCAGTACTGTGGTATCACAATACAATAGCTACAATTAGACAATAAGTTGCTAGCAGATATGTGCTTTTATGCTAGCGTCACACAGATCCCTTTATGACCCTGTGAAGTGCATCACCATCAAATATTTACATTCTTTAAAGCAGGATGCAAAGTTTTTTGTCAATGGATTTAGTGAAGGCTGATAAATAACCGGGTTGAGTACAGGTCATACCCTCATGGCCACACCAACAGGAGCCCCACAGAGCAAATCAGTGAAGCAGTCATTCAGGTATTTGAGTGGTTAGAGGTAGTCATATTTTCTGATTAAATCTGTTTACATCAGCTATCTAATGTAAAGTTCAACCCCCCCCCTTTCCAACAGAATGCATTTCCAGCAGAGTGGATTAAGTGGTGTCATCACCAAGGAGTAATTGATCTGTGGTAGATTTTAGCTTTTAGCATTTTAGCTACTCAGCATCAGGGTAATTGGTAGTTTCATTCTGAGTCATTCTAAATGTTTGGAAGTAATGGGATCAAATATATTATCCCAACCCCAGCACAGGATTGGTTAGAGGCCGAATCGTGGACCAGTTGAGTAGCCAGACCATAACTGTTGATCAGATTATGCAGACAGAAGAGATGTTGTGGGGTTTGTATAAAAGGTATAATAAGTATAATAAGTATAATAAGGTGTCATCTGTGTTTGTCTCCAAGCTTTGATGTATTTCTGTCTGAAGTGTGACTTTCCTCTTTGATAAAGCTTATAGTTAGGGCTGGCTCAGGTGAGTCCTGAACCATCCCTTAGTTATGCTGCTATAGCCTAGACTGCGGGGGGATTTCCCAAGATGCCTCTCTCCTCCTCCATATGTATGCAACGCCATGCCATTAATGCATAATGCTAACTTGACTTTTTCCCTTTCCTATTATTGTTATCATTAATATTATTATATTTATCAGTACCATTATTCATGTTCTGTACCGCAGTTTGTAATACTTTCTCTTTCTTCTCTCTCTCACCCCCAACCGGTTGAGGCAGATGGCTGCCCACCTGAGCCATGGTTCTGCTCAAGGTTTCTGCCTCCTAAAAGGAAGTTTTTCTTTGCCTGTGTCTCCATGTGCTTGCTCTTGGTGGGAATTGTCTCTGTAAATAATGTTACAAAGAGTACGGTCTAGACCTGCTCTATATCAAAAGTGCAAAAAAAATAACTTTTGTTGTGAACTGGCACTATATAAATTGAATTGAATTGAATAATGCCAAATGCCTTTCAGCCACACCACGGCCTTTGCATGGTGCCTGGTGAACCTTGCTGCGACTGCACTCCTCACTGGAGTGATGAGTGTGATGGGCCGTGACACGCAAGAATATCCACCATCCCCTTGAACAAATAAAGGTGGGTTTAGTTGCAAAACATACAAAGGGCTATTTTTAGGAACTCTGGCATCATGATTATAATGACATACAAAAGGGACTTATTGGCAAAAAATACTTTTATTTAAGATGAATTTTGCTCTCTTCTTCTGTGTGTGCATGTACACAGTGAAGGCTTAAACTACATTTATTCATTTAGCTGATGCTAAAACAAGAGAGACAGACACACAAGCTCTGTTCAGGTATAATGGTGTACTAATCTTCACAACATGCATTAGGCTAAATTTATCTCAAATGTAGCCTTCACCTGTCATCACAGGACTCTACTGTTGGAATGATATGTACAGACTACATAATGGGCACTATCATTACAACATGAAATACAGCAGATCAGTGCTGAATGCTTTGCTTGATATTACAGCTTGATAATGTGACGTCAGCAGCCTTGGTGTGAGGCGCAGATCGGCTCTGACGTTATCTGAATAATCATGTACGCAATCGTCCACCTGCCCGACCCACCTATCCTAATTATTTTATTGGATTTGCCCCACCTCTACCGGTCCTTGTAGTTTTCCAGTCGGTTGCTTTATTGTGTTGTGTAGAAAAGCGTTTCCATGCGCACAGTAAAGCCACAGTTAATATTGTGGAACATTTTGCAGCCAAACTAAAAACTGTAGTTATAAACTTGACAGGACAGAATTAGCCTCTGGAATGTTTAGACGCTCTGATGGAGCTCAGGGTTGATCAGGAGGATGGCTGTTTTACTCCAAACAGATTCACTGTATGAACCTGGACTGTGTGTGAGACCTTTCGGTTGTGCAGAAATACACAGAATATGAAATAACATTAGATCCCGATGATCCTGCCAGCCTGTCAGGAGATTTAAGTCTGAAGTTATGCTGCTATGGCTCCTGCGTAAATGCACACTGCGTATCTCTTCATGGGGAGACGCTTCATCCTGTTTCACCCACCTTGAAATTCACCTATTTATTGCCCAAAACTCTGCCAGCAAACAGCTGTGCGCACAACGTTTTCATGTGATTCATGTGTTTCCCCAAGTCAGGGGGAAAGTTTTTCAAGTTTAAATGTGGGTTGCAACTGCATGGTCCAAAAGCCTTTTATTGATATAGCTATCATATATCCGGACCTCAGCGACCTTATAGCTGCACAGCCATGCAATTCTGTTTCTTCTCCTCATCAAAGATGTTTGAATAATTGTGAGAACAAAGACAGTTAGATTGATATTGGATGGTATTTGCACAGAGCTCTAAAAGCTGTTTTCAATTCAATTCAATTCAATTTTATTTATATAGCGCCAAATCACAACAACCGTTATCTCACAGCGCTTTTCATAAAAGAGCAGGTCTAGACTGTACTCTATGATGCTATTTACAGAAGCCCAACAGTTCCCACCAAGAGCAAGCACTAGGCGACAGAGGCAAGGAAAAACTTCCTTTTAAGAGGCAGAAACCTCGAGCAGAACCATGGCTCAGGGTGGGCGGCCATCTGCCTCCACCGGTTGGGGTGAAGGAGTATTATAAATTATCTGTGAGTTCTTTTTTCTTAATGACAACCAGCACAAAACAAATCCATTGAGTTGTGGCATCAAAAATGTTTATTGTGAGCAGAGCAGTGCATCACAACACAAGCAGCCACAAAGTTCTTTGTATTTATTAATTTGGGAAAATACTCTCAGTATACCATTAATATATCACAAAAATGCACGCCAATATTTATTATGGATGGTCCACCAGTCAATGAGTAGTGTGTTTTTTTGTTTTGTTTTTTACAGATGAGCTCACTATAGTCCTTTTCGTAGATCTTCCTAGTAAGAGGGTAATGAGTAGTGAATGATGTCAGACACAGCCACAGTCTTTTCTACATTTGGCTCCTCTTCAGACATCTCTGCAGAATCTCAAGCTTGTACTGAACGCTGACATGACAAAGTGCATTTTATTCTCAAAACCCTCCAGGTGGCACCTCCCTGCCTCCGCACACTGAATGGTGCTGAAATTGTCCTGTCTTATAAATACCTGAGATTGCTTTGGCACACAAACGTAAGGTAAAAGTGAGATACTTATATCACTTCAGGACATGAAGATGATTGTACAGTCAAATATCATGATTGTGCTTTTATTTTCATAATGCTCACTCAAACTTAAAACAACTTCAGCGAGTTTAACATTGTACTTTGTGTTGAATTACAGGAAATAAACACTGTGTACTATGAAAAGGTAAGCTGAATTAATGAATTACAAAGGTTTTTAAAACTTGAATGTCTCACCCATTGGCCGATTTGAAACTTTTAACTTCCAGTCTATCTAGGGGTGTATGTGGTTGTGTTTGTCTGGATATGTTGTATGTATGTACAGTATGTGGATGAAAATGAATGGAAGTCTAGCTGTTCTGTCTGGCAGAAATACACAGTAAAAGGGCCAAACATGCAAAAACACCAGCTCATTCCTTTTGAGGCAGATTTAATTAGATTATTTCAATATTTAACATACAATTGAAAATAAAATCTCAACAATTTAGTTCAATTTATTATGTTATTAATGTTCCTGTAATCATGAAAAGAAACACAATGATTACATATGAATACATCGGCTATTTATTAAAAGTTTTTAACCATTATCTGTGTTGGCATTTACAATATTTACTCATATTAATCTTAACCGTTAAATAAAATGAAATATGACAAAAAGTTAAACTACTGTGTAATAATAAATAATAGTATAATAACATCTCTTGATATTTGTTCATCCATGCTGTACACTATTCATGCGGTAGGAGTTCACGTTGCTTCACTCCGCCTCTGCTTACTGCAGTCTGCCTGGAAGGACAAGCACACATCTGATTCAGTGATGAACACACACATTTGACATGATCAATTTTCCTGCCAGGTCTGTTTGGAGCCTTAAGCTGTTTTTAAATGAGCTTTGCAGTGATGATGGACTAACAACCATGAACATTAAAATCACAGAGACAAGAGGGTGAATGAAGCTGGTAAACTCAAACAATAACTGGACAGTAGGCATCCAATCTCCTTGTTATGAAAAGCACTCATAAATACAAAATATCACCTATCTTGCTCTTGAGGTCACTGTCAATAGTAGGAGAACATAATGTTATGCCTGTCTGGCATGGTCATCAGGACCCATATGGGGAAATCAAATTCCAGGGACTGACAGAAGTTTATGCAGCACTTTGACGCTTGTGATGTACTATATATTTGTGTGTTTGGTATCAGAAAGAGCTCACAAAGAAATAACTGACTGAAAGCACTATTAGCTGACGTGTAGTTGCCAAATGATTTCCATAAATATATACATGGCTTATCCAGATAAATTATAAGATTGCTTCCTGAACAAATTTCACAATCAGCATGTGGATTTATTGGTTGTTTAGCTTTTGAAATGATGCTAAAACCACACATCTGCTCTCATATACTCAAGTGGCCTTTTATTGTGGCCATCCTAAGGCACACCTGTGCAATACCCATGCTGTCTGATCAGCATCTTGATATGCCACACCTGTGAGGTGGATGGATTATCTTGGCAAAGGAGAAGTGCTCACTAACACAGATTTTGACAGATTTGTGAACAATATTTGACAGAAATAGGCCTTTTGTGTACATAGAGAAAGTCTTAGATCTTTGAGTTCAGCTCATGATGAATGAGGGCAAAAACAAAAGTGTTTCATAATTTTTTCAGTGTAAAACCCTGTGGTTGGTTCAAGCAGCCTATGTCTTTTGTTGTCTGAATTTTAATAAACTCACATTTTTAGAAAAGAACACAAAGCCCAGCCTCCTTGTATTGACAGACAGCGCCCTGTTGTGAGCTCAAGCAAATCTTCTAATGAGTAAGCCGTGATTAAGATCTTTTGTTATGAGAGAGGGAGAGGTCAGAGGCACTTCACTCCCTCTGCATTACAGCGCGGCATTTGATAACTATCAGTTAACACAAAGTCCAAATACAAATGTATTTATTTATTTAGCCACTTATTATGATGTTGCTATCGCCAACATGTCAACTCTTCAGGACCCAGCCTTGTTTTGGGCTTGGTGTCAGTGCATATTTGAGATAATCAATTTGGTTTCTATGAGTCAAATAGATAGGAGAATTCCCTACACCCATAGAAGAGAATGTGCTGATTTGACTACTGTGACAAAGTAAAAATCATCAAACATGGAGACACAGTGCATTTTCATAAACTCAAGTCTGGCAATGTCAAAGTCACCAATTTGTGGTTTTCACAAGCATGTAATTCTTCAACTCAAGTTTAAAAATATTAAAAAAACAAACAACCAAATTATAAAAAGACTTCATAGATGCAGGAAAAAACAAAGATAAATTGATAATTTATAACCTTATCCCGATGGCTTAAAAGCATGTTGGAAAGATCAAACAGCCGACCAAACCTGGGCCTCCCAGCAGAGCTAACTATAGAGCCTCTGAGCACAAGACGTGAGTCATTCACGTGTGTCACTTTCAGATTAATCAATCAAAGTGTTAAAATGTTACCTGTATTAGTGCAAACATCACACCAGAGCTGTGTCACACTGTTGCTAAGAGAAACATGCTCCTTTATTCTTAAGCTGATCTCAAATTTGACCATTTCCAGTTCAATCTAATGTATTTGGACAAATGAATGATAGAAAGTTTGTTCTTTCAACTTTGACATTATATATTTCGCTAAGACAACAACTTTAGTTAGAGTTCTTTTTTTTTTTTATGTACATGTACTGGTCACAACATAAAACGATTCAGGCTGCAATGTTCACCACACTCTATAAATATGTGCTGGACTGAATATATGTTGAGTTATGTTAAGATAAGTTTGCTGTAAACTTTAAAGTTTGTTGATAAGCCACTGGGTCATTGGAACCAAAATGGTTTATTCCCATAGCTGAACAGCCAACAATGGATTAGGCTACCTGTTATTTGATGGCTCCCATTCATCCAGAGACTCTCAAGGATTCACTGTATAGAACCCTGTCCTGTTCTTCTTGGGCACGTCCTCCTGTTGAAAAACGTGAGAGAACCAATTAATGAACCGAGCAGACCTTTATGAAGCAAAATCAGCATGCATGTAAACATGTCAACTGTGTATTTTCATATAAGTGATACAAGTACTGAAGTCAAATATAAACACTGCATAGGTCTCAATGTGGCTTTGCAGTACTTACAATAATGAAAGGGGTTGCCGCTGGATTTGGTGTCACTGGGGCCTGAGGTGTGTACGCTGGCAGAGGCGCGTGGGCCGGCTGTTGCTTTTCAGCGTAATATGGATCCTCAGCAGTGTCCATGCGGCTTTCTGGTTTGCTACAACACCACCGGACCAACTGAAACAGCAATGCATCAAAACATGCAGGGAGCAGAAAGCAGAGTTCAATTCAATTCCTCCTACAAATTATGTGACCTTTAAAAGGAATCAAACTGATCTTTTGGCCCATCCCCAAATCCTGATCCTGGTCTCACACAGACCTAACTGCAACACTAAACACTACATCTGAATTGAAACTGTGGAATGAAAAAGTAAGTTGTATTAAACCTGCTTGATAACTTACCATCATGATGAAGATGACTATGAGTAGCAACAAGATGGCGGCGGCTAATACTAAGAGGGCAATACCCCATCCAGGTACCAAGTCACTGCTCCCATTGCTGCTGCCACCTGATGTCTGGGGTTCACTTGGCTTTCCAGTTGAAACACTGTGAGAATCTGTGTGTTTGTCATGTGGATTTACAGTTGTAGTGTTTTTCACTGCTGGATTGTGTGTAGGATTTTCTCTTCCATCCGTTGTGTGACTGTCATTATGGTTTCCAGAATTTGTCTTGGAGGTTGAAACAACTATGTTTGTTTTGCTTGTTGTTGTGGGATCTCGGTTTGTAGTAGAGGTAGATGTGAGTGGTGGAGTTGTAGGAGTGGTGGTAGGTGTAGGTGTTATAGTAGTTGTGGGTTTTGCGGTTGTAGTAGTCTTGGGTGGTGTTGTTGTAGTAGTTGTTGGTGTTGTGGTTGTGGGTGTTGTGGTAGTAGTTGTGGGTGTTGTGGTAGTAGTTGTGGGTGTTGTAGTAGTAGTAGTAGTTGTGGGTCTTGTAGTAGTAGTAGTTGTGGGTGTTGTGGTAGTAGTTGTGGGTGTTGTGGTTGTAGTAGTTGTGGGTGTTGTGGTTGTAGTAGTTGTGGGTGTTGTGGTTGTAGTAGTTGTTGGTGTTGTGGTTGTAGTAGTTGTGGGTGTTGTGGTAGTAGTTGTGGGTGTTGTGGTAGTAGTTGTTGGTGTTGTGGTTGTAGTAGTTGTGGGTGTTGTGGTTGTAGTAGTTGTTGGTGTTATGGTAGTATTAGTTGTGGGTGTTGTGGTTGTAGTTGTTGGTGTTGTGGTTGTAGTAGTTGTGGGTGTTGTGGTAGTAGTTGTGGGTGTTGTGGTAGTAGTTGTTGGTGTTGTGGTAGTAGTTGTGGGTGTTGTGGTAGTAGTAGTTGTGGGTGTTGTGGTAGTAGTTGTTGGTGTTGTGGTTGTAGTAGTTGTGGGTGTTGTGGTAGTAGTTGTGGGTGTTGTGGTTGTAGTAGTTGTGGGTGTTGTGGTAGTAGTAGTTGTGGGTGTTGTGGTAGTAGTAGTTGTGGGTGTTGTGGTAGTAGTTGTGGGTGTTGTGGTAGTAGTTGTGGGTGTTGTGGTAGTAGTAGTTGTGGGTGTTGTGGTAGTAGTTGTGGTTGTGGGTGTTGTGGTAGTAGTTGTGGGTGTTGTGGTTGTAGTAGTTGTGGGTGTTGTGGTTGTAGTAGTTGTGGGTGTTGTGGTAGTAGTCGAGGTTATTGTAGCCAATTTTACTTTGCCTAAAGAAAAAAAAAGTACTGATTATATATTTAAAATGCTGCTGATACATGTGTACATCAGACACCACGTGTACATCAGACACCACGTGTACATCAGACACCACGTGTACATCAGACACCACGTGTACATCACTACTGAGGAACAATTAGAATTATATGTAAATGAGATCTTACCTATTGAGTAGGTCACATTAAAATTAAGAGTTTTTGATGCACCGCTTTGGATATAGTTTTGAAACAGTATTTGGACGATGACTGAATTAATAGAGGTTGATTTGAAGACTAAAATTGGACTTGCAATCACTGATCCAGAGCTGTGAAAGAAAGTAAGCACAGTAAAGAAGAATTTACTATTTGTCATTTGTAATATTCTAAACAAAACATCATGTAAGGACTTTCTGTAGATAACAAACTGCTACTTCCATTTCTATGCATAAAATACTCCTGTGTACAAAATGCTGAAATACTAAATACTGAAAAACAGCTGCAACATTTCCTCAGAATATCTATTGCACACCACATATGATAGTACAGGTTAAACAATAACAGAATCTCCTGCCATGTACAGTGTTTCTCTGTGTATTCAAAAGACAGGTATTGGTCAAAAAACTGCTGTTCTCAGACAACATGCATGTCAGTGACACTTATGGTTTGAGCTAGCAGGTGGAGTCTGAGCTGCCAATATCATCTGACATACCATATACACCCAAATACAGTCTCCATGATACTGATACCTGAAAGTCATATCTGCAACGCCTGCATAGAATGTGTGTGTATCACATTCATCACAGCCATAGATGTCTCCAAGCTGCAAAACAAAAAACAACAAATATCACACCTTTTACCTTCACTTTAACATACAAATGTAATAGACATATCAGCATGGATGAAGGCTTGCCACCTTCAATAAACCTCTCTAAGACTGAACTCTTGGTCATTCCAGCCAAGCAATCTATCCACCATAACATCAAACTACAAATTGACTCCTCAACCATCACTCCAACCAGGGTGGTGAGAAACGTGGGTGTCATGATTGATGACCAGCTGTCCTTTTCAGACCATGTTGCTGCTGTCTCTCGGTCATGCCGCTTTGCTCTATACAACATAAGGAAAATCAGGCCCTACCTCACTCAGTACGCCACCCGGCTTCTGGTACAGGCCATGGTTATCTCTCACCTCGACTATTGTAATGCCCTCTTAGCAGGTCTTCCATCTTGTGCGATGAAACCCTTACAAATGGTTCAGAACGCAGCAACGCGTCTGGTTTTTGATCAGCCCAAAAGGACTCATGTCACTCCATTACTCAGTGACCTCCACTGGCTCCCCGTGGCCTCCAGAATCAAATTCAAGTCACTAATGCTGCATACAGAGTGACTACTGGGTCTGCACCCATCTACCTAATATCCATAATACAAACTTACGTTCCTTCTCGGCCACTACGCTCCTCCAACGAACGCCGCCTGGATCTGCCATCCCTTCACACAAAGCAGTCCCAGTCCCTGTTCTCATCTGTGACACCACGATGGAGGAACAAGCTACCACATGCCATCAGAGCAGGGGCGTCCCTCTCTAACTTCAAGAAGCTCTTGAAAACTCATCTCATCTGAGAACATTTCCTCTAACCTCTAACATGCACTTCCTGTGCTCTTCTTCCTCTATCCCCTTACAATTACCTTGTATTGATTGCACTTTTTGTTAACTCTAACTTCTTTCCCTCGGTATTTACCCCATTGAAGGGATATGTGGGGATAACCTTCCATGAATATTCAGAGATTCAGTTATTATTTTGTGTTACTATATTGCTTGGTTACATTGTACCCTTGATTTTGAGAACAAAGAGACTATCTTAGTTACGTAATTATTATGTTTAAGTAAATGGATACTTGATGTGGAATCACTGACGTGTTTCAGAGCGGCCTGAAAGCTGGAGAGAACTCTATACTCAGAGAACCATAGGTAACTCTTTAATATATCCACGGATCTGATGGCATTTGCGATGCTCTTATACATGTTGATCTGTTATATTGAACATAAATTGTTACTTGGGGGCTTGCAGGCTTCACTGTCTACTTATGGGGTGTCTTCGTAAGACCTATGTTTTAATAATACATCCATGAGAAGTTCCACAGGTCGGTGCGCAAATCCTGAAAGGGTCTCATAGGAGGGCAAGAGTGTTCAGAGACCAAGCTTAGAGGTACTGGTTCTGGTCGGAGGGACAGGCTTCTCTGCATCAGCTTCATGAGCCGTATGTTGCCAGTGTGACACATCAGAGTCATACTCCGTCCCACAGAGGCTGACCGAAGCAGTAGTTGATGTACAAGATGTGAATTGAATAATTTGAATTAAGTTTTTATATTTCTTTTTTATTTCCTCCCAAGTTGCTTCACTCGCTGACTTACAGGTAAAAGAATGAGGCTAAAATGGTCATACACGCCATAAGAATACATCTAAGCAACATTCATTTAATGGAGCACACAGATGTAATTACAGTCAGATCTGCTCGTGCCCTCATAATGGGCAGTGATATTATAAGCCTGTTAACTTCCACATTCACATCATCTGCGGCCAGATGTCCTTCGTGCATGTGGCTTAGTAACTGTCTAATATTTAGCTTGCTCCTGGTTTTTAAAATATGCTCCTCTGCTTCCAGTAGACTTGTCCATGTTTGTGACTGGTTTTCTGCTGTCAGGAATTCACTGTCCTTAATAGTAGGTACAGCGGTGGTACTAAAGTGGTTATCATCATCTATTGTTATTCATCTTACCACGTCATTGACTTCTTTATACATGGTCTGATATTCTGCAGATGCTGGGTTGAGCAGTGCAGTGGTGAAGACTTTGTTGGTGATCTCCATTGGAAAAATGAAGGCCTTCTGGGAAGAAGAGCTGAGTTGCTCTACACTGAGAAAGTCACGCAGGCGAAGAGACTGAACAGTCAGAAGCCCTGCAGGTTTCAGTATAATATTTTATATATTAACTTGAGAGAGAACCATGTACCAAAATATCAAACACACAGTGATGTTTCCTATCTTTTTTGTCACCTCCAAGGATGTGTTTACAGCCTTGCATGCAAAAAGCTGTTTGACTGGATATTATTGTAGCAAAATAATTGAATGATGGGGGACTTTTAGGATGTCAGTGTAATATCAGCATATCATATAATTATTATTATTTTTAAATACATGGAGTGCAGTGTTTCTAAACCTTTTCTTTCACCTGTGCGTATGTTGTCCCATTTGTAGGTTTCAACATTCCATGTAATACATGAAGCAAATATCAGACCTCATCAGAATATAAAGCACTTTTACATATAGGGTCAACCAGGAGGCTGAGAAAGCGTGGCCTTTTTTATTTATCTTGCACTTTGAGTCCCTATGAGTGCATTAGGAGGATTCACTACAATAGGACTTTATGAGCATAGTTAATGCAAGGTCAATAATGAACTTTCATTCTTAACTTTAATGCCAAAAGGGACTTAATGTTCTTAAAGTGGAAATTTGAAAATCTGCAACTCCATGACAACTTGACATTTCCATCAGCTGAGGAAGATTGTGTGATAGGATTGAAAGCTCCAGAACAGCCACTATATGGAGCTTGTGATGTCCATTTAAACACTAATAGTAAATACAATTCAAAATGGGGCCTCTGATAGGCCATTCGGAGACTTGATTCATACCTGCATGTTTATATTGCCAGTAGGACTGTTGCATTTAATTATGTATTTAAATCGGTAGTCTTTTGAGCATGAGCAGTTCAATGGTGATTATCATACATTTACATTTTCATATTAGATGTCTTATTTTGCAGAACCATACCAGTGTTTAAGTAAATAGGCTAAATATGGGTTAGGGGCTAAACACCAGTAATAGTCCTTAAAGCAGGAAATCAAACTTTCTTTGATGACTTGTAAATGACACACATATCAGCACCCCTGCATCAAGCCACAACATTCATTGAGTATTTCATGATTATTACTTACCTGAAATAGCCAAGGTCACTAAACACAGAGTACGGGTCTGCAGCCATCTCAGTTGTACCATGGTGAATGCAAGCCAAAAAACTTTAGTCCAATATTGCTCTGGTGATCTCTGCGGTGTTCTTGCTAGATTACATAAATAGTGTTGTAGTCTTTCATGTCACAGGTTTTATTCATTCAGGGTAAAAATGGGCAGGGATTAGAGGTCCAGAAATGAATCATATATCTTCTACATTACTGATTCTATGATTCAGACGTATAGGCAAATCTGCTTCACACACCCTCAGTTTACTTTGGTTCGAAAAGAAAGCTTAATTATGTTTGTGTAGATATCTGTATGTTGCGTAATATCTTTATTACAGTTCTTATCTAATCGTAAATTTACATGCAAAAACATTAGTGGTAGCAGCCTGTTGTATCCACCATTGTTAGATTTCTTTGTAATAAACTAAAATAAACTGAAAGCCTTGGGAGAATGCTTAGTTTTTGTTTGAAATTAAATCTACTAAACAAATACTTCTGCATACTTTCCCACTATCTCAGGTTGATTTGAGTTAGCACACAGCTGTTATTTGTAGGGAAACTATACCTGTATCTAGCTCTGTTTCTCCATGTGTGTTTGGTACTGGTACTACTGCTATTATTAACAAACACGTAAGAGATATGATATTAAACATTGAAAAAAAGATGTTCAGATAGCTGAGCTATTGAAAAAATACCTTTCTGTACCTTAAATAAGCATACTATACTACTACCAGTATAATCAGTCCAAGTTACTACCTATACGTCTGCAGATGTTGGGCAGCAAAAAGCAATTTAAAACTTTCAAGAATATGTGTTTGCATGTCATAAATGCCAAAGTACTGATATGATTTTAAATAATGTAGATAGTAAATTAAAAATGTTGGAAAAACCTGTTTTTAAATTAAATTCTATGAGTTTCTATGAGTGTATTTTTATACACCAATCATGACCACTGACAGGTGAAGTGAATAATACTGATTATCTCATTACCATGGCACCTCAGTGAGTGTGATATATTAGGCAACAGTTGAACATTTTGTCCTGTCAGAAGCAGTGAAAATGGATAAGCGAAGGATTTGAGCGACTTTGACAAGGGCCAAACTGTGATGGCTAGACGACTGGGTCAGAGCATCTCTAAAACGGCAGCCCTTGTGGGATGTTTCCTAAAAGTGGTCCAAGGAAGGAAAAGTGGTGAACGGGTGACAGGGTCAAGGATGGCCAAGGCTCACTGATGTATGTGGGGTAGCGAAGGCTGGCCCGTGTGGTCAGATCTAACAGACTGTAGGTCAAATTGTTGAAAAAAATAATAAGGGTCATATAATGCTCATTTTCACATTCCTAATTTTATTTAGGGGTTGTACCACTGAGTACCAGTGTGTTTCTCCACTAGTGTTTTTGAGAGCAAGGCACTCTAGCTGCTAGGGGGGCATTATGACGCGTGTTACAAAGTGACACAGATAGGTTACAGAAACACCTTTAGTTTGAGGAATAGCCGCAGAGCAGTCACGGTGCCCATGCAGACCCCTGTCCACTGCCAAAAGAGCCTACAACGGGCACGTGAGCATCAGAACTGGACCGCGGAGACATGGAAGATGAAACACATTTCTACATCACATGGATGGCTGGGTGCGTATGTGTCGGTTACCTGGGGAACACGTGGCACTATGGGATGAAGGCAGGCCGGAAGACAATCCCCTTTCATGGAAACAGTATTACCTGGTGACCCTACCACAAAAGGAAAAATGGTTCACCAATAGTTTGAGGAACACAAGTTCAAGGTGTTGACTTGGCCTCCATATTCCCCAGATCTCAGTCCAATTGAGCACCGGTGTGATGTGCTGGACAAAGAAGACCATGAAGGTCCCACCTCACAACTGACAGGAGCGTGCATGCATACACATGCATACATATATAGAGCACACACATATGTGTATGTATATACTGTAGAGCTCCTGGATAGCTCAGCGGTTAATGCCTCTGACATTGGTAGTACAGGTGATTGTGGGTTTGATTACCAGTCAGGGTGGGGGTATGCAGGTGGACCCTTAGGCAAGGTCCTTAATGCTACCAGCCTACCTCAGGCATGAGTGAAATGGTAAATACAAGACCAGTACCGGCTCGGATGTCGCCTGGGTCAACAAGGTCTGCGTCATGAGCAGTTCAATGGTGATTATCAGACATTTATATTTTCATATTAGATGTCTTATTTTGCAGAACCATACCAGTGTTGGTAGGGGCTAGGGGCTAAACACCAGTAATAGTCCTTAAAGCAGGAAATCAAACTTTCTTTGATGACACACATATCAGCACCCCTGCAACAAGCCACAACATTCAATTCAATTCAATTTTATTTATATAGCGCCAAATCACAACAACAGTTATCTCACAGCGCTTTTCATAAAAGAGCAGGTCTAGACCGTACTCTGTGATGTTATTTACAGAAGCCCAACAGTTCCCACCAAGAGCAAGCACTAGGCGACAGAGGCAAGGAAAAACTTCCTTTTAAGAGGCAGAAACCTCGAGCAGAACCATGGCTCAGGGTGGGCGGCCATCTGCCTCGACCGGTTGGGGTGTGAGAGAGAGAGAGAGAGAGAGAGAGAGAGAGAGAGAGAGAGAGAGGCAGCCTACACAATATACACACAGAGGTACAGACAGTGAAGGTGATGTTGCTATAGACTAAATGAAAAATGGTACAGATATTTATAATAGTGTTAATGGTAACCATCGTAATGTTAATGATTATAATAACAATAATAACAATAAGACTAGCAACAATAGTCGCTGCAGCAGAGGGTGTCGAGCAGGAACACGGGGGCAGCAGGTGACCCACAGCCACAGATCCAGACTCCACAGCTCCAGAGCCAGAAAATCTGCAGGAAGTGATAGGAGGAGAGAGGAGAGAGACAAGCACAAGACTACCAGAAAGGGGAGAAGTTGTGTTAGTAACATGCAATAATGGGATAAGGTTGCATACAGAGGGAGAAAGTAGAGGAGAGAGGAGCTCAGTGCATCATGGGAAATCCCCCGGCAGTCAAGGCCTATAGCAGCATAACTAAGGGATGGTTCAGGACTCACCTGAGCCAGCCCTAACTATAAGCTTTATCAAAGAGGAAAGTCTTAAGCCTACTCTTAAATGTGGAGATGGTGTCTGCCTCCTGAACCCAAACTGGAACCTGGTTCCACAGGAGAGGAGCTTGATAGCCGAACGCTCTGGCTCCTAGTCTACTTTTGGAGACTCTAGGAACCACAAATAACCCTGCATTCTGGGAGCGCAGTGCTCTGGTGGGGTAGTAAGGTACTATGAGCTCTTTAAGATAAGATGGTGCCTGACCATTAAGAGCTTTGTAGGTAAGAAGAATGATTTTAAATTCTATTCTGGATTTTACTGGAAGCCAATGCAAAGAAGCTAAAACAGGAGAAATGTGATCTCTTTTCCTGGTTCCTGTCAGAACACGTGCTGCAGCATTCTGGATCAGCTGAAGAGTTTAATGGACTTTTGCGAGCAGCCTGATAATAAGGAATTGCAGTAATCCAGCCTAGAAGTAACAAATGCATGGACTAGTTTTTCTGCATCATTTTTAGACAGGATGTTCCTGATTTTCGCAATATTATGTAGGTGAAAAAAGGCGGTCCTTGAAATTTGCTTAATGTGAGACTTAAACGACATGTCCTGATCAAAGATAACTCCAAGATTCCTCACAGTGGTGCTGGAGGCCAAGGCAATGCCATCAAGGGAAACTATATCTTTAGATAATGCGTCACGGAGGTGCTTAGGCCCCAGAGCAATAACTTCAGTTTTATCTGAGTTTAACATGAGAAAATTACAGGTCATCCAGGTTTTAACATCCTGAAGGCACATTTGAAGTTTAGCTAACTGATGAGTTTCATCTGGCTTGATCGATAGATATAACTGAGTATCATCTGCATAACAATGAAAGCTTATGGAATGTTTCCTGATAATATTGCCTAAAGGAAGCATATATAAAGTGAAGAGGATTGGTCCAAGGACAGATCCTTGAGGAACTCCATGAGTAACTTTGGCGTGCATGGAGGACTCATCGTTAACATGTACAAACTGAAATCGATCTGATAAATAGGACTTAAACCAGCTTAGAGCGGTTCCTTTAATGCCAATGAAATATTCCAGTCTCTGCAATAGGATCTGATGGTCAATGGTATCAAATGCAGCACTAAGATCTAATAAAACCAGTACAGAGACAAGTCCTTTGTCTGATGCAATAAGGAGGTCGTTAGTAATTTTCACCAGTGCTGTCTCTGTGCTATGATGAGCTCTAAATCCTGACTGAAAATCCTCAAATAAACAATTTCTCTGTAGAAAGTCACACAGCTGTTTAGCAACTGCTTTCTCCAGAACCTTAGAGAGAAATGGAAGGTTAGATATAGGTCTATAGTTGGCTAAAACATCCGGATCAAGTTTGGGCTTTTTCAGAAGAGGTTTAATTACAGCTACTTTAAAGTACTGTGGTACATAGCCTGTTGATAAAGATAGATTGATCATATCTAGTATAGAGGTGCTGACTAAGGGTAGAACATCTTTAAGCAGCCTAGTCGCATTGCATTCATTGAGTATTTCATGAGTATTACTTACCTGAAATAGCCATGGTCACTAAACACAGAGTATGGGTAGTACAACAAGTACAACGACAGAAAGGTGCAAGGAAGGGGCTACAACAATCCAAGGGAACTACAAGGGAAATACAACAAGCTGTCAATACCTGAGGCTCTGGAGGCTCCCAGAACAAGATCCAGTAACCATTACAACGGCAGACATCCAAGAAAGAGTGGCAGGTATGAAGAGCTGGACAGCACCAGGCCCTGACATGATCCACACCTACTGGCTGAAGAAACTAACTGCACTCCATGAACACCTAGCAGCACAATTAAACCAACCGCTGATGGATGGGATGGAAGGATCCCCAGAAGGGAACAATCCCATCCAACTACCGGCCACTAACCTGCCTCTGCACAACATGGAATCTCCTGTCAGGCATCATAGCGGCTAAGATGAGTAGGCACATGGCTCAATACATGGACAGAGCCCAGAAGAGGATGGGTAGTAATACCAGGGGAGCAAAGCACCAGCTACTGCTTGATAGAGCAGTCACTTGAGACTGCAAGACCAGGCAGAGCAACCTGTGCACCACCTGGATTAACTACAAGAAAGCCTATGACTCAATGCCACATACATGGACACTGGAATGCTTGGAAATGTACAAGATCAACAGGACACTAATAGCTTTCATCAAGAACTTAATGTGGCTGTGGAAAACAAGTCTGGAAGTCAACTCAAAGCTAATTCCACAAGTCACCATCAAGTGCGGCATATACCAAGGTGATGCACTATCCCCGCTGCTGTTCTGCATAAGCCTGAACCCCCTCAGCCAAATCATCACAAAGACTGGCTACGGATACCGGTTCCGAAGTGGAACAACCATCAGTCACCTCCTCTACATGGATGACATCAAGGTGTATGCAAGAAATAAGCGAGACATCGACTCACTGATCCACAGTACCAGGATCTACAGTAATGACATTGGAATGCCGTTTGGACTGGACTATTATGGTCGCATGGTATCAAAAAGAGGGAAGATAATCAGAACCGAGGGGACTGAACTACCAGAAGGCCACATTGCAGATGTTCAGGACAGCTACAAATACCTTGGGGTGCCACAGGCTAACGGAAACCATGAGGAGGCAGCAAGGAAGTCCGCCACAGCCAAATACCTACAGAGAGTAAGGCAGGTCCTGACAATGCATATAATGCATATATATATATGCATTATATAATATATATATATGCATATATATATATATATATATGCATATATATATATACATGCATATATATATATATATATATATATATGCATATATATA